>NC_057810.1:390876185-391247249 GCF_018294505.1 Triticum aestivum
ATTGGGTTGGAAGCCCCCAAGAACCTATAATAAGGCATGAAGCCTGATCAAGAGGGTAAGCATAGCTATGCTCATTGCACAGAAACCCCCCAAGTGACCTATAGTAAGGCATGGAAGCCTGATTAAGAGGGTAAGCATAGCTATACTCATTGAGCAGGAAGCCCCCAAGTGACCTATAATAAGGCATGGAAGCCTCATCAAGAGGGTAAGCATAGCTATGCTCATTGAGCAGGAAGCCCCCAAGTGACCTATAATAAGGCATGGAAGCCTGATCAAGAGGGTACGCATAGCTATGCTCATTGAGCAGGAAGCCCCCAAGTGCCCTAGAATAAGGCATGGAAGCCTGATCAAGAGGGTAAGCAAGCTATGCTCATTGAGCAGGAAGCCCCCAAGTGACCTAGAATAAGGCATGGAAGCCTGATAAAGAGGCTAAGCATAGCTATGCTCATTGAGCAAGAAGCCCCCAAGTGACCTAGAATAAGGCATGGAAGCCTGATCAAGAGGGTAAGCATAGCTATGCTCATTGAGGAGGAAGCGCCCAAGTAACCTATAATAAGGCATGGAAGCCTCAGCAAGAGGGTGAGCATAGCTATGCTCATTGAGCAGGAAGACCCCAAGTGACCTATAATAAGGCATGGAAGCCTGATCCAGAGGGTAAGCATAGCTATGCTCATTGAGCAGGAAGCCCCCAAGTGACCTATAATAAGGCATGGAAACCTGATCAAGAGGGTAAGCATAGCTATGCTCATTGAGCAGGAAGCCCCCAAGTGACCTAGAATAAGGCATGGAAGCCTGATCAAGAGGGTAAGCATAGCTATGCTCATTGAGCAGGAAGCCCCCAAGTGACCTAGAATAAGTCATGGAAGCCTGATAAAGAGGGTAAGCATAGCTATGCTCATTGAGCAGGAAGCCCCCAAGTGACCTAGAATAAGGCGTGGAAGCCTGATCAAGAGGGTAAGCATAGCTATGCTCATTGAGCAGGAAGCCCCAAAGTGACCTATAATAAGGCATGGAAATCTGATCAAGAGGGTAAGCATAGCTATGCTCATTGAGCAGGAAGCCCCCAACTGACCTATAATAAGGCATGGAAGCCTGATCAAGCGGGTAAGCATAGCTATGCTCATTGAGTAGGAAGCCCCCAAGTGACCTATAATAAGGCATGGAAGCCTGATCAAGAGGGTAAGCATAGCTATGCTCATTGAGCAGGAAGCCCCCAAGTGACCTAGAATAAGGCATGGAAGCCTGATTAAGAGGGTAAGCATAGCTATGCTCATTGAACAGGAAGCCCCCAAGTGACCTAGAATATGGCATGGTCAGATGCTAGCACATGATAATGGTGGCGCGAGCTATATATCCATGATATGGCCATCGCTCTTTGCAGTGAACAATTGTCCTACATAAACAATATCACAAGCCAAAGCAATTGTTCTTTTAAAGAAATTAACATGTGCTATAAAATATACCAGACGTATATCACCTGACTCATCCGAACGATGGTTTATCCGTATATAGCACCCGTGAATAATCTCCAGTAATTGCAATGGTGATGTAGCCAATCTCTCCCTTTCTTGCAAAGGGATCAACCATAGTACTGCAACTGTCACAGAAAACTGGAGACCCTTGTAGAATGCCAAGACCCCAAGTAACCCTATAACCAGCATGGTCGAGGTAGGGCATGACAGCAAAGGCATGATGACTCGAAGGCGGCCGCATGGTGGAGATCAACGGAGCCAAAAGGGCATCTCAGAGCATACCCTTCGGGTCTTTTTTTGGGTGTCCGCGCAGCTGCTCACGGGTCACATCCTTGTCAAACCACTGTCGCTGGTCACAGCTCTACCTCGCAGGTCGAAGGCATCTCCGTTGATTATGCCCGTGAGTGGTAGGTTGCGATGATGATGCAACTACGAAGTCACCAAAACCGGATCTCAAAGCAAAGACGGATTATGAATTCTGGTGGTAAGACTCAAACGGATATAACACATCTCAGTTGTACTAGTTTGTAGCTCCAATATTTGTCCTCTAGTACTGTAGCCACGTGAATAGTTCATGAAAAGCATTGCTGGTCTTTTGCTTGGTGGCCTCCCAGAGCTAATCACATTGGAGGTGGAGGCATTTTGGCGGCTCATAGTGAGCCCACGGCAGCGACTTGGCGGCAGCAGAGGCGGCTTGCCGGCGCAGACGAGGCCGCGACAACGGCTTAGGGCACTCCATGGCGGGCTTAACAGGGCAGCATAGCAGGCGGCTTGGCGGTTCGTTGAAAGCAGCGCGTAGGCCATGGCAATGGAGAGGCACTGGGCAGCGATGGGCACGGTGGCGCTCGCCTTGAAGAGGTACTGCAGGTCGTCAAGCCGTGGCTGAGTTTGCATCGTCCATTAGTTGCATCCATTTATCTTTCGTGATAACTGAATGGCCATCACTTTAGTCAATCCTCAACTCCTAGATGACTGAATGATTACTTAATCCTCGTAGTACTTGCATGCAGTAGTGGCCAGCACCAAGCAGCAGCCACCAAGCACGCACACATACATAATATCCATGCATGCATGCGGGGCAGTTCAATGATGGAGCGAGTCATGGAAGCAGCGGCGACTCGGCAATGTTGGTCAGGGGCGACGAAAGAGCGGCATGGTGGTACCAGTCCAATGCATATGTGGAGAACAACGGCTGCTCAGAAACACGGACGATGCATGCCATTTCGGTTGCGGCGGCTCGCACGGGCTTGAGGGCACAAGGCCGGGCCATGGTGAATGGAACAACGACTTGGAGACGGTGTTTTTGGGTTGTCCTGACCCGGCACCAGAGGCAACTTGACCCGTAGAGGCTCCAAGGCAGGGCGCCTCGCCCGCGGTGGCTCACAACGGCGAATGAGGCCTTCCGGAGGCTGCTCATGCGAGGCCGTAGACGAGATGGCGGTGATTTTAGGGCGCTCGATAGCCATGTTGAAGTAGGCAGCTTGAGAGCACTGGATGGCACGATGCAAGGCAGGTCAACAGGGGCGGCTCTAATGCAGCAGCTGGACCGGTGACTCGGCAGAGCGGCTCACAGTAGCAGCAACCATCCCGGATCAGAGAACGGGCAAGGGCAACTCGCCAGCAAAGGCGGAGCGCCGGCGGCTTAGATAGAGGTGCGTTAGTTGGGGCGACTCTACACACGACAGGGGCGGCTCATCGCGGCACCAACAGCTCAATGCGTAGCAGGGGCGACTCAGTACTGCCTTGACGGCTCAGAGGGACGAGGAGACCGAGCCGGCAGATCGGCGTAGTGCAAAGGAGCGCGACAAAGTAGTGGCAATGGTCAGCAGCGAAGGAGGATCATCGATTCGACGAAAGCCGTGGTGAAGACAGCAGAGTATCACGGGGCAGCACGAGACGACCCGGTCGGTGAGGCGGCGCAGGCTCTAGAAAGATCGCAGCAGTGGCGCTGAGTTGGAAATAGAGGTGGACCAAGGCTTGTCCATGTCGTGGCTGTTCTTGACAAATCCGAATCCGGGTCTCCCTCGTGGCCAAGTCTGATTCTGGGTCTCCCTCGTGGCCAAGTCTGATTCTCGTGGTGGCTCAGAAGCAATGATGAGGCTGCATCGACTTCGACATGAAGTGTCGGATGGAGACAACTCATAGAGAGGCAAGGGCGGCTCTTGTGTGAGACGGCCCGCGGCGACAAAGCTGCACTGGTAAGGCGATTTGGCACAGTTGCAGCTGTTGACCACAGACAGAGGCATGAAACAGGGCCGGCTTGGACGCTGCAGCAGAGGCGGGCGGTTCAGGCGGCTCTTTGGGTGAAGAAGTGAGGGCAGGCTGGAGGATGGCCGAGTTGGAGCGGAGGCTACTCGGAGTCAAAGTCCGATGGCTTAAAGCAGGCGCCGGCTTGTTGCCGCGATGCGCGGCAGAGGAGAGGCGGCGATAGCGGCTCAGGACGACTCAGAGCGAGGCCCTCCTGGCGACCCAAAGTGATGCCGAGGTGGAGACCGGCTGATGTGTACTGTTGCTATTCTAAAACTTTGACCTGCAGAGACATATGATTCTCCTGACGTCTTTAAAATTCCACACCACGTTTTGCTAATGTATCTTAAGGATGGAGTAATTTGAACATGGAATAAATCTGAACAAGTACTTGAACCGATTGGACATCGCCGCTCCTGATCATAATTCCATCGGTCACGACGACTTTTCAGTAAAGCGGTTGTGAAACAGATCGCAACCCTAATTTCTCTCGGATATTGGTTTCCAGCAAAACCCTTAAAGTTCGAATTCTCGGGTGCGCACGAAGATCTTCATCCTACCGGTCCACGTCCCAACACCTCGTTGTGAATCTAAGGTACACGATGGACAACACAAGGGACACGAGGTTTATACTAGTTCGGGCCACCATTGTGGTGTAATACCCTACTCTACTGTGTGGTGTGGGGGATTGCCTCAAGGGCTGATGATGAACAGTACAGAGGAAGAACAGCGTCGCGAGAGGTGTTGTTGAGCTGGTGTGATGTTCTACTTGGGTGGATCTGATCAGCTCTAGATGAGATGAGCTCTGGATCCCCCCTCTACTCTGGTGTCTATCTCTATTTATAGAGGCCCTAGTCCTCTTCCCAAATATTGAGCGGGAAGGGAGCCAACAACGGCCATTTTGAAGGGGAACAACTAGTACATGTTATCCTGACTAAAGTCGGTCTTCGACTGCCAAAGGCACTGGCGATGACGCCGTCTTGGGCTGCACCGTGACCTCCGTCCTGCCGCTCTACTGGTCTTGGTCTCGTTGCATCGATATGGTAACCTTTGCTTGATGCCTCGGTACTTTGCGCCTTCGCTTGCCCCCTTTGCACCAAAGAGGAAACGAGGACACTGTGCAGGCTGGCGCCCGCCTGGCGCCCGCCTGGTCTCGATCGTCATGGCTTGCGTCATGAGCACCTCGTGAGGTACCCCTGCCTTGATCTCTCTGCCTCCTCGCGAGCCTGCCTGGTGAGGCCGTCCATGATGAAGCCTTGCGTTGTCCGCCCCACGAGGCTTGGCCCCTCGCGAGGGTCTTGAGCTTGGGTTGATGTGAACGGGCCGTACTGGGCCACTGCTTGAGCCACGCTGCAGACCGCAGGCAGGCAAGTCTGGGGACCCCCGTTCCTAGAGCACCGACAGTAGCCCCCGGGCCCAAGGCGCGCATGGACTTGGCTTAGCAACGAAGCCAAAGGGTAAGTGTGGAGCGCCGCAGGCCCCAATAGCCTGTGGCCTTGGGCGCCACGTGGCAGTTGATTGGATGTGGGCATCTCCTCTTCCCCACGCTCCCAATATCCGCCTGGCTAGGCGGCCACGAAACTGTACACATCTATTCTATCTTTGTTGCCTGCGTGCTTCATGTTCCCCTTTCTTCCTTGAGCCTCTGTTTCCGCCTCCAATCCTACTTGAGCTCTGCCCCCTCCCGTTGCCATGGCGCCAATAAAAAAGGAGTAAGGGAAGAAGCTACGCCTTCGGCCAGCTCGCCTCCGGCAATCGTGCCTGCCAGCGGCCGGTCGCTGATGCTCAATCCCAAAGCCTTGGACAAGGTCCGCTCTGCCCTCGCCTCTAGCTTCAACAAGTGCGGAAGAACGATGGCTTGGCCTGTGTCCCATGCCTCCTTCGACAGGATCATCACGGAGGTTCGATTCTTCACCGAGGCATTGTGGGCTGGCCTGGTTCCTCCCTTCTCCGCCTTCTTCAATGTGGTGCTTTCCCACTACCATATCCATATGATGCATCTCAATCCCCAATCCATTACTCTTCTTGTTGTATTCTCCTTCGTCTGCGAAGCCATGGTGGGCATTGCCCCTTCCATTGCCCTCCTGCGCCACTTCTTGTCCTTGCGCCTGACCAACCCATCGCAGTGCTCGGGGTGCCCAGCCCCCTGCTCACGCATCCGACATTGCCTGCTATCCCCAATCTAGGTTGGGGTCACGAGAAGCTCGCGAGCCCCCAGCTCGTTTTAATATGGCGTCGATTTGAGAGGTTGAGGACGCTTGGTGTGACCACGCCCGAGGTGGTGAAGGAGTTCCTCCAGTGTCGCATTGCTCCTCTCTAGCGCCACTCTTGACCGATGTGGACCTTAACTGGGTATCAAGACTGCATGAGGCTTCAGGAGGAGGATCTTGCACCTGAAATGCTGAGGAAGGTGCTAAAGTTCTTACCTGGCGACCCCTCTCCAGGTGACATCCGGCATGGGGGCGGCCTCCTGTATCTTTGCTCGGGCAGGGCCGAGTTCGCGAGTCAGATGCCCCGCTTCGACGAATGGGGTTGCGCCCAGCTGACCTGGTGGGGCCCTATGAAACTCCCGTCGCCGTGGATCCTCCCCCTGTCGCCCACGTCAATCTTGCCTCAGGAGGTGGCGCAGGGAAGCAAGCATCGCTAGAGGCTGGGGGATCTAGTGTCGAGATGCCGATGCCGCGTGGGGCTCCCGAGGCGTCATCCTCCTGAGCTTGCGAAACCCGTTCTAAGGCAGTCGTTGATGAGGGGACGCAACCTGCAGCTCCCGAGGCCGAAGCCCCTGAGGCCTCGGCAGGCCACAAAGAGGTGGCGCCTGATCGCTCCTCCCAGCCTGGCGCCCCTGAAGCAGGTCGCCCTGGTGCTTCGTTGTCCGTAGACTTCGATGCCCTCCGCAAGAGGAAGGAGTCCTCGAGCGGCAGCGAGTGCCCTTGCCGACCGCTGAAGCATAGGAAGTACTTCGCCATGGATGAGTAAGTTCCTCCTTGTAACTCCTCATTCGTTGTCCCCCTTGCTGATTGTGGCCCTTCTGGATCCCTCATGCCAAGCCCGCGGAGCCTGCTAAGAAGCCACCTCCTTAGGCTTCTCCTCCATCGCTGGCCTTGAGCGCCCCGAGCTTGCGTGCCGTCCCTGACGCGGATACGTCCGGAGAGGCAAGCCGGCCCGCATGGTGCCTCAATCCCGTGTCCTCGCCACCTTTCCTTCGTGACCTCGCCCGGGATGTGATAAGCTTGCCCCGGGCCCCTTCACTGATCATGGACGGCGAGTGGCTGAAGTCGATCTTCGGCCGTTCTTCTGGGAAAGGATCAACGCCGGGCTGGGTCCCTCGCGCGGCCCGTCCGGCGATTGAGGGGGTGCTAGCCCCCAGCCCCCTGCCGAGAGGGGGTGAACCTCCTGAGGGCCCTCCGCCAACATTGACGGCGGAGGACGATGTCGACGACGTGCTCAAGCGTGCTTGGGAGCACAGTGCCACCCGCCAAGAGCTTCTCCGGAGGGCGACGGACGCGGTGGGCCATCTTGGTGTAGAGCTTGCGGATGCGGACGCACACCTTGAAGCCGAAGGCCTGCGGCTGGTTGAGGAGTAGCGCAAGCTGAAGGTGGCAGTTAGCCTTGCGCGCGATCAGCGTGATCTTGACAATGCAAAGGCCGAAGCGTCTCTCGTGGCCTCGCGGAAGGCCTGCTCCTGAGCCATTGAGGAAGCTCAAGAGGCAGACCGACGACGCGAGGCCACGAAGGAGCGAGCGTGGGAGCTCCAAGCCTGGTGTAATTCCCTGGAGCAGCAAGTGGAGCTACACCAAGCTGCCCTTGCATCGCTGAAGGGGACGCCCGTCGAAGAGGAGGAGCTCCGGAAGCGCGAGGAAGCACTGACGCTGTAGGCTACTGAGCGCAACCTCGATCTTGAATGGTTGGAGACGAGGGAGCGCCAGGTTACCCAGGCGGAGGACGACGTTGGCGCGCGGGAGGTCTGAATCCAAGAAGAGATCGACCACCGCGTGGCGGAAGTTCGCGCGAGTCTTGAGCGCGAGTATGGCGAGAGGTTGGAGCTGATCAAGGCCGAGGCTGCGGGCAGGACTCTCGCGCTTAGGACCAAGCTGTCTGAAGCAACGCAGTGTGCTGAGGCCACCACAGCCGCCCTAGTCGCGACACAGGCTGAGTTGGCCTCCTCCCGTGCCGAGCTGCTACTCCTCCAATGAAGGGTTGATGACGTCGAGTCCGTTGCACGGTGGAACGAAGATGAGATTCGCCAGCAGCAGACGCTAGAGCACATGCATGGCCCCAAGCTCCGGACGCTCAGGGAAATGTCCAACACGGCCTTGGGCAATATCTACGACGCGACCGCCGAACAGCCTCATGTGACCAACTACGCCGGTAATCTCTAGCTCTTCACTGACGTGGTGACACATCTGGAGAATCACTCTGAGAGGGCTCGTTAGCTTGTCGAGGAGAGGAGTCGCGGCCTTCTCACGCGTGCACTCTCCCGCGTCTTCAGCCTTCTTCAGAACATCGACCCCCACTTTTACTTCGACGCCGCCATCACCCCAGTGCCCGAGGCCATCCGGGGCGACATGGCGCGGCGGGAGGAGGACAATGTGGATGCACTTGTCCGGGCCTTCACCTCTGATGATGAGGGGGTGGTAGTTGCTGTGGTAGTTGCTGCGGATGAAGGTGATGTGGTGAACGGCAATGAAGATGGCGCCAACGACGGCGATGGTGAAGCCAGCGACAGCAACAGTGGCGCCAGCGATGCTTCCGGAGACGACCAAGAGGATACGGTGAGCGACATGTCTGATTGATCCTGCTCCCCCCTGCTGTTTATCCTGCACGGAAAAAGCTCGGGCGTGGCTCCGAAGGTTGTAAGAGCATTTTGGGAGGGGAAGCCCCTCATGTAAAAAGATTGTTGTCCACGCGTTGTTAAGGACGGCGTCGAATGGGCGTCCGCATGATGTTACGGGCCCTTCAACAAGTTGGTTGATGTGATTTTACCTTTATCCTGGGCAAGCCTTAAGCAGGCCTGTGGTGACTCTCCGAGGGTCCTTCGGAAGACCTGTTGGCCATGTGGCGAGAGCCTTGCGAGAGCGAGTGCTGGCCGCAGGACGGCATGCGCACATGTGCTGAGCCCAGCCCCGCCTATGAGGGGGCTCGCGAGGGGGAGGCAGCTAGTGCAAATTCCAACTTGGGCAGAAATCGGAATGCGAGAAATCACGCGAACAGGACAAGACACCCCACCCCGCATACACAAACACAAATTCAACTTCAACTTAAATCTGAAGCGAGAAAGCTCAACCACACAAAAGGAAGCGAAAAACAAAAGGCCGCGTCCGGCACCTAGTCTAGTCTTCGACGACTTCTCACCAGCGCGGAGCTAAGTGCTGCCACTGGGCATGGGAGGGAGCCCCCGAGGCCTGAGGGCGGATCTCCGGAGACTCTGGGGCGTGTACAACCCCAACTCATTATTACGTGAGAGTGTCACAAGCGCCGAGCTTCACATGCACTAGTCCTTCTTCACAGGTACCGGCCTTGCTTCATATTGCCAGATGAGGGCCCCGCCTTGTGCCACCCTCGACCACCATTGACGGCGACCGGAAACCAAGGACGACGCCAATGGGGTAAAGGGGACGCCAGAGGTTCCCCCGATGACCACGGGTCCTCTGCCGGGGGCAGGCCTTGCGGCACCTCCCCCGCAGAGGGCCTACCTCCGAGAAACACCTTGCTCCGCGCACCATGGGGAGGGGCCTGGCTCCCGGCCCCTCTCTTGTAGCCCCAGTGCCCTCCTCCTGGGGGAGGGAGGCTGCCACACTGGGGCAGCCTTCCGCCGTAGTGACCTGGACTTCCTGCGACCCATGGTTAGCATAAGCTTGCTCCTGAGGAATTAGCGGTACCCGATAGCTACCGCCATCGTCACGGTTGGCGAGGCTTCCTTGAGGCTCCTGAAAGGGCTCGGCTTCCGGCGTCTTTTCCTCCCAGCCTGGCCCGAGGAACGAGCCGTGGTCTTCTTTCAGTGCAAATTCCCGATCCACCATGTGGGGCACGTAAGCCTCCAAGGTTGCCGCCCCCGAAGACTTCGCCGTAGTGCCCCATGTTCCACGCAGCTTGGCTCAACGCGGCATCTTGGGGTGATAGAGCGGCAGCCCGCCCGGGCAGTAGGTGGCGATGCGCATGCCCTTGCTCACCAGGGGGCGGTGCTGGTACAGCTTGACGCCCGGTGTTGATGGCCGAGCTGGTGTTGACGAAGCCTTGGGGTATGCCTGAGGGTGCACAGGCCCAGATGGGCCCACCGTGCGATCCGCCCGGGGCCTGGGGTGGAAGTTGGACCCAGAAAGGTGGCGCCCCTAAAGCAGCGGCATCTAGGAGCTCAGCGACGCGCTCCAGCAGCACGTCATGGCCGCTTTCTTGCAACCTGCACCGTAGCAGTTCTCGAGCCACCATGAGCGCGACCTTCATGTTCGCTTGCTCCCGGCGGGTGTGCGGCGCTGCGGCCATGGAGTGGTTTGAGGCCCTTGCTACTGATCGCACCTGCCGCGGGGTGAGGGCAGGTGGCGCTTGACCGCGTCGCCCATGCCCTGCAGCGTTCTGTGGAGCGCGGTCTGCCTGAGGAGCGGGGTTAAGGTCGCCTGGGCAGGCAGCGCGGCGTGGGTAGGCCATGCCGCCCAGCGGTCGGCGTTGGCCGTCGGGTCGCCGGACATGGATGCGACGAAGCAGTGGAACGCAGATCGGTGGAAAGAGGATTTCGGCGCACCCGTACCTGGCACGCCAAATGTCGGATACCAGGTTCCGGCAAAACCCTTAAGGTTCGAACTCTGGGGTGCACATGAAGATCTTCCCCTTACCGATCCACGTCCCAACGCCTCGCCATGAATCTAAACTACATGATGGACAACACAAGGCACACGAGGTTTATACTAGTTCGGGCCACCGTTGTGGTGTAATACCCTACTCTAGTGTGTGGTGTGGGGGATTGCCTCAGGGGCTGATGATGAACAATATAGAGGAAGAACAGCCTCGTGAGAGGTGTTCTTGAGATGGTGCAATGTTCTACTTGGGTGGATTTGATCAGCTCTAGATGAGATGAGCTCTGGATTCCCCCCTCTACTGTGGTGGCTATCTCTATTTATAGAGGCCCTGGTCCTCTTCGCAAATATTGAGCGGGAAGGGAGCGAACAACAGCCATTTTGAAGGGGAACAACTTGTACAAGTTATCCTGACTAAAGCCGGTCTTCGACTGCCAAAGGCACTGGCGATGACGTCGTCTTGGGCTCCATCGTGACCTCTGTCCTGCCGCTCTGCTGGTCTTGGTCTCGTTGCACCGATATGGTAACCTATGTTTGATGCCTCGGTACTCCGTGCCTGCGCTTGCCCCCTTAGCACCAAAGAGAAAACGAGGACACTGCGCAGGCTAGCGCCTGCCTGGCGCCCGCCTGGTCTCGATCGTCATGGCTTGCGTCATGAGCACCTCGTGAGGTACCCCTGCCTTGATCTCTCCGCCTCCTCGCGAGCCTGCCTGGTGAGGCCATCCATGAGGAAGCCTTGCGTTGTCCGCCCCGCGAGGCTTGGCCCCTCGTGAGGGTATTGAGCTTGGGTTAATGTAGACGGGTCGTATTGGGCCACTACTTGAGCCACACCGCAGGCCGTAGGCAGGCAAGTCTGGGGACCCCATTCCCAGAACGCCGACAATTTCTTTGAACCTCAAATCTCACGAATCTTCAAATCTGCACTAATGAACTTGACACTAATGCAAATCCTTTGAAACCAGCTCTTCTTCATCCAGAGAATTGCGAACATCTCAATCCATAGGAGAGATCCCTCCAAGAACTAAACACCACCGTGCGCAGCCCCAAGGTGGGCGCCAACTGTCATGGATTTGTCACAGTAGATGTCCCAGTGTGAGGACTCTGTCATGAGGCTAACGCTCTACGTAGTAATGAGAGGGGTTGAGTGAGACGAGAGACGCGAGGATTTTTACCCAGGTTCGGCCCCTCATTATGGAGGTAAAAGCCTACATCCTGCTTCATTGATATTGATCATGGTGCTCATGATTACAAGGGTGATCTTTGTCTACCTCTCTCCCGAGAACTATTGACTTGTCTGTCTAAACTTGTTCAACTCGGGGTACCGTGCCCCTCCTTATATAAGTTGGAGGGGCGGCTTACATATGGAGTCCTAGTAGGATTAGGATTACTATATTACAAGTGGAGTCATTGTCTTTCTTCCTTTGTAAGGGAATATTCCTTATGCCTTTCCTCTTAATCCGGCCTACCATACATGAGTCGGCCTTCCATGAGCCGCCTTATGGGCCACCGGGTCTTGTTGCTCCTATGACTCTCCTGCCGGGCCACCAATGAGTTACCAGGCCAGGCCAGTTCATCAACGAGTGGAGAGATCCGGGTGGGTTACTTAATGAGTCGCCAAGTCAGCGCAGGTAACTAGTGAGTCGCCCAGTCCAGCCGGGTCATATATTTTGCCTGGTCATATCGGCGGGTATATCCCCGACAACCCGACAAGGCTAGACGCAGTTCAAGACAAGGGTTGTGGCAAGGAAAAAAGTGGTGCAACAACTAGTGTACTTTGGCAGCTCCCTGTTGCAGGGGGCTAGATCAAGGTATTCCGGCGTTTAAAAGTTGATTTTTAGCCTCGTCATGTCCTCAAGGAAACTGCGCCACTACTTCCAAGCCCACGAGATCACGGTTGTCTCCGCTTTCCTCTACAAAGAATACTCAGAAACCCCGAGGCCACCGGCAGGATAGTGGAGTGGGCCTTGGAATTATCCAGCTTTGGTTTGTAGTTTCATAGCACATCAACTATTTAGAGCAGAGCATTGGCAGAGTTTATTGCAGAATGGACTCCAACCCCTGATGAAGAAGTGTTGGAGATGGTTATTCCCGGCAAGGAAGTGCCCCAGGAATGGATTATGTATTTCAATGGTGCCTTGTCCATGAAAGGTGCAGGGGCTGGCGTGCTTCTTGTTGCTCTCACTGGGGGACACCTTAAGTATGGCATTCAGATGCATTTTCCCTAGAAGGAGGCTATCAACAATACTGCAAAGTACGAAGGGCTCCTTGCTGGGCTCAGGATAGCCATAGAACTGGGGACCAAGAAGCTGATGATCCGCGGAGATTCGCAACTTGTGGTGAGGCAAGTGAACAAGGATTACCAAAGTCCATTGATGGAGGAATACGTTGAGGAAGTGAGTGTGACAGCCCTGTTTTTGCCCCCTCTTTTTTGCTTGATTTCCAGTTGGTTAGAATTTAAATTTGGAGTTTTTGAATCCTTTCATTTGACTTAACCACTTGGGTACCCCTTGACTTTCACCCAAGTGCTTCATCTCCTCTCAAACCATCACTCCATCTCTAGTTCATCTCATAATATCATTTGGAATATTTTTCTTAAATGAAAAATATTCATTTTCCCCTCCTAAACCCTAGCTAGCTCAATGTGCTCCAAAGCAACCCCAATTTTTCTTGCCCATAAAATCCTGAGAAAAAGCCCAGTTATTCTTTGAACCCTAGGGCACCTTTCTGAGAAAAAATATTTCATCACTTTTTGGAATATTTTGGCTACAGAAAATATTTAAATTTCTGGACAGAAATGGTAGTTTCTACAGCAACTACCATTTTACTCGCTCATTGTACACTACTAGGGAAAAGCCTAGCAGCAGCGCGGGTTCTAGGTGTATCAGTAGCGCGGGGACCGGCGCTACTAATAAGGCGCTACAGCTAACTCGTAGCAGCAGCGCATGCACTCCCGCGCTACTGATATACAAGTGTAGCAGCATCGTTCTTACATGGACCTCGCTACTGCTAATAGCTATAGCGCGCTTCCCCTGTGCACGCTACTGCTACTATCGCGCTGCTGCTAATTTTTCTCCACTTGCTACTGCTAATTTTAGTAGTTTTTTGTTTTTTCCGGCATATTTGTTTCGTATTTGAACAGGCTTTATAGAAGAATCTTTAGCACCTACAAATGTCATCATGATACACATACAAATGCCTGCGAGACCACAAATGTAATCATAGCATATACATACAAATAGTCTCATCATAATCATCATCCAACACAAAGTGGTATCTTGTCATCATCTCGAAAATAGCGATACATGCAAGTCTCGAATACTTGCAACTACAACGTCATCCATGTAAACAAAGGTATACGCGAGAAGAGCTATCAATATGAGTGAGAGCGGAACTATGCAGTACATGAGGTGGCGGCTACGAGTCCACTCTCGCGCTAGCGTGAACCTCAAGTAACTAGCTTCTCCTTCTTGTGTGCTTTTGAAGCCTTTATGGCTGGCGCCCGAGAACCCATTCACTTGCGCCTGACACTCATGCCACTCGTTGTACACCCCGGGAACCTTCCCTTTGTACACGACATAGCACTTCCAACTCGCCATCAAGAAACTAGGTACCTGTTAGATATGCATGTTCAAGAAGAGGATGTACAATCATATATATGCAACAAAATATACTAGAGCAACACCGAAAAAGAAAGGCTTAGCAACTAGATGCAACATACAGTACGCAAACTAATTAACTAGAGGTACGCAGGTCATCGTACGCAAACTAACAAAGTAGTGTTACGCAAGTTCACAGGGACCGTGGACATCACAAAGTTTCATCGCTACAAAAAGTATACAAGTTCAACCGACACATATCATCATCATCGGCATCATAAATCACTAGAAGTTCCATCCTTCCATATCATCGAGGATGGACCCTAGCTTCTTGAACAGCGTGAGGTCTAGACGTTGCATGCCTATGTGAGTTCAGACGTCAGCTCGCGATATAGGGCCGTGGTGGAACATCCCCTTCTCATCGATGACTTCTTTCATGATGATCGTCGCAATGTCCCTTTGGATGCGAAAGAAGTCATCTCTAAGTTTATAATCCGCTTTTCCATGAGATTCTAGCCACTTGTGGATATGATCATCATTTCTGCTTCTCATGCGAAGCTTTTGGTGATCCTGTTGAGCTGAATCATGAGATGGACGATGTAGAATCCATCCTTCTTGCTTGGTTTTGGGACGTGGATGCAGGAGAAGTTAGTTTTATGCGCGAAACCCATCTTCTTGTTCCTTTGTTTCCTGATCTGCATGTGGCCACCTCTAATGTTGAAGCCTTGGAGAGCATCGTCTAGAATATTCATTATGTGGGTGTAGTCTTTTTTCTCGTAGTCTCTAGAAGGGTCAAAATACACGGCGTGGGAGACTTGCGGTTAAAGAACGATAAGGACGGCGCGCCCATTGCTGCGGGGAAAAGACACCTCAAATTATTCCCCATATGAGAGCGAAGGAATGATTGAAATGTACGAAAGGGTTGTCTGGAACTGACTTACTTTGGATGATAAGGCACGAGGACAATTTCCCGGTCCTTATTCTGTTCCATGAAGTTTTGGAGGTAGTTCCTAGCAGTTTCACGCTCAAAGTTGCCGAGACTCAAGAAATACTCGTGCATGTAGTACGGATCCGCCACACAGATTTGCGAGACTTCTTCACTCTTCATGACGGAGCTCATATGTAGCGCAAAAAGGCGGACGATTGTAAAATCGAGCCGCCTTGTGAGAAACATCTCAAAGATATGGTCTAACCGCAGGAAGAACACCTCCGCAGGCCGTGTCTCGAAGTAGCACTTCCCCTCAGGCACACGAGCCGCGTATGTCGGATATCCTGGATCCTTTGAGGCTAGTAGGCTTTTCTCAGTCGACCGCACATGGTCGTGCAGTCTCCTGAGATCCCCTGATAGTGCCTCCAGTGGTTTCGGCGGTAGCATCGGCTCGCCCGTGAGATGGAACATGGCCGCACCTTTCACGGGTACACGCTCTTCAGAATGCATTATCTGGCTGCTTTGTGCTTTGGCTTGTTTGGAGGCAGTTATCTTCCCCGATCTCTTCCTCTCCTTTTTCTTGGGCACACCTTCCATACCCTTCCTTAACCCCCGCCCCAGGGTTCCCGGGCTAAGCACTGTACGACCCCCGGCTAGTTGAGCCTGTGTTGAGGAGACATCTTCAGGTGTGTCCTATGAGGAATTCATGAAGAGAGATTTTTTGCAATCCTTCCACCGACCTTCCTGCCCGGGCATATCATCCATATCCTCATTAGCATGCTGATAGCCCGATTCGTCATATGGTTGACTCATCATATCTATGTCACATTCATATGTGTTTGTATTGAGGAAACCCATAGGGTCGACCTCCGTCTCATCATCCATTCTCTCTTCTACAGGACCGATTACATCAGCCAGTACTATTGCACCCCCTTCATCATGTCGTCCGCCGCTCTCACTCGGCACTACAGGAGCTAGTAATTGCATAGGCGGGTGGTGGTCTCCGCACATGCTTGTTGATGTGTGGTTATTGGTGTGCTCTCGGTCGGCTCCAGACAGATAAGATTCATCGGCCATAGCAGCATCCAACCCTTGCAGCTTCCAATCTGTGGCGGGGTCTCGTCGTCCTCTCCCACATGTTGTACTAGAGGAGGCAACGCCTCGTGCCCCGTTTCACACTGCACAAGCTAACCCTGAAGTGCCCAGCGGTGATCGGATGGTTGTGGAACATGGGTTTCAAGGGGTTCAATATCATCCCCTTTCCCACGTTGACCTTCTGGCCTTTTATCAAGTAGAGTATGGTGCACGGGGTTTCTTCGCCCTGCAAACACATATGTCTGTGGCGTAAAACATCCGAAAGGCAACGAAAATGGAATATTCTATATATATATATATATATATATATATATATATATATATATATATATATGTTGGTGCGACATGTAATTACCATGACGGCGTCGAGCTCAGCCAAAGACGAAGGCCCACCTAGCACGCCAGAGACTGAGGACGGGCTGCTATGAGCGGGAGCGACCACGAGAGGAGGCCCGGTTGCGTGAGCAAGTGATGGTGCGGTGTTGTTGTTGTTCATGGAGTTGCTCCCGACGAAACTGGGCATCGGGAAATCATGTACTGTCTTGTCTGGATTTTCCTTCGTCCAGATGATGATAGATGGAACCAAGTTAGTAGCGAAATCATTTCTGCAGGCAGTTACAGCTGCATTGACTGCCTGCTGTAGCAACTTATTTTTCTCCTCGGCTGTTTTTTCCGCATCCTCAGCTGCTTTTTTCTCGACCGCAAGCTTCACCATCGCGTCGATGTCCGCCTGACTAAACTTCTTTTTCTGCTTCTTGGCCTCCGGGCCCTTGTTGTAAAACACCTTCCATGTGGCGCTGTCTCTAGTGCCGTGCACACGACCATATTGCGGCCGCTGGCCCAAAGGGAGTCCCTTAAGTTTGTTCAAGGCCCGGTTGAGAGGGGTGTCCCACTTGGGCCTCATCGGAGAAGTAGGGCTTTTGGCTGCAAGCTGGTGATGCTTCTCCAGTAGTCTAAACAATTTCCTCATGATCTGGTCCATGTAAAAAACCTTTTTCTCCTTTTCCCACTTGTAGCGGGCCCTAACGAAGTCACGCTCCAAGGGGTTGGTGAACTTCGCGAAGGGGTCTGGGAGACCCGCGGCTTCACGTTTCGCGTCCTCCTTATCCCATATGGGCCTTTTACCGAGGTAGACACGGCTTCCGAGGCGATGCTTCCCGTGTTCCTTTGCTGAAGGCTCTTGAATTTCGCAGCCTTAGCCTTGGCTGCCTCAGTAGCGCAAGTGTCCTTGAACTTTTCGAACTCCTATTCCGTAAGTGTCGGATTTTCCTCCAGAATCTTGGACAGGGGTTCCTCAGCCTCAATAGCTCGTTTCACCCTCCCTTTCCAGGAGGCCAAATCATTGCTGAACATGCCCATGGAGTGATTGTTAATCTTTTTCATCTTCGGATCATCCCACAATTGTTCTATGTTATCATCCCGGTGGGGGAACTTGAATCTCTTGTGCAACTTTGTTAGGAGCAACTGTGTCAAATGTTCTTTACTCCTTAAGTCAGCGTCGTTGATGCTCGCGCATTCCCGTAGGATGCATCCTACTTGGTTCCCATAGCACTTGCGAGGTTCCTCCGGCTCTAATGACTCAAACTTGCCAGGTGCCATCTTTGTGATCACATGTCATCCAATCCCTATTTTGATAAGTTTTCATATCCTCTGCTTCTTATGCTTCCTCTTTTCGGTAGCGGCATCGGTGCCGGTACCTTCCCCGCTGGTATCTTCCCTGTCGGTACCTTCCCCACCAGTCTCGGCGCCGCCATCGGTGCCGGCGCCGTTGGTGTCGATGTCGGTGTCAGTACCATCATTGAGGCCGACCTGCAAACCTTGCTTAGCAGTCAAATAGTCGAGGTACTCTTGTTCACCCTCATAATCCATCTCGTCTGCATCTTGGTCAGAAGGCCCAGTTTCTTCGTTGTTCGACATGTTTCCTATGATTAAGTGTCCTCGTTTATTTCTAAAAGTATGAATAAATGAGAAATGACATAAAACGAAATCTATGTGCCAGCACTCGATATGCCAACTATGTAGCACAAACATGCCTTTATTCACGACAAATTTTGGCATGACCTTTGCTAAAAAATGGACATATCGAGCGCCTGAAATTCACCTGAACAAAAATGAATCAACATTCCGGCGTAACATAGGCCACTCGGATCATTTGCCAAAATTGAACCAAAACATCACATGTTCAAATTCCAAACATGACATGTCCAAAACATCACATATCCACATATCACATGTCCAGTTCAAATTTGCATATAAATTCAGCCTACCTAAATTTGCTTTAACAAGGGATGTTGATTTGGACAATTGCTTAAATGTTGCCTTTTCTTTTAACTACAATTGCTTAACCCTAAATTTCTATCATATTTTAAAACCTAGCTAAATTCATAACTAAATAGATAACCTAATTAACCTATTGCCCTAACTAAAACCTAAGTAAATTAACCGAAGAACCCTAGCTAGCAGAGAGAGAGGGGGGTTTACAGAGGGTGCATGGGCGAGGAGGCAGGCCCGATGACGGCCGAGGTTGGGAGGGGAGGATGCAGAGGAGGGAGGCGAGGGCCGACGGGTCGGGGGCGAGCGCGCCGGGGTCGGGGGGCGAGGGCCGGGGTCGGGGGCGAGGGCCGGGTCCGGGGCGAGCTCCGGGGCTGGGTCGGGGGCGGGCGCCGGGGGAAGAGAGAGTGGGGATTTGGGGAAAAAAGAGGCGGGATGAAGCAGGGAGAGTGAGAATTTTGGGTTAAGTGGATGTAGCAGTAGCGCGTTTAGACAAAACATGTTGCTACTACCTTCACTAGCTGTAGCGGTTTAGACCAAACGCGTTGCTACTACCTTAACTAGCTGTAGCGGTTTTATAAGGAAATCGCTACTGCTAGCTTGACTGTAGCGGTTTTATAAGGAAATCGCTACTGCCAGTTTTCCTTTTTCTTTTCCTTTCTTTTCTCCCATTTTTATTTCCCGAGAGTAGTGAACGAAGGGAAGGCGATATATATTGCATCATTTGACGGTTAAATATGTATACAAAATAGAAACATATATATTACATCATTGGACCCATGCATAATAATGGCAAAGTGTGTATACAAAATAGGAACATATTCTGATCATCGGATCAGAATAATATTTTGATCACAACCTGAACTGCCTGAGTAACGCGCCTGACCTTCCCCGAGTACTAGGTTGAACTTAAGCTAGAATGTGTCCAAATGGGGCTTGCAATATACCGTTGGAAAGCTATGGACACCAATATCATGACCCAATTTAAATTTTTGGCAAAATGTAAGCGGTTTAAGAGCAGTTTTGAAATCCGTTTTTTCTTCATACGAAAAATGTGAATCGTATTTTCGATCACATTTCTAAACCGTTTATCGCAATGAGGTAAATAATATGGCGTTAGAAAGGTGTTGCAAAATCGCTCCTTCGACATGTTGGAAGTTTTTTCTAATTCCCTATCGATAAATAGTAATTTGGAAAATCGTAAAATTTCGCAAACCGAATAGCCGAGTTTGTATTTTCAATGTAATTTCTAAACGGCTATTCCAATTGCGGCAATTGATATGGCGTTGGAAAGCTTGTGAAAATGCGCTACTTTTTCATGTTAAAAGTTTTTTCTAATTTGGAACGGTTTAAAAGTAATTCAGAAAACTGTACAATTTCCACCGAGTTCGTATTTTCGAGCTAATTTTTTAACCGTACGTCCAAAGGCAACAAATGATACGGAGTTGGAAGGCTTGAGGAACTGCGAAACTTTTTTGTATATATTGTTTCTCCTAATTCCGTAAGCTTTTATGTCAAATTTGAAAATGGCTAAAATGTATTTTTGGCATAACTTCTATAAACTTTATCGGAATTGGGCAAATAATATACCGCTGAAAAGCTACAGAAAATGCAAAACTTTCTCATGTTGATGGTTTTCTCTAATTCCTAGCTGTTTTCAAGTAATAGCGAAAATGACGACATCATTCGTTCTGCCTTTTATCGCGAAACTGATTCTTCGAAAATGCACCGCGTGAAGAACCTGAACATCTCGGCACGTGTACTTGAACTTCACTCTGTTTTTCACGTACTTTTTTGGCACGCAGCTCTCCATCCACTCACCGGAATTGAGCAAGTGATATAGCGATGGAAAGCTGCTATAAATACGCAACTTTCCTGTGTTGATCATTTTTTCATACTCGCGACGGTTTTAAAGTTTTCATCCGAAATTCATTCAGTGTAGTTATTGAGCTTGCTGTTTTCATGTTGAACTTCTTGTTGTTTTCACTCTGACGTATCTTAAATAACGAGGAAAATCCGAGTTTTCTATAATCATCGAACTTCTTCATCTTCTTAATATGGTATTCTTGGTTTTATTTCTTAATCATTTTTTATGAATAAAAATATTTTAAGACACCAAAACAACATTTTTGTGTGTGTTTTTGCATTGTTTTGCACATCAAACCGCGTCATCTTTAGAAATTGAACTTCTCCTTTTCTTTTTATTTTCTTTCAACATTGTTTAGCACGTCGAACCACATCATCTTTAGAAATTGAACTTCTCCTTTCCTTTTGTTTTCTTTCAACATTGGGATGAAAGTCGAACCGCGTCATCTTTAGAAATTAAACTTCTCATTTTCTTTTTGTTTTCTTTCAACATTGGTTTACACGTTGAACCGCGCCATCTTTAGAGATTGAACTTCTCCCTTTTTGTTTTCTTGCATGTTTTACCTTGCATGTTCAAATCTATTTTGAACTTCTTGAGATAACACACTTGACCTTCTCGAACACAACATTTTGACCTTCGCAAAACATAAATTAAAGCCAAACTTTTAACCTACAGAGCATGTATAATTTTCTCCATTTTTTCAAGAATAAGCGCTAAATCGCCCCATTAGTTTGACTTGAACTTCTGCTGCACATGAATAAGCTACTGTAAACACGCAACTTTCCCGTGTTGATCACTTTTTCATACTCACGACGGTTTTAAAAGTTTTTCATCTGAAATTCATTCAGTGCAGTAGTTGAACTTCCTGCGTTGAACTTCTGTGCCGTATTTTCGTCAGTGTTACACAAATGATATTATTTTTGTACAAACCTTTCTCACAATATATTTTTAAACTTTCTCCGACCGAGGACTTGAACTTACATAAATGATATTCCTATTGTTGTGAAGTAAATTCGAAAATGACGAGATCATGATTTTTGCAGTCATCGCGAATGGAAATGCACTGCGTGAAGTAGTTGAACTTCTTGGGCATGTTTGTTTGAACTTCACTATGTTTTTTGATATGCTATTTTTTGACGTGCTGTTTTTTGCACTTCATAAAGTAGTTGAACTTCTGGGTCATGTCTGTTTGAACTTCACTCTCTGTTTCACTTTATTGTATTTTTCTTAGATGAAATACACATCATGTATTACATGAACTTCCAGTTGTTATCACTTTAAAATTCTCTCTGGTTTGAGAGAATTATTTTAAAACACAAGAAACAACATGTTTTTTATGTATTTTGGACATCTAAATACATGGTGAACCTCTCTCACAAGAATTTTTTGAACTTTTCCTCGCCGAGCACTTGAACTTCTAGCAACCATTTTTCATGAGTTTTTTTAAAAGTGCAAAAAATGGCGCTGTGTTTTTTATTTTTTGAACAGGTAAATCCTAGGTTTTAATAAACTCCGAACTCTCTGTTATTTCAATTTGAACTTCACCTTTTTATAGTTTGAGTAAAAAATTGTATTCAGTTTTTATAAGGAAAAAATCGAACATGGAAATACAAGGTGAACCTCTCTCGCAAGAATGTTTGAACTTCCCCGGACGGAGCACTCGAACTTCTTTCAACAAACTTTTTAAGCTTTTTATTTTTCTATACTTATATTCTCACCTGAAATGCATTCTTTGCAGTAGTTGAACTTCATGTTGTTTTCACCTTGAACTTCTGTCACATTTTTGTGTGTACGTCGAATTACACGCAATCGAAGGTCGGACGTCATTTTTTTGCCATTTTGAGGTCGGAGTCCTGCAATATAAATTCTGAACCGTGCACACAGGTGCACGTGAACTTCTTGCAACAAATCTAAGCACATTTTCGCATGTGAATTTTGCATACAAACATTTATTTTTGAACTTCTGTTTTTTGTGTGTAAGAACTTCTGATTTGTTCCAAAAATAATGGAAAAGCATACCCATAGCACAAGCACACCAAACACACGCACGCACGACCATCTTATAAAATACAAATCCATTTTTTCATATAAATTTTGAAATGATCAACTTTTTTAATTTGAACTTCTAGGTTTTTTAAGAAATAGGGAAAATCCTTTTTTGAATATTTATTCGACTGCTCCGGCTTTTTATTTGAACTTCTCTTTTTTTTCTTTAGTACCGGGAAAATACGAGGTTTTCTAGCAAACATCAAACCACTTTGGTTATCAATTTTAATTTCTAGGTTTTTTAGAACGTTGAAAATCCTTCTTATATGAATTTGTCACTGCTTCGTTTTTATTTTGAACATCTAGTTTTTTCTTTGAGCGGTTACAAACCTGAGTTTTTAGTAATCATTGAACCGCTCCATTAATTTAATCCGAACATCTCATTTTTTTGGAAACGGGAAAATTCATTTCTTTTATAAATTTTGAACTGATAGTTTTTTAAATTTGAACTTTTTGCTTTTTTTGTTTTAGTATAGGTAAATAATTTGATTTTTTCATAAATTCCGAATTAATCCTTTTATTGAAAAAATTGTGTCAGCCCCTGAACTTTTTTTTATTGCGAACCACCCCATGTTTGGTTTTCGAACATTTTCATTTGTGTTTTCTAAACTTCCTGATCTTTTAGTCTCTAAAATCCCAAACTTGCGCAAACTATTTTTTTATTTGTTTGTCAAAGCGTACTTCTATTTATTTAGTGGGCGAGCTTCTACATTTTGAAAAGTGAGTGTCTATTTTTTTAACTCACCGAGAGATGGACAAATATAAAAGTTGTAAGTTTTTTAGATAGGCAAACAACCTTTTTGTGAACATGTATTAAGATCACACACACACACACACAAATAGATCGATTTCTTTGTATTCTCTTTTATATGACATCTCATTCACATATGAGAAAGTAGTGCGTCTAGCTTAGATTCGTTGTCGTTTCTTCTGTGGAATTTCAATAAACAAATGTGGCGCCAAAGTGTTCACACGCAAACACATAGTTTGAACTCTCTCATAATCAATATATGGACTTCCATAGTTTCTTTTCTCTGAAAAAAGCATCAAGCATAGTTGAATCGCAACTTGATTTTTATATTTTTGTACATTTATAGTTTGCAAAAAAATACCATTTGTTGTAGCAACTTAAAAGAAGGACACCTAGTTGGAAAAACTAGTGGTCTCAATTCTTAATTGTAAACGTGGTGCTCTCTCCCCCACACATTCCAATCTTATCCTCTCATCACTATTGCTATGTGCTCTCTCTCTCTCTCTCCCTGACTTTACTTTCCTCTTCATTGTAGTATGAAATCCATAGCAGAAAACAGCAGCAGTTTGATGCGAATAAAAAGTGTCCAAAAAAATTTCCTGCTGCTGCTCGATCCCCTGTAGGCTGTAGCTGAAGCATAAGGAGCAGCCTGCTAGTGGGGAAGGCCATTCGCTGGCCTCAAGCAGCAGCCCAAATTGACAACAACAAAACCAGCAGCAGCTCGGTGCCATAGCCTCACGCACGGGGGAAGGTGCCAGGGAAACACAACACACGCACAGCTGCGGCGATAGCTGCCAGGAAACCGCAGAGCGCCATGTGCGACAGCAACAAGAGACGTCGGGGAAGGTCGAGAACATGCATTGTGGAAGGTTAATGAGAGGTGGAAGGTCAATGAGAGAGGCCAGAGCAGCTCACAGGTGAGGGATGCAAACATATGTCAGAGGAGCTACACTGCTTCCTAGTATTCATCAATCACTCATCAGTCCAGGTCAAAATTTCCATGCAGTTCAAATAAACAATGTTACAGCTTTTGAAGATGAACAAGAATAGGGGTTGACTGCTGCTGCTTCAAGAACAAGAACGGAGGCTGCGACGGCTATCACAGGAGAGGCCATGATGCTTGGGAAGCAGGCAAGCAGCCCTGCCGTGGGGAGGTGCCAGCGCCGACCTGCTCCACCCTCCAGCGCGACCTGCCCTCTCTTCCTACGCGACCTGCCATGCGTCCCAAGCTGTGCTCCCGCGCGCTCACCTCCATTCTAACTGATATTGTCGCCGTAGTCGACCTAGCAGGTGGCGCCGGAGCGCGAGGCCGGTGGCAGTGCGCATCAACGAGCGGGTCGTAGGTGGCTGGCACACTAGGGGAGGTGGCGGGTGATGAGTTTGGGGGAAGGCGGCGGCAGGATCCAATGGTTGGGAGTCGGGACTCGGGACGCGGCGGCGCGATCTAGCGGCTCGGGAGTGGGCCGCAATGGTGGCTGGGAGGTGGGCGCCGTCGGCGGTAGGTGGTGCTTGGCGGGGATGGCGGAGAGGGTGGGGCGGTGGCGCGCGAAGATCGACGGGGAGCAGCGGGCGGCGGCAATGGATGGGACGTATCCCGGCCCTCGGAGTGGCGCGCGGGGTTACAGGCGACGGCGGCTGTGGCTCATGGGGTTGGTGGGTAGGAGGTGGGGATCGAGGGAATGCGGGAGGTGTGGATTGAGCGAGTGCCGGAGGTACGGGATGGTCTTTTTTTTTTCCAGCGGGTTCGGGGAGTTCGGCAACATCTACATCGGGGCCCTATATAGGGCCGACCGTGATCCGAATAACTATTCTGATTCTAGGATCAGAATAGTGCTACTCTCTCTCTCTATATATATATTACATCATTTGACCGATAATATATGGTTTCTCAGCGTTGACGTTTTCATTTTTGAGTCAGCTTCTTTTCCTTCTTGTTCGTCGAAGAATAATTGAGCCCCTCATTGTGACTTTGCCTTTTCCATGTAGTACGATTTTTCTTAGGTAATGTAGTATTGATTCTTCTTTTGACGTATACTTCATCATCATCGTCATCTTCCCTCATTGGATTGCCGTACTGATCATAGTCTTCCTCGTTGGTGACTCCATCCATTCCAATGATGTTCCTTTTGCCTCTCCTCACGACAACACGACTGGGATTGCATGGGTCGGTTATGAAGAAGCATTGTGTCACGTGCTTAGCGTGTACCCATGGCTCGTTTTTTGCAATAGCGTTCACGGTAGCGCTCTTGGCGTCGGGTATAGTCATGGTAGTGAAAATCCGGTTTTCGCTTTCGACATTCTTAGCCCATCTGACGCGGAACATCGTCGTGTTGTGCAGTCCAGAGTAGTCAAGCTCCCAGATCTCCTCGACCCTTCCATAAAATCGTTCAGTTGCGCCGTTGTCGCTGCCGGTCATGCATTCCATCGTCACCCCTGAGTTCTGATCATCACTGTCCATATCTTTGGCCTCCGTGTAGAACGTGTATCCGTTGATATCATATGCCTAATAGGTTACGACGTTGGGAGAGGGGCTATATGCTAAGGCGTATATGAGCAATCCGTCCTTAGAGTCCTCCTCCGGGGGATTAGCAATAATATGCTCTTTGAACCAACGCAGGAAAGTGGAGTTGTGCTGTCTAGTAACTTCGGCGTCCGTCCTGCATACCCCCCGGCCACGATACTTCTTTGCGATAATTTCTTTGTGCAGTGCCATGAAAGGATCTACCTCGTCTAGGTGTTGTAGCACTACCAAGTTTGCTCTGTCAAAGGTGCTGCGTCGATCTGAGTATGCCACGTGCAGTTCCCTGCGACCATTGCAGTGACCTTCTCCTTCGAGCCTCCCATCGTGCTTGTTAACGGGCAAACCAACACTAACACCAGGCGGCTGGTCTGTGCCATATAGAAAATTCTCACAGAAAGAGATGCACTCTTGTGTCACATAGCCCTGGACGATGCTTCCATCCGGACGGGACATGTTACGAACGAATCATTTGATGATCCCATTCATCCTCTCAAACGGCATCATGTTGTGCAGGAATGACGGCCCCAGGTCTATATGTCATCCACAATATGGACACACAGATGCACCATCACGTCAAAGAACGCGAGCGAGAAGTACATCTCAAGCTCATTCAGTATCACAATGATCTCTTCTTGTAGCCTTCAGAGCTGCTTCACACTGATCGACTTTCAAGAGATGACGTCGAAAAAGTTGCAGAGACCAATAAGCATGTCACAGACGTGCTTGTCCATTATCCCTCTAAGGGCAACAGGTAGTATCTGCGTCATCATCACATGACAGTCATGGGACTTCATCCCGCTGAACCTTTTCTTGTCCATGTCTAGATATCCGCTTATCTTGCCACAGTAACCGGAACTAACTTCGACTCCGGTAAGGCACATAAAGAATTGATCGATTTTAGCCTGACTTAAGGTGAAGCAAAAAGGGGGCAATAATCCTCTTTGTTTATTTTCTCGCTATTCTTCTCCCGTGCCTCTGTCTCCGTCTCTGTCTCGTCTGACATTTTACGGGGCGGCATGTGCAGATCTTCCCTGATTTTCAAATCTTGCAAGTCTTTTCTTGCCTTCGGCCCATCCTTGGTCTTATCCAGCATGTACATCAGTGTTGCGAGCAAGCTCTCAAGGACATTCTTACAGATATGCATTTGATCAAGGCAATGACGTGTATTGAGTTTGTGCCAGTACTCCAAGTCCTAGAACACAGACCTTGTCTTCCATACCTTCAGCAGCGGCTCCAGCGCCTTTCTCGTCGTCTTTCCCGGCGCGGGGCAGTCCTTCCAGTTTTTCAACAGCTCATCGATTTCGGCACAGCTCCGCTTACGTGGAGGTCCTCGATGCTCAGCGTGACCATTGAATAGATCTCTACGGTTTCTCCACGGGTCATCCTATTCGAGCCATCTTCGATGCCCCATGTACACGATTTTCCCAGACCCGCCATCTTTCCTTGACGTTAACTGCTGAGACATCATATCATCCATGCACCGCGTGGATCCGCAATATCCATGGCACACCTAGCCTGCCACATATCCGTAACCGAGATAGTCCTGCACTGTCGTTATCAGTGCGGCTCTCATGTTGAAATACTCGCCTTTGCTGGCATCCCATGTCTTGGCCGGTGTTTTCCATAACGTGTCTAACTCCTCTTGAAGTAGCCCCAGATACAAATTAATATTATTTCCTGGTTGTTTCGGCCCTTGAATAAGCATGCTCATGTAAATGTACTTCGATTTCATGCACAACCAGGGGGGAGGTTGTACATCCATACAAACACGGGCCATGTGCTATGGTTGGTGTTCTGGTTGCCAAACGGATCCATGCCATCGGTACACGCGCCGAGCATGGTGCTCCTTGCATCACATTCAAAATAATGATAGAAGTTGTTCAACGCTCTCCACTGGCTTCCATCCTTGACGTGTCTCAGCTTTGGATCATCTCCATCGTCGGGCTTCTTCCTCTCCGCGTGCCAGCGCATTAGCTTTGCTTCCTTGGGATCTACAAAATACCTCTGGAGACGAGGAATGATCGGTAAGTACGATACAACTTTCTAGGGACATTTCTTCCCGGCCTTCTTGTATCGAGAAGCATTACATGCCGGACAGCTTGTTTTTTCCGCGTGCTCCTTCCGATAAATTATGCAATCGTTGATGCATGCATGGTATCTAACGTGTGGCAGATCAAGAGGGCAAACGATCTTCTTGGCCTCATCAACACTAGTAGGACATAGAACATCCTTTAGATACTTGAGATGCTCATCGAGGCTAGTGTCGGTCCATTTGTTTTTAGCCTTCGTCTTCAGGAGTTGGAGCGTGAAACTCAAGCGGGTCACCTCAGGTTGCAACCATCATACAATGGAGTGTTCAAGTCTACCACCAGTTGCTCCAGCTCAGCCTCCTCTCTAGAAGCGGCTCTCTCGGTACTCGTCTCCTTGTGAAGCAATGCTTGAACATGAGGGTCCCACACAATTGAACTTAGTACCGACGAACTCTGCTGCGTGGAGTCCCTGTAGTTCTCTCCGCCGCCATGTCCGGCCCCTTCTCCTCTGCCATGTCCGGCCCCTTCTCCGCCACCATGTCCGGTCTCTTCCCCGCTGCAATTACCGATCATCTCTTCGTCTTGCCCCGTGTCATCATTGCCTGCCCCGTCGGCATCCTCAACATCGTCATCCTCATCTTCAATTATCCACCGAGTATAGCCATCCATGAAATCAGTCATGAGCAGGTGCGCTTCGACACGACCATCGTCATGGGGGTCAAGCCAAACTATTCCTTTGCATTTTCGACACAGACATAAAACCTTTGTCCGGTTATTTTCTTTCATGTCGTGTACCGCCGACCGCAAGCACCTGTCCACCATCGTTCCACTGGCCATCGTCCACTCTGCACGGTAATAATAAATAAATTGATTATAAAAATGCGTGCATGCATCAAAGTCATACAAAAATTCGGCATGACCTTCCTTAAAAATAGGACATATATAGATCTAGAGTTTGCCCGGAATTCGCCGAAACGGAAATAAATCGACATTTCGGCAAAACATAGGCAACTCAAAAGCACAATTTGGCGTCAACTCATGCCACACACACAATTTGCATAAACATATCACACACACATAAACATATTTCCATTTTGCAAAAGCATGAAATTTTAATCACCTCTATCTCGAGATCGAGCAGATGGTGGAGATGATGATGTAGGGAGATCAAAAGTGCACAAAGCTCTTCTTTATAAAAATAGATCTAGTTAGGGGGCAAATAGGTCACTTAACTAAATGCTACATCTACCTAGCTACCTATTTTGGGAGGAGACAACTTCAACTAGTGGAGGGGGGAGGAAAAAGAGAAAGGAGATGCATTAATGGAGGTGGTGTAGTTAGGTAGGAGAAATGAAGAGAGAGAAAGGTAGGTAGAAGAGGGAGAGTAATGGGGGAGAAGTATTGAGGAAGAAGAAGAGTGAGAGTGGGAGGATGTGGGAGGTAGGGGAAAGGGAATAGAGGAGGGGGAGGGGGAGGACGGGTGGGGAAAAGGTGGTGGGTTGGTGCGGATTAGCAGTAGCGCGGGACGTAAAACGCGCTGCTGCTAAGAAAGTAGCAGCAGCGCGCTTTCGGCAAAAACGCTACTGCTAACCGGGACCGAAAGTGTGCCCAATTTGAAAATTAGTAGCAGCGACCTCAAAAAAACTGAGCTACTACTACAGATATAGCAGTAGCGCGGCTCGAGGCACCGCGTTGCTGCTAACTAGAGTTTGGTGGGTGCTGTCGGTCGATATTTGTAGCAGCGCGGGTTACACCGAGCACGCTACTGCTAAACACTTGTCAGTAGCGGGTTTTCCACACCCGCGCTACTGCTAATTAGCAGCAGCGCTCCTTTTTTAGCTGTGTTGCTGCTAAGATTCTGTGTATAGGGTTTTCCCTAGTAGTGGTAGTTGGTTTTTCTTGTGCATCTTCACCCTAGTAAATGTTGGCTAGCCTCCAAAGCTCAGCCCTCAACTCCCAGTGGTTTGACCGCAGTAAACCATCAAAGTTACTGTCCAGAAACTTACCTGGAGTGTAAAGTCATTTCTACAGCACCCGGAACCCAACCCACGCATGGTAATAGTCAAAACTACCATGTACTACACGCTAGACATGACGTTTGGGCTTAGGTTGGCCTGAGGTCATAGTTCACGTGGTGACCTCATTCGTCCAGGCGTGCTGGCATATAAAACACGCGCTCTAAGTGCCGTCGAGCGCTCTGTTGCGCGCGTGCTCGCTGCCCCGCCAGCCCGAGCGTGCCAAACCACGCCACCATAACTGTCTCTACTCACTTAACTCCGCCCTGGCACTCGCCGACGCTGGAGTTCGCCGCAGCGGGCACGGGCATGGTCCGGCCAACGCCATAGTGCGCGGCGCACTGTGCTCGTCGTCTTCCTCTCACCCATGTGCTCGTCTCCGTTCACCAACAGTACCCGCGTGAGCTACTTCTTCTTCCCCCTCTCTCACTGACGTCGTTCGTCGCTGCGCGCCGTGGCCAGGTGTCCAACGGCGGAGCCCGAACCCCCCTCGCCGCTCGCCTATAAATACGGCCACCCCTAGCCTCATCGAGCACCTCACTCCACTCCCACACACCCCACAAGCAAGTAGATAGCCGTAGCCCAGCCGGGCAGGCCGCGGGCCGCCGTCCTCGAGCTCGAGCTCGCCGGCGATCCCCTTGGGTCGTCCCCGCAGCTCCAGCCCTTCCATGGCCAAGGCAACCCTTCCAGGGCCTTCGCCACTCTCCGGGTGCCGTTCTGCCCGGTTGAAGCCCTTGGAGTCGCCCCTAGTCATCGTCGTCTTCGTCTCCGGCTACCGTTGCTCTCTGCCTCCGATGGAGAGGCTGTTTCTGGCACAGTCCGACCACCCCTAGCCACTCTACGGGTATGGGCAGGTGCGCATCCGTCTTCTCTCTCGATCCCTCCCTCTCGTTTAGGCCCAAGAGCCCTTGCCGCCAGTGTGCGCTCCGGCGAAGCCTCACTGCTCTTTGTTTCCCTCTCCCCCTCCACCTCACCTGACTAGCAGGGCCCGCTGTCGGTGTCAAAACCGGTGGATCTCGGGTAGGGGGTCCCGATCTGTGCGTCAAGGCTGATGGTAACAGGAAGCAAGGGACACAGATGTTTACCCAGGTTCGGGCCCTCTCGATGGAGGTAAAACCCTACTTCCTGCTTGATTAATATTGATGATATGGGTAGTACAAGAGTAGATCTACCACGAGATCGTAGAGGCTAAACCCTAGAAGCTAGCCTATGATGGTATAATTGTAATTGTGATCGGCCTTCTAAGAACCAACCTCTCTGGTTTATATAGACACCAGAGAGGGCTAGGGTTTACGTGGAGTCGGTTACAAGAAAGGAAACACAATATCCGGATCACCAAGCTTGCCTTCCACGCAAAGGAGATTTCCATCCGACACGGGCCGAAGTCTTGAGTCTTGTATCTTCACGCTTCAATAGTCCAGACATTGTACTCAGTCCAGCTGTCCGGATACCCCCTAATCTAGGACACCCTCAGTAGCCCCTGAACCAGGCTTCAATGACGATGAGTCCGTCACGCAGTATTGTCTTCGGCATTGCAAGGTGGGTTCCTTCTCCGAGTACTCCAAAGGAATTATCGAACACGTAGACCGTGTCCGGATCTGCAAGATGATCTTCTCATGGCATAAATCTGATCTGCTGGCAATCTTCGTGCATCGTGCCTGTGAATCATGGCCTGGTCCAACACGAACAGGCGTTTCTTACCCCACAACGACTCGTGTTACGAGGCGGTTTCATTGGCACGTCCCGTCGAGGCAGAGATTGTGTTCCTCTTATTACGGTATTTTACATTAATATGGGTGTGCGTGACCCCACGACAGCCGTTGGTATAACCCCATGTGTTTTTAGATAAGCCTCAAACGGTCACACTGAGGACTCTTGATATTCACCCTCTTTATAAAGGGGTCGAGGCCTATGCCTCTTTTCCACCTTCCTCGCGCCTTCTCGTACCTCAAGCTCTAACACCAGAAACCCAAGCTTCGACACCCCAGATCCTCCAATATGTCCGGATCCGCCCCTCAGGGCCGATGGGTGGCCTCCTCGATTCAAAAGGAAGACATTGCGAGGCTTAGGGAGGTCGGATACCTGACCGCCGATATTCAACACAGGCTTCCTGCTCCAGGGCAAGTCATCCCCACACTGAATCCTAATGAGTGTGTCATTTTTGTCCCACACTTCCTCCGCGGCTTGGGCCTTACCCTCGACCCCTTTGTGAGGGGGCTCATGTTCTATTACGGGTTGGACTTTCATGATCTGGCTCCAGATGCCATAGTGATTATCGGTCTAGCAACGTAGTCAATTGCTTAGGTACAATTTCACAACTCCTACCACCACTTTTCCACACTCTCTATATTTACTTTATTGCTTCTTTATCTAAACAGCCCCTAGTTTATATTTGCGTGCTCTTTATTATCTTGCAAACCTATCCAACAACACCTACAAAGTCCTTCTAGTTTCATACTTGTTCTAGGTAAAGCAAACACTAAGCGTGCGTAGAGTCATATCAGTGGCAGATAGGACTTGAGAGAATATTTTTTCTACCTTTAGATCCTCGTTGGGTTCGACACTCTTATTTATCGAACGAGGCTACAATTATCCCCTAGACTTGTGGGTTATCAAGATCTTTTTCTGGCGCTGTTGCCGGGGAGTCATAGCGTGGGGTGAATATTCTCGTCTGTGCTTGTTTGCTTTATCACTAAGTAATTTTTATTTGCTGTTCTTAGTTGTTTTCTATCTTTAGTTATGGGTAGGAAACGCAAAATACCAAAAAAATTAGTTGTACCTACTGAACCAATGGTTGAAGAACCACTCAAAATCTATCACAACACTGAAGCTTTTTACTTGGATCATCTTCGATCCCTATGTGCTCGTGCTGAAACCCCCACTAGCTTAGTTGAGGGCAAATCTTTAGATGAGCATGCTTGTTATGTGTGACACCGTATATTTGAAAAAGGGAAACTTTTACTGGATCAAATTCATTGTTTGCAATGCTATGCTTGGAATTTATGTGAAATATATGATATTACTTGTTGTTCTAAAAACCCTAAGAAACACCTTCCCTACCAATGTGAGTTTATTGATAATGGAATCGTATCTTCGTATGCTAAGGGTGTTTATAATTACTATGATGTTCAACAAATTGAAGAATTTGTTGCTTTTAAGGGTGCTTATGAAATTGCTTCTTTGATTGAAAAGTATGATGCCACTCTTTACAAATCTGAAATTTTTGCCATACTTGAATATTGTTATGATAATTATGCTTCTAATGCCTATGTTAAACCATATGTTGAGGAATTCTCTGCTGTCCAAGAAGAGACTAATATCTTGCAGGAAGCTATGGAAGAAGAAACTGATGAAACTGTGAGCTCATTGGATGAAAAAGATGATGAGGAGAGCGAAGAACAAAAGGAGGAAGAGCAGATTAGCTACCCGTGCCCACCATCTAATGAGAGTAACTCTTCAACTCATACATTGTTTAATTCCCCTTCGTGCTTACCAAAGGAAGATTGCCATGATGATTGCTATGATCCCGTTGATTCTCTTGAAATATGCCTTTTTGATGATGCTTGCTATGCTTGTGGCCAAGATGCCAATATGAATTATGCTTATGGAGATGAACTTGCTATAGTTCCTTATGTTAAACATGAAATTGTTGCTATTGCACCCACGCATGATAGTCCTATTATCTTTTTGAATTCTCCAAACCACACTATATCGGAGAAGTTTGTGCTTATTAAGGATTGTATTGATGGGTTGCCTTTTACCATTGCACATGATAATTTTGATGAATGTGATATGCATGTGCTTGCTGCTCCTACTTGTAATTATTATGAGAGAGGAACTATATCTCCACCTCTCTATGTTTCCAACACGATAGAATTGCAAGAAACTGCTTATACTATGCATTGGCCTTTACTATGTGTGCATGAATTATTCTTTTATGACATGTCGATGCATAGGAAGAGTGTTAGACTTCGTTGTTGCATGATATATGTTACTTTGTGCTCACTACTAAATTACAAATCATTGTTAATTAAAATTGGCTTTGATATACCTTGGGATCCGGGTGGATCCATTACTTGAGCACTATATGCCTAGCTTAATGGCTTTAAAGAAAGCGCTGCCAGGGAGATAACCCAGAAGTTTTAGAGAGTCATTTATTTCTGTTGTGTTCTTTCATATAGTTTAAAAACAAAAAAAATAAAGAGGGGAATCCAAAACTTTTCAAAAAGAAAAGCGAAAGTGAGAAAGACGAGCATTGTTGAAGTGGGAGCTAGCCTTGAACTTTGTTCATGCTCACGGAAACTTTGTGAATCTTAATTACAGAAACTTTTCATCAAAAATAATTATTCCCTTGTACAATTCCATTGTATTATAAAAATAATGTGCCAAGGTTTGCCTTTAGGATGTTTACAATGCTTGTTGGTTTGTACGGTGCAGGACAGAAACTTCGGCTGTAGTGCGCGATTTTACATTTTTTTTACTAGAACGCCAAATGGTTCTGATTATTTTTGAATTGTCTTTCTGTACAAAGTTTTTATTTTTCCTAATTTTGGTAGAATATTTGGGGTACCAGAAGTATGGTGAATGTTCAGATTGCTACAGACTGTTCTGTTTTTGACAGATTCTGTTTTTGATGCATGGTTTGCTTGTTTTGATGAAACTATCAATTTATATCAGTGAATCAAGCCATGGAAAAGTTATATTACAGTAGACACAATGCTAAAACAAAATATGAATTGGTTTGCAACAGTACCTAGAGTAGTGATTTGCTTTATTATACTAACGGATCTTACCGAGTTTTCTGTTGAAGTTTTGTGTGGATGAAGTGTTTGATCGAGGAGGTCTCGATATGAGGAAAAGGAAGAGTGGCAAGAGATCAAGCTTGGGGATGCCCATGGCACCCCAAGTAAATATTCAAGGAGACTCAAGCGTCTAAGCTTGGGGATGCCCCGGAAGTCATCCCCTCTTTCTTCAACAAGTATCAGTATGTTTTCGTATTCGTTTCGTTCATGCGATATGTGCAAGTCTTGGAGCGTCTTTTGCATTTAGTTTTCATTTTTCTTTTATGAACCATGCTGGTATGAGATAGTCCTTGGTTGATTTATAGAATGCTCATTGCACTTCACTTAAATCTTTTGAGTATGGCTTTATAGAATGCTTCATGTGCTTCGCTTATATCATTTGAAGTTTGGATTGCCTGTTTCTCTTCGCATAGAAAACCGCCATTTGTAGAATGCTCTTTTGCTTCACTTAAATTTGTTAGAGCATGGGCATATCTTTTGTAAAAAGAATTAAACTCTCTTGCTTCACTTATATCTATTTAGAGAGATGACAGGAATTGGTCATTCACATGGTTAGTCATAAAATCCTACATAAACTTGTAGATCGCTGAATATGATATGTTTGATTCCTTGCAATAGTTTTGCGATATAAAGATGGTAATATTAGAGTCATGCTAGTGGGTGATTGTGGATTAGTAGAAATACTTGTGTTGAGGTTTGTGATTCCCGAAGCATGCACGTATGGTGAACCGCTTTGTGATGAAGTTGGAGCACAATTTTATTTATTGATTCTCTTCCTTATGAGTGGCGGTCGGGGATGAGCGATGGTCTTTTCCTACCAATCTATCCACCTAGGAGAATGCATGTAGTACTTTGTTTTCAATGGCTTGTAGATTTTTGCAATAAGTGTATGAGTTCTTTATGACTAATGTTGAGTCCATGGATTATAGGAACTCTCACCCTTCCATCATTGCTAGCCTCTCTTGTGCCGCGCAACTTTTGCTGGTACCATACACCCACCATATAACTTCCTCAAAACAGCCACCATACCTACCTATTATGGCATTTCCATAGCCATTCCGAGATATATTGCCATGCAACTTCCATCATCATCATATACATGACTTGAGCATTCATTGTCATATTGCTTTGCATGATCGTAAGATAGCTAGCCTGATGTTTTCATGGCTTGTCCATTTTTTTGATATCTTTGCTATGCTAGATCATTGCACATCCCGGTACACCGCCGGAGGCATTCATATAGAGTCATATCTTTGTTCTAGATATCGAGTTGTAATATTCAGTTGTAAGTAAATAAAAGTGTGATGATCATCGTTATTAGAGCATTGCCCCAGTGAGGAAAGGATGATGGAGACTATGATTCCCCCACAAGTCAGGATGAGACTCCGGACTTAATAAAAAAAGAGAGAGAGGCCAGCGAAGCCTAAATAAAAAAAAAGGAGGCCAAAGAAGCCTATTAAAAAAAAGAGAAAATAAAATAAAAAAATGAGGGAAAAAGAGAGAAGGGGCAATGTTACTATCCTTTTACTAAACTTGTGCTTCAGAGTAGCACCATGTTCTTCATAGAGAGAGTCTCCTATGCTTTCACTTTCATATACTAGTGGGAATTTTCATTATAGAACCTGGCTTGTATATTCCGATGATGGGCTTCCTCAAATGCCCGAGGTCTTCATGAGCAAGCAAGTTGGATGCACACCCTCTTAGTTTTCAGTTTAAGCTTTCATACACTTATAACTCTAGTGCATCCATTGCATGGCAATCCCTACTCACTCACATTGATATCTATTGATAGGCATCTCCATAGCCCGTTGATACGCCTAGTTGATTTGAGACTATCTTCTCCTTTTTGTCTTCTCCACAACCACCATTCTATTCCACATATAGTGCTATGTCCATGGCTCACGCTCATGTATTGCGTGAAATTTGAATTTTTTTGAGATTACTAAAGTATGAAACAATTTCTTGGTTTGTCATCGGGGTTGTGCATGATTAAATACTTTGTGTGATGAAGATAGAGCAACAGCCAGACTATATGATTTTGTAGGGATAACTTTCTTTGGCCATGTTGTTTTGAAAAGACATGATTGCTTTATTAGTATGCTCAAAGTATTATTGTTTTTATGTCAAATGATAGACTATTGCTTTGAATCACTCGTGTCTTAATATTCATGCCATGATTAGACATATGATCAAGATTATGCTAGGTAGCATTCCACATCAAAAATTATTTTGTTTTATCATTTACCTACTCGAGAACGAGCAGGAATTAAGCTTGGGGATGCTGATACGTCTCCATCGTATCTATTATTTTTGATTGTTCCATGCCAATATTCTTCAACTTTCATATACTTTTGGCAACTTTTATACTATTTTTGGGACTAACATATTGATCCAGTGCCCAGTGCCAGTTCCTATTTGTTGCATGTTTTATGTTTCTTAGAAACCCCATATAAAACGGAGTACAAACGGGATAAAAATGGACGGAGAATTATTTTGGAATATTTATGATTTTTGGGAAGTAAAATCAACGCGAGACAGTGCCCGAGGGGGCCACGAGGCAGGGGGCGCGCCCCAGGGAGGCAGGTGCGCCCTGGACCCTTGTGGGCACCCCATAAGGCAGTTGACGCTCTTCTTTTGCCGCAAGAAAGCTATTTTTATGAGGAAAATCTGGGCGAGAGATTCAACCCAATCGGAGTTACGGATCTCCGGATATAAAAGAAACGGTGAAAGGGCAGAATCTAGGAACGCAGAAACAGAGAGAGACAGCGAGATAGATCCAATCTCGGAGGGGCTCTCCCCCTCCCACGCCATGGGATCGAAGGACCACAGGGGAACCCTTCTCCCATCTAGGGAGAAGGTCCAGGAAGAAGAAGAAAAAGGGGGCTCTCTCCCCCTTGCTTCCGGTGGCGCCGGAGTGTTGCTGGGGGCCATCATCATCACCGCGATCTACACCAACACCTCCGCCATCTTCACCAACATCTCCATCACCTTCCCCCATATATCTATAGAGGTCCACTTTCCCACAACCTGCTGTTCCCTCTACTTGAACATGGTGCTTTATGCTTCATATTATTATCCAATGATGTGTTGCCATCCTATGATGTCTGAGTAGATTTTCGTTGTCCTATCGGTGATTGATGAATTCCTATGATTGGTTTGAGTTGCATGTTTTATTATTGGTGTTGTCCTATGGTGATTGATGAGTTGCTATGAATATGTTCATGATTTGCTTATGGTGGGTGGCGTGAGTGAGAGAATCACAGACCCGAGTAAGTAGGTTGTTTGCGTATGGGATAAAAGGGACTTGATACTTTAATGCTATGGTTGGGTTTACCTTAATGATTTTTAGTAGTTGCGGATGCTTGCTAGAGTTCCAATCATAAGTGCATATGATCCAAGAAGAGAAAGTATGTTAGCTTATGCCTCTCCCACAAATAAAATTGCAATAGTGATTATCGGTCTAGTAACATAGTCAATTGCTTAGGGACAATTTCACAACTCCTACCACCACTTTTCCACACTCGCTATATTTACTTTATTGCTTCTTTATCTAAACAGCCCCTAGTTTATATTTACGTGCTCTTTATTATCTTGCAAACCTACCTAACAACACCTACAAAGTCCTTCTAGTTTCATACTTGTTCTAGGTAAAGCGAACACTAAGCGTGCGTAGAGTCGTATCAGTGGCAGATAGGACTTGAGAGAATATTTGTTCTACCTTTAGCTCCTCGTTGGGTTCGACAGTCTTACTTATCGAAAGAGGCTACAATATCCCCTAGACTTGTGTGATCATCAAGACAATCAAGTTATGAAAGGTTTAGTGGGATCATCATACAGAGGAGGAAGCTACATGGGAACAAGAGGAAAATCACACGCAGGATCACTCACACCTATTTGCTAGCCAACCCAAATCTCGAGGGCGAGATTCATCTTAAGGGGTTAGGTTTGTAACACCCAATTTTCTAATTTGGATGTTAATAGATCATTCATATGCATATCATATTTTTCCATGCATTATTTGCTTTTCTGAAATATTGTTATCATTATGCAACTAAAGGCAATTTATTGGAGTGGAGATAACATGACTTCTCCCCTATTTTAAAAAATATTCATAATGTCCAGAATATTATTTCCAGTTCATTTTATATGTTCTGGTATTTTTGTTCATCTCCAAAATATTTATTTGTGTGTTTTATTGTTGTTTTGTGGCCTTTTGCATAAAAGCTATTTTTCAAAATTGCATTAGTTGTGGCACTAGTGTTCCTGTAGATTATATTAGTAGTATTATTTTTACTGTGTGTCTAGGTATTTTTCCTAGAATTATTCTGGTGTATATTTTATTTTAGTTATTTTGTTTTTGTAAACTTTTGTAAAAAAAGAAACCCAGTAGCACAGCACCGAAGCGAACTGCGCGGCCCAGCTAGCCGCGGCCTACGCCGCCAGCCAGCTAGCCAACAGCCGCAACCCAACAACTCCCTTCGCCCAGCCCACCTAAGAGCATCTCCAGCCGCGCCCCCAGAACGGCCTCCCCAGGCGCTTTTTTCGCGCCGGCGCCGAAAAAACGGGCCAGTCGCGCCCCCAGGAGCCTGATTTTCGTCGGCCTGGGCCGAAACAGCGCCGGCGGACCTAGGCCGAACCCGACGCGCTGGGGGGCGCCGGGGCGAGTGGTTTTGGCGTGAAGAAATCGCGGGCCCGCCTAGTCAGCGAAACGGGTGCTTCGTCGCCCTCATCGCCTCAGTTCTCGCGGGAATCAATGCCAAGGCTGTCGTGCTGCCACCGACGGTCAGCCTTGCCATTGATTCCTCACGGGCGGTGCGTCACGGGGGGGGGGGGGGGGGGGGCGTCGCCTCCCCTCCCGCCACGCGTACATACGGGCGCGGCTATATAAGCCGGCGCCCTCCTCGCCTCAGCCCACACTAGCCCTCGCCGCCGAGCCCTTTCCCTCTCCCTCTACCGTGCACCGCCGCTGCCGAGCCCTCCCTCTCCCTCTCCCGTGCGCCTCCTCCGAGCCCTCCCTCCCCCAATGGAGGAACGCTTTCCCGGCGACAAGGCGGCGGCCAATGCCTTCGGCCGCCACTCGCTACGCGAACAGGAGTCTTGGCTCTTGTTCGAGGCCAACGTCCCGGTGCCGCCGGACATGCGCGTCGGGCTCTTGGGGTGGCGGCTCAGCAACGGGGGAGTGCCCGTTCCGCCGTTACCCGACCCCGCGGCGTGGACCTCCTACTTCGCCGACGAGGTCGAGCTCGCGCCCCTCCCCCTCACCGATGAGCAGCGCGCCCTCCCCAAGTATGCCGCCGACAACCACTCAGCATGGGCGGCGTACTTCGAGTGCCGTCAGGAGGAGAGGCTGGCGTCCACCAACGGGGTGCCGGTGGTGGGTGGCAGATAGAACAGTGAGGGTCGCCACGTTTGGTGGGGCGTCCCCGGTCGCATGCTCGGCGGCGTGTTGGCACACCTTGAGGCGGCAATGAGTCGCCACTGACGTACCCTCTCCCGGCAGCCGCGGCCCCGGCCCGCCGCCGACGCGCCAGGCAATGGCTGCCCAGGAGGTTCGTCTCTTCGTCGTCCTCCTCCTCCTCTTCGCGATCTTATTCCCACTCCTCTAGCTCTTCGGCGCTGCTCGGCGTCAAGACCGAGCCCGCGGCGGATACGCCGCTCGGCCGACGCACTCACAGCGTCGACATCATCATCAACGAAGGCGGCCGATGCACCCCCTCGTCGGCTCCTCCGCCGTTCGTCAAGCCGAAGACGGAGCCCAGGCTCGAGACGGTGAAAACGAAGCCGGGGCTCCCGCCGTGAAGATGGAGCCCGGCTAGGTGGCGCCCGACGTTGATGCAGCCCTGAAATGGGCGCGCAAAGACTTCCTCAGGATGAAGCGGGAGCGCCAGGTCGCCACACTGCGGCGCTTCGAGCAGCGCCGCCGGGGCCGCGAAGATGGAGGAGTTGTCTACCTCGACGATAGCGACGACGACGCGCCGGCGGCACCTGTCCGCGATGGCGACTCCGGGCAGGGGTGCAGGCGGGACGACCACGTCAAGGAGGAGAAGGCCGCCGCCGCCGACGATGGCGAGGACGGCAACGACGACGGCAACTACTCCGTGTTTAGCGATTTATTTTTTTAGTTATATTTGTTATGTAAATGCGTCGAATATGTAATATATGCCAAAGTTTGCCGAAATTTAGCCGTGTTTAACCAAACTTCGCCGAATGGGTTTTTTTTTGAAAAAACAAGACACGCCTGGGGGCAGCCCTGGGGAGGGCGACTAGGGGACAACTCGCCCCCAGGCCATTTTTTGCACCGGCTCGCCCCCAAGCGGCGATTTTAGGCGCCCCTGGGGGGCCAACGGCTGGAGATGCTCTAGCCACCCGAGCGGTATGCCACCAGGGAGTCGCTCCCCTCGCTCACAGGCGCTGACCAGTGGGCCCCATGCCGCTTTCTTCCACCTTCGACTCGAGCCGGACACACGCACAGCTGCCCGCACAACCGAGGCTGAGCGCGGATCGATCTCGCCCGCCAGTCGATTCCATGTCTTCCAGGGACACCGCACGCGAGGAGAACTCCTCGAGGAACCCTACTGCATCCCTTTCCCCGTCTCTTATTGCCGCATGCGTTGGTTAGTGCAAATTGATCTAGCCGGAGGAGCTCGAGCCGCCGCCGTTTCACTGGTCTTTTTCATCGCTATAAGATCACCCCGGCCGCATAGACTGCCCCACTCGAACCCCCTCTCTATTTCGCACCTGCCTGACGCCCTGGCTTTTCCCAAATTGTAGCAGAGCGAGGGAAACAAGCCCATCACCGCCGATGGAGCACGCCGGAATTATCGAGCTCACCACCGCCGCTCGAGGGAGCCCCGTCGCCGTTCGACCTCACCACCACCTCTGCCACTCGTCACCACACCCGCCCGTCACCTGACCTTCGCTGGGGAGCCATCGGAGAGATGCCGCCGTCCACGTCCGATCCGCCACCATCGTTCCTCTATTTCCTGGTGTGCGCGTGCATGGGAGAACCATAACCAATCACGGGCCACCACGTGGCAGTTCTCCGCAGGAGCTGCTACATTAACTGAACATGAGAGTTATGTTTCTTTTTGTTCTTTTTCAGATTTCAAACAAAACTTCAAATTGCTATAAATTTTAGCCCATAACTCCAATTTAGATGATTATTTTCCTTTGAACTCACCAGTACTTTATCACAATACTAAAAGTTAACATGTTTGCACCTTTCAAATTTGAATTCATTGAAATTCAAACTAAACCATTCAGAGGCCATAACTCTAAAACCATTTGTCAATTTTGAGCGTTTTTTTTGCAGTGTGATCTAAGTGTTATTTAGGTGATTTGTACATGTTGTTATGCTGCTGTTATTTGATTTTTAAAATGATTTCTTGCTGTTGGTTTTATTTTGGTTCTATTTGAGTTTTGGTGATTGATTGTTGGTTGTCTGAAACGTGTAGATGGTCCGGAGTGCGACGCGAACTATGGTCAGGAGTGTGACTTTTTGAAACAGAACCAAGGCAAGTTACGTGTTGATTATACTTTACCTATTGTTTTCCATGCATGTAGTTATATCACACTAAGAATATATGCATGTATAGGATTACTATATTCTTGTGCTATGTTGTTGAGCTATCTCCCCGTCAATGCATATCATGGTAGTTATAGTTCTGCTATGCTTGTAGACGGGGTTGGTTCATGTATTCATTGAGCTTATGTGATGATTATATATAAAAAATTGAGTAGTAATTACAGACTTAACTCACCTCTAGGTGGAAGTGGTATTGCTAGGGTGGTTTCAAGAGCATCATGGTTTATACCCTCTGAATGTAAGTGGACGGCCGCCCAGGCTCAAGAAGATCAGACAGACTTAGTGACTAGTTGCTTCCATGTACGGCCACTGGCTAAATGGGCTCTGGCGTAGTTGATCAGTTGTAGAACCCTTACCTGGATGTGCCAGCGGATGTAGATATAATAGTAGGGATGGGCCTCCTGTTGGGACTAGGGGACTCCTTCTGAAAGACTTCGCCTCAATCTTCGGGTTGGGTCCAGTGGGTAAAGCGTACTAAACTCTGCAGAGTATTAAAAACTAATCATGATTAGCCGTGTCCCCGGTTATGGACAAATTTGAGCCACTATGCCATTACAATTGTTGGATGATCTTGACAGATGTGACACTTAATAATATTTGTGGGAAAACTTAATAAAGGGTAGGTTGGAGTTGATTTTGCCAACTCAACCTTGTGTATATAATTGTAGTACTAAAAGAACTAAATAAAAATTTGACTATTAGGTAGTTATAGGACAAAATCAACTTTATGCAAAATAAACCCTCAAGCCTTCCTTTTGCTGTACTATGCATATACATGTAGGTCTGCTTTATTATTACTCCTGTGTAACTTGCCAATACATTCAAAGTATTGACCTATATGGCTGCAACGTCTCATGTTGCAGGATATTGAGACGAAGAGTAAGGTACCGTTAGGACCGCGAGTCTGCACTCAGCATCGCCAGTGGGCTATGATGGCACTCATCGTTATATTTTGGCTACTTTTCCACTATTTGATTGAATAAAGCTAGCCATGTGCTATGCAGATTGTTTTATTTTATACATTCTGGATCATACATTGTAATAAATGATGCACTTGTTATTCTGTTATTCATCTATACTGTGTGTGCTAGCGAGTTTGATCCAGGGACTAGCACAGTAAGCACAGAGACTCAAATCCTTCAAGTTTGGTCATTACACCGTTCTTACCTACGACAAAAACCACAACGGTGTTTAGTCAAGTTTGTTGTTTTAACCTTCTTCAAGGACCGGCTGCAATCAAATTTGATTCAACTAAAGTAGGAGAAACAGACACCCGTCAGCCAACTCTATGCAAAACTAGTTGCATGTCTGTCGGTTCCATGTGGACATGTAAGGTTGTTCCCGGCCGCTTCATCCCACAATACCGCCAAATCAAAATAAGATGTTGGTGGTAAGCAGTATGACTATCACTGCCCACAACTCTTTGTGTTCTACTCGTGCATATCATCTACGCATAGACCTGTCTCAGATGCATGGGAAACATTGCATGGAAAACAAAAAAAATTCTATGCTCACGCAATGATCTATCCATGGAGATGCATAGCAAGAGCGGGGAGAGTGTGTCTACATACCCTCGTAGACCGTAAGAGGAAGCGTTTCACAACGCAGTTGATGTAGTCGAACATTCTTTGCGCTCCACCGATCGAGTACCGAACGTACGACACCTTCGAGTTTTGCACATGTTCAGCTCGGTGACGTCCCTCATCTTCTTTATCCAGCAAGACATTGAGGTAGTAGATGAGTTCCATCAGCACAACGGCGTAGTGAAGTGATCCTCGCAGGGCTTCGCCTAAGCACCGTGAGAATATGACCGGGGGTGTAAATTGTGGAGGGGGGCACCGCGCACGGCTAGGCAATTGTCTGGTGTGTGCTAGGCGCCCCCCTCCTCATATATATAGGTGGGAGGGAGAGGGGAGAGGCCTAGGGGTTCCCCAAGTGGAACCAAATCCTACTTGGGTTCCTGCCCTTGCCCTTGGCTCAGAGGGGGAGGAAAGAGGAGGGGATGCAGAAGGAAGTGGGAATCCTAATCCACACTTGCTTTCCCCTTTCCCCCTTTCCTTCTCCACCTTGGCCGGCCCATATGGGGGGTGCACCAGCCCCTTGTGGCTGGTGTGTTTCCCCTCTTGGCCCATAAGTCCCATATCTTTTGTCGGGGGTGCCCGAAACCCCTTCAAGTGACCCGATATGTACTCGGTACCCTCCGGAACATTTCTGGTGTCCGAATACCATCGTCCTATATATCAATTTTTACCTCTCGGCCATTTCAATACTCCACCTCATCTCCGTGATCTCATCCGGGACTCCGAACAACATTCGCTCACCAAACCACATAACTCATATAATAATATATCATCATCGAATGTTAAGTGTGCGAACCCTACAGGTTCAAGAACTATGTAGACATGAGCGAGACACCTCTCCGGTCTTGATACGCCTCCAACATATCTACTTTTCCAAACACTTTTGCCCTTGTTTTGGACTCTAACTTGCATGATTTGAATGGAACTAACCCGGACTGACACTGATTTCAGCAGAATTGCCATGGTGTTATTTTTGTGCAGAAATAAAAGTTCTTGGAATGACCTAAAACTTCACGGAGTCACGTTTTGGAATTAATAGAAAATATTGGCGAAAGAATCAACAGAAGGGGACGCACACCCTGTCCATGAGGGTGCAGGGTGCGTCCCCTGCCTCATGGGTCCCCTGGACCTCCACCGACCTCAACTCCAACTCTATATATTCACGTTCGGGGAGAAAAATTTAGAGAGAAGGATTCATCATGTTTTACAATACGGAGCTGCCGCCAAGCCCTATTCTTCCTCGGGAGGGCTGATCTGGAGTCCGTTCGGGGCTCCGGAGAGGGGAATACGTCGCCATCATCATCATCAACCATCCTCCATCACCAATTTCATGATGCTCATCGCCGTGTGTGAGTAATCCCATCGTAGGCTTGCTGGACGGTGATGGGTTGGATGAGATTTACGATGTAATCAATTTAGCTTTGTTAGGGTGTCAGGACCCCGACTCAATGCCACATCGATCTAGCATGTAACACCTCATATCACTTTGCAGCCTCACACACGGTATTCCCACGGGTGTCGCCTTACCTTTGCCCGGGACCATTTGCGCCTTTTGGCACACGTATATGATAGTGTCGCTAGCATCCATATGATAAGGAGCCCGGGCTGACATGGCTAGTCGTAAACCCAAAGTGGCACAAACTTACAGGGACAGGCATCCATGACCCAGCATCGAACGTGTCGGTCATCAGCGAGTGAATCCAGGCTGTAGCACTGGGCTAGCAGGACTCCGGTGAACCGGGCTGTAGTGGGCTAACAGGACTCCGGTATTCATCGCGTGACATTTTGTCACATCCCTGGTCCTGGCATGTAGTAGGCTAGTCCTTCATGTGTGCATCATGTTTAACTTTTCAAATGAATTTGAAATGGGGATTGTCCAAACCCTAGTATCAAATGGAATTCAAATAGGTTCAACCTAAAAATATTTTCAATGAATCCAAATGGATTTAAAAAATGTTCATCATTTCTGGAAAATGCTAGAACCATAACCAGAGGTGTTGCACATTTTTCCATGACATATTTGGTCACTGAATTAAATCATATGTACTTTGCATTTGGGCATTTAAATGCTAGTAAATATTTTAAATGCTCAAATAATTCTGGAAATAAGTGTGGGCTGTTGGAGTTAATCTAAACAGAGCCTATGATATTTTCAGGATTTTTATAGATGCCTAAGTATTTTTAGAAAAGCCACAAAGTTACAGAAAAATAGAAAACAAGCAATAAAGGTAGAGAGAAAGAGACATACCTAGACCTACCTACTGTGCAGCCCACCTGGCCGGCCTAGCTGGCAGCCCAGCCAACTGGCCCAGCCCACCACCGCCTCCTTCCCAGTCGTCTTCCTCCTGCCAGTAGGAGCAGTTGCGTGCTCGCACGCGCGCGGCCGATGAGGCCAACTCCTCCCTTCCTGGCTGCCTCCTCCTCCCCCGGGACGTCTCCCGCAGTGCCACGCCACCCCCTCGGACCCCTCTCACTCTTCCCCGAGGCCCCCGCCCCTCTGCTCCCTCTCTCTTGCCCGAACCCGAGCGCAGCCGTCGCCGCCGACTAGAACCACCGCGCCCACAGGCCCTCCCTCGCCTCACTAACATGTCCATGGCCTCCGCCTCGACGCCCTCGTCCTCCCCGTCGACTCACTCGACGCCGGACGCCTCAAAACGCCGTCACCGACCTCTTCTTCATCGTCGGCCGCCGCGGATCCCCATCGTCGACTCGTCGCCGTCCGGCCTTCCCCGAGCCCGCTTCGACGTCTGCTGCAACCGTCGTGAGCCACCGAACCTTTTCCCCCTCTCCGTTCTCGCTCTCATGCGCCATAGCCGCCGCACCTTGCTCGCCCGCACGCGCTGCCGCCTGTGACCGCCGCCGCCGAGCCTCCGGCCACCTAGCGGTCTGGCTGTCGTGCTCAACTCCCTTCCCGCGCTACGTAGAGCACATAGGTGCCCCGCACGAGCCTCCCCGGTCACCGTAGCGTCGACCTCGAGCTCACCCGAGCTCCGGCGACCGCCAGGGTCGACGCCGGCGACAACTCCGGCCACCCGAGGCCCAACCGCCACCACCACTCGACGCGCGCTAGCGAGAGCTCTCCAAAGAGCCCAAGAACGGCCTCGTCCGTGCCCCGTGGGCGATTTCCGAGCCGCCCCGCCGTCTTGGGCCTCGCCGGCGTCGAGTCGCCGGCGAGTTTGACCCCACTGACCCTATTTGACCATGGGTGGGACCCAGTTTGACCCCCCGGGTCAATGACAGGTGGGTCCTAGCACTGCTAATTAATCTAGGGTTAGTACTAATTTAATTAGTTAGACTAATGACACTGACACGCGGGACCCACTGGTCAGGTTTGATCTGGGCCGCTCGTTGACCTGCTGACATCACTAATTCATCATGCTGATGCAGTAAATGTTTCCTGGAATTTTAAATAAATCAGAAATGATTATTATTTTTAGAAAATGCCCAAAACTTCTAAAAATCATATAAAATCAACCGTAACTCCAAATGAAATAAATTATATATGAAAAATGATCAGAAAAATCCAATCTATCCATTTGTACTGTTTTCATGCATGTTAGAACAACTTATAGCTGATGTTTAGCACAAATCATATAATGGCATTTAAATATCCACATATGGAGTTTGAATTTGAATCTTGGATTCAAACCAACTTCATTTAATCTGGTTGCTAGTTGCATTAGCTCAAACCACATTATATTGCCATGTCATGATCATGCATCATATTGTGCATTGCATTGATTGTGTTCTTCCTTGTTTGCCGGTGTTTGTCCCCTCTCGATAGACGTGGTTTCGACGATGAGTTCGATGACACCGATGAAGAAACTATATTATCTTCAGAAGTGCCAGGCAAGCAAAACCCCCTTGTTCATTCTGATACAATCCCACTCTCTCGCTCCTGCTCTCTTTTACTGCATTAGGACAACAACGATTCATCTGTTACTTGCTGCGGTAGCTGAACCCCTTTATCCTCTACATGACCTGTCATTGCCACAGTAAATAGATGAAACCCACTAGCATGAGTAGGAGTTGTTTGAGCCCTGATGTGCCTACTCATTCATGCTTGTTTGTCATGCCTGCTACTGCTTAGAGTTGAGTCAGGTCTGATTCATCGGGGATGAATCGGAGGTGTGTGAACATGTCCTACTGTTGAGAGCTAAGTGTGTGAACACAATTTGGTAAAGGTAGCGGTGAGAGGCCATGTAGGAGTACATGGTGGGTTGTCTCATTGAAACCGTCCTCAGGAACTGAGTTCTGTGTTTGTGATCCATGAACAACTACTACCACACATTGGGATCCTTAATTGACTCTCTCGACTTATTAATCAACTCAATCTCTGTCCAGGAGTTGCAACTAGTTTCTGGTGTTTGTAGGTAGTGTTAGTAGTCTACCAAGTGGCACCCGGTACAGGTGGGCTTGGGACAGACTAGGCACAGTGGCACGGTGTACCAAGTGGCACCCGGATGGTGGGCTTGGGAACCCTGCTCACATCGTTTGGGGTCGTGAGCGACACCCGGCCGAATCTCCTTGCGGATGGAACCCGAATAGGCGATAAACCTGGACGAGAGACTTGTGTGGTTAGTCAGGTCATGGCCGACACCCTCGCCAGGCTTCCGCTTGAAGGTTGCCGAGATACATGACGTGTACATGGCGGTAAGTGGCGAGAGCGTGTGTGAAGAAGTACACCTCTGCAGGGTTAACATTATCTATTCGAATAGCCGTGTCCGCGGTAAAGGACTTCTGGGTTGCCTGTATAGTTCATAGACAAGTGAAAGTGGATACTCTAAAATGCGCAAGATAAGCGTGAGTGCTATGGATGGCGTTCTCGTAGGGAGACGGGAGCGGATCCATAGTGGTGTATTGATATGGTGAATATGTGGACTCGTGTGCGCCACCTCAAAAGAGTTACTTGCAGTCGTAGTACAGGATAGCCACCGAGTCAAAGCTGGCTTGCTGCAGTTAAACCCCACCATCCCTTTGTTGATAATGATGCATATGTAGTTAGTTCTGATGTAAGTCTTGCTGGGTACATTTGTACTCATGTTGCTTAATTTATGTTTTTGCAGAGAGATTTCAGTCTCGCTAGTAGTTCCACGTAGACTTCGATGTTTAGCTTGTTACCTCAGCTACGATCTTGTGCCCTCGGCAGGATATGGTAGATAGTCAGGGTTCTCAGCCTTTTTCTTTTGTAGATGTCTGTACTCAGACATGTTAAGCTTCCGCTTGTGCTTGACTTGTGTGCTCTGAATGCTGGGTCATGAGACCCATGTTTGTAATATCTCGCTCCTTGGAGCCTATTGAATAAATACTTGAGTTGTAGAGTCATGCTGTGATGCCATGTTGTATTTGCACATATCGAGCATATTGTGTGTATGTTATTGAAATGCTTGGTATGTGTGGGATCTGACTATCTAGTTGTTTATCCTTAGTAGCCTCTCTTATCGGGAAATGTCTCCTAGTGTTTCCACTGAGCCATGGTAGCTTGCTACTGCTCCGGAACACTTAGGCTGGCCGGCATGTGTCCTTCTTCGTTCCTGTGTCTGTCCCCTCGGGGAAATGTCATGCGATGAATTCCGGAGTCCTGTTAGCCCGCTACAGCCCGGTTCACCGGAGTCCTGCTAGCCCAGTGCTACAGCCTGGATTCACTCGCTGATGACCGACACGTTCGTTGTTGGGTCATGTATGCCTGTCCCTGTATGTTAGTGCCACTTTGGGTTCACGACCAGCCATGTCAGCCTGGGTTCTTTGTCATATGGATGCTAGCGGCACTATCATATACGTGAGCCAAAAGGCGCAAACGGTCCCGGGCCAGGTAAGGTGGCACCCGTGGGAATACCGTGCGTGAGGCCGCAAAGTGATATGATGTGTTACATGTTAGATCGATGTGACTTAGGATCGGGGTCCTGACACATTTCCCCGAGGGGACAGACACAGGAACGAAGAAGGACACATGTCGGCCAGCCTAAGTGTTCCGGAGCAGTAGCAAGCTACCATGGCTCGGTGGAAACACTAGGAGACATTTCCCGGTAAGAGAGGCTACTAAGGATAAACAACTAGATAGTCAGATCCCACACATACCAAGCATTTCAATAACATACACACAATATGCTCGATATGTGCAAATACAACATGGCATCACAACATGACTCTACGACTCAAGTATTTATTCAATAGGCTCCGAGGAGCGAGATATTACAAACATGGGTCTCACGACCCAACATTCAGAGCATACAAGTCAAGCACAAGTGGAAGCTTATCATGTCTGAGTACAGACATCTACAAATGAAAAAGGCTTAGAAGCCTGACTATCCACCAGATCCTGCCGAGGGCACAAGATCGTAGCTGAGGTAACAAGCTAAACGTCGAAGACCACGCGGAACTATTAGCGAGACCGAAGTCTCTCTGCAAAAACATAAAATAGGCAAACGTGAGTACAAATGTACCCAGCAAGACTTACATCAAAACTAACTACATGTGCATCGATATTAAGAAAGGGGGTGGTGGAGTTTAACAGCAGCAAGCCAGCTTTGACTCGGTGGCTACCCTGAACTACGACTGCAAGTAACTCTTTTGAGGTGGCGCACACGAGTCCACATATTCACCATATCAATACACCACTATGGATCCGCTCCCGTCTCCCTACGAGAAGGCCATGCATAGCACTCATGCTTATCTTGCACATTTTAGAGTATCCACTTTCACTTGTCTATGAACTGTTATAGGCAACCCAGAAGTCCATTACCGCGGACACGGCTATTCGAATAGATGATGTTAACCCTGCAGGGGTGTTCTTCTTCACACACGCTCTCACCACTTACCATCGTTTACATGACATGTACTCGGCAACCTTCAAGCGGAAGCCCAACGAGGGTGTCGGCCATGACCTACCTAAACACTCAAGTCTCTAGTCCAAGTTTATTGCCTATTCAGGTTCCATCCGCTGGGAGTCCGGCCGAGGTTTCCACATACGGCCCCGAACGATGTGAGCAGGGTTCCCGAGACACCAAACGGGCGCCCGGTACACCATGCCACGGTGTATCTACCGCATCATAGCCCACCCCTAGGGTCAGCGCTACGCACGGCCTCCAACACATATCCTACAAACACCAGAAACTAGTTGCAAATCCTGGACAGAGAACAAGGGTGGTTAAGAAGCCGAGAGGGTCCATTGGTTTCGGGCCCAATGCGTGGTAGTAACTGTTTCATGGATCACAAACACAGAACTCAGTTCCTGAGGACGACTTCAATGAGACAACCCACATGTAATCCTACATGGCCTCTCACCGCTACCTTTACCAAATCGTGTTCACACACTTAGCTCACACACAGTAGGACATGTTCACACACCTCTGATTCATCCTCGATGAATCAAACCTGACTCAACTCTAAGCAGTAGCAGGCATGACAAACAAGCATGAATGAGTAGGCACAACAGGGCTCAAACAACTCCTACTCATGCTGTGGGTTTCATCTATTTACTGTGGAATGACAGGTCATGCAGAGGATAAAGGGGTTCAGCTACCACTGCAAGTAACAGATGAATCGATGTTGTCCTAATGCATGTTCATGACTGTTGTCGCTCTCTAGTTGGTCGCTTCCCAGTCTCTTTCTAGCCTTCACTTGTACCAAGCGGGAATACTGCTTGTGCATCCACTTCCATAATGATGAGGACATCAATACCATTATTACACCCACAGCCCCTCCTGCTATACATACTGGACCAATTACTAGAGCTAGCGCACGCCAATTAAATTACCAGGTACCTTCGTTTCTTGGTAATGATTCTAATGTTCATGAGAATATGATGCTGCCTAAATTGGATACATTTGTTTTTCTCACAAATGAAGGGCCTAGCTTGGTGAAGGATGAACATTGGAGCAAGAACAAGCATGGAGATGATGGCATGTGCAAGGGGAACAAGAACGGAGTTACAAGTGATGATTTCGGGACGTTGAAGCCACCATAATGAGTGCATGAAGCCTTGGACGAAATATAGAAGATGCTACTTCACAATTTTCGTCCAGAGGCTATTCTTGGTGCTACGTCACCTTATTATTGGGCCAGGCCCATGTATTTTCAAAATACTTGATTATAGGATGTTTTTAGAGTCCGTATGTGTGGGGAAGTAAGAGTTAAGGTTGGTTTCAGACCCCTCCCTCAAAGGCCACGAAATTCCCCCCTCTTCCTCCATATGTACAACCCTTAGGGCGTTGTTTAGACTTTGGTTTTTGTTTAGATTAAAAGTTCACCATAGCTGCAACTTCGCTTACTTCTTTGTGTTCAACGACCAGACCAAGACGTCATAGAACCCCATCTTGATCAATAAAGCTTTCATCTTATATTCGCAATATCCAGATTGCAATCTCAGTTTCTTGCTTGTTCTTCATTTGCTCACAGGAAATAGACCCTCGTGGTCAGGTTGATCGTGCTTTGGCGTGGTCAATAACCTCTCGGAGTTGGTTTAGCGATTGCTAAGGCGCGACGTCCTCGCACGTACGTAGTCGGATCGTCAAAGTCTACTCCTCCAAAACGACAATCACCATCTCATCGAAAGATGGGACACCTTTGCCTCTATCAAGTGGTATCAGATTTTCTGGTTGCTCGGTGAGATTTTAGAGATTTTCATAGTTTAGATCGAGTTTGTTCTTCATACCTACAGTCCATGAAAAAGCCAAAAAAAATTAGGGTTAGTTCATCATACCCGAACCAATCTGAGCCTTTGCATAATCTTTTTAGGGTTTTGCATTGTTGAAATTGCAGTTGCATTGTCGTGTGTCGTTGCTGGTCTTAGTGTCTAGTCCTTTAGAGTTTCGAGTTCTATTCACAAGTTGTCACGCCGCCGCCACATCACCGCCATCATGATAATCCGAGTCCACCTCCATCAAAGATTCACCACCAGTCCATGTTCAACCGCCCTACATATATCCGCCACAAGTCCGAGTTTCCACCAGATTCATCTCCGCCACTAGTCCTAGTCCGAGTCCAGTATTTGTTCCTTTGTTTTCGATTTCGAGATCACGCGATACTACGAGTCGTGACCAAGTCGGACTCCCCAATCTTTGTGCCACCCGCAGTAGAAAAATAGTTCTAGTTTCAAAAAAAAACTAAGTCTGGAAAATTCTGGCTAGGCAGTTAGACCATTTGTAGACTTTTTCGAAAAAAAATTGTTGCGGAGCAAAAAAAAGAGGGGAAAAAGTGCAAAAAAAAGTGAAAAAGAAAAGAATTTTTTTCAGAGTGTGCTCCTCCCTTGATTACGTGCCGCACCGTGATTTTGTTAGTGTTCTAGGCTCGCGTCTCTAGCACGGCCTAGCCTAGGACCAGCACAATACCGTCGTTGAGCGTTTATTCAACTTTGCATCTCTTAATTGATTATTGCTGACCCTTTTTGCTACCATATTATAAGCTTTCCCAGCTCCACATACATCTATGTCGTGCGTTTGACTCTCCCTGGTAATCGCTCTATCCAAGCTTTGAGAGTTTTGACTACAACGGTTGACGATCACCACCTGTTGCAGGGTAAGAACTTGTAAGAATTAGAGATTCTCTTGATGGATTTGTGACACCCCACCACCACCATTGTCCAGTAGTCCGTAGGATCATATTCTTGTCTGTTTTTATTGCTGCTAACTATGACAGGACCACAAGCCGACGAGATTGATTGGGAGAACATGACAAACAAGGAGCTTCATGATAAGTTCCATCAAATGTTGGGTCAACAGGTGGAAGACATGATGGCCATCTTTGGAAAGGCAAAGGAGAAGATGGATGACATTGAGAAGACAATTGACACCAAGTTGGACGCCAAGTTCGATGAATTACTGAAACATCTCCCACAACCAGCTCTACGCCACGATACAGTAGGGCGAGCACAGCGTGTTCCTATTAAGCCAGGACAAAATTCTGGTGCCACTGCTACTGCTGTTGGTGCTTCTGTAGCTCCTGCTGCTACTGCACAGGTGGAGGACTATTAGGAGGATGAGGTTGATCAAAATCAGAACTATGTGCAGCCACCAGCACCACCACCAGCAGGTCGACCTCAGGTATATATTCGCAACGAAGGCTTGCACCACCACCTCAGGTACGAGATTATGACCATATTCCTAAACTGAAATTGAATATTCCATCGTTTGAGGGTAGATACATTCCTAATGTATATCTTACTTGGGAGTTAGAAACTAAACAACGTTTTACATGTTTACAATATCCCAAGGAGAGACGGGTTGCTGCTGCTGTTTATGCTTTAACTAGTTTTGCATGTGTATGGTGGTCTGAACATTGTAGATTATATCCTATTCCAGCTACTTGGGCTGCTTTGAAAACTGCTATGCGTACTCGTTGGGTTCCACCATATTATCAATGTGAATTATTTCAAAAACTGCAGCGTTTGAGACAAGGGAAAAATTCTGTAGAAGAATATTATCAGGAATTACAAACTGGCATGATTAGATGTGGTATTGTTGAGGAGAATGAAGCTATTCTTGCACGTTTTATGGGTGATTTAAATAGAGAGATTAAGACCATTCTAGAGTATAAGGAGTATACTAATATCACTCGTTTATTCCATCTTGCTTGTAAAGCTGAACGTGAAGTGCAGGATCGACAAGCATTGGCACGAACTAACTTTTCTGCAGCTCGACCTTCATCATGGACACCGCGTGCATCTTCTACTTCCACTGCACCAGCACCTCCATCAGGTGCCACCCCCAGCCGTGATACAAGAAAGTAGGCACGCCCACCACTATCTGCCAAGAGCGCACTTGCCGGGCCTACACAGAGCTCTTCTTCTTCCATGGCATCAACAGGGCACACAAGTGATATTATTTGTCATCGTTGTAAGGGAAGAGGACATTATGCACGAGAATGCAAATCTCAGCGTGTGATGATTGCTACTAAGGATGGTGGGTATGAGTCCGCTAGTGACTATGATGAGGAGACTTTGGATCTTATTACAAGTGAAGAACACGTTGGAGATGATTCTGATATGAGACGCAATACATGGCTCCTGAAGACACTGACATGCATGAATGTTTAGTTGCTCAACGTTTTTTGAGTGTGCAGGTCACACAAGCTAAGCAAAATCAGAGGCATAATTTGTTCCATACAAAGGGAGTTGTGAAGGAACGTTCTGTGCACGTCATCATAGACGGAGGGAGCTGCAACAACTTGGCTAGCATGGAGATGGTGGAGACGCTATCTCTCACCACAAGACCACATCCACATCCTTACTACATCCAATGGTTCAACAACAGCGGCAAGGTTAAGGTAACACGTACTGTTCGTGTGCATTTTAGTATCTCTACATATGCTGATTATGTTGATTGTGACGTGGTACCTATGCAAGCATGTTCCTTATTACTTGGTTGACCATGGTAATTTGATAAAAGTTCTGTACACCATAGTAGAAACAATTAGTATACTCTTGTTCATAAGGATACAAATATTACTTTGCTTCCTATGACTCCTGATTCCATTTTGAAAGATGATATTAATAGAGCTAATAAAGAAAAACAGGGAGAAGAATAAGAGTGAAAATCAGATTGTGGAAAAAGAATTTGAGCAACAAATGAAGCCTAATAATAAACCATCTAGTGTTGCTTCTGAAATTAATTGAAAAGTGCATGTTTACTTGCCACCAAATCTGATATTGATGAGCTAGATTTCAGCAAATCTGTTTGTTATGCTTTTGTGTGCATAGAGGTATTATTTTCATTCGAGGACCTGCCTTCCTCTTTGCCTCCTGCTATCACTAACATTTTGCAGGAGTTCGCCGACATCCTTCCACAAGACGTGCCACCGGGATTACCGCCTATTCGAGGGATTGAGCATCAGATTGACTTAATTCCCGGTGCTTCACTGCCAAACCGTGCGCCATACCGTACCAATCCAGAGGAGACGAAGGAGATTATGCGTCTACAGGAGCTTCTCGACAAAGGTTATATACGCGAATCCCTTAGTCCTTGTGTTGTTCCTATTATTCTAGTGCCAAAAAAGGATGGTACATCGCGTATGTGTGTTGATTGTAGAGGCATTAATAATATTACTATTCATTATCGTCATCCTATTCCTAGGCTAGATGATATGCTTGATGATTTGAGTGGCTCTACAATATTCTCCAAAGTTGATTTGCATAGTGGATACCATCAAATTCGTATGAAATTGGGGGATGAATGGAAAACAACATTTAAAATAAAGTTTGGATTATATGAGTGGTTAGTCATGCCTATTGGGTTAACTAATGCACCTAGTACTTTCATGAGTTTAATGAACGAAGTTTTACGTGCTTTTATTGGACGATTTGTGGTAGTCTATTTTGATGATATACTGATTTATAGCAGATCTTTGGAGGAACATTCAGAACATTTACGTGTTGTTTTTATTGCTCTACGTGATGCACGTTTGTTTGGTAACCTTGGGAAGTGCACCTTTTGCACCGACCGAGTATCTTTTCTTAGCTATGTTGTTACTCCACAGGGAATTGAAGTTGATAAAGCCTAGATTGAAGCTATTGAGAGATGGCCGCAGCCCAAAACGGTCACACAAGTGAGGAGTTTTCTTGTCCTCGCTGGATTCTATAGGCGTTTTGTGAGAGATTACAGCACCATTCTCCACCTCTCAATGAGCTTACAAAGAAAGATGTGCCTTTTGTTTGGGGTACCACACAGGAAGAAGCCTTCACGGTATTTAAAGATAAGTTGAGAGATGCTCCTTTACTCCAACTTCCTAATTTTAATAAACATTTGAGCTTGAATGTGATGCTAGTGGAATTGGATTAGGAGGTGTGTTATTACAAGATGGCAAACCCGTTGCATACTTTTCTGAAAAATTGAGTGGGCCTAGTCTGAATTATTCTACTTATGATAAAGAATTATATGCTCTTGTTCGGACTTTAGAAACATGGCAACATTATTTATGGCCCAAAAAATTTGTTATACATTCTGATCATGAATCTTTGAAACATATTAAAAGTCAAGCTAAACTGAATCGTAGACATGCTAAATGGGTTGAATTCATTGAGACTTTCCCTTATGTCATTAAACACAAGAAGGTTAAAGAAAATGTTATTGATGATGCATTGTCTCGTCGCTATACTATGCTTTCACAACTTGACTTCAAGATATTTGGTTTGGAGATCTTCAAAGATCAATATGTGCATGATGCTAATTTTAAAGATGTATTTCCGAATTGTAAAGAAGGGAGAACATGAAACAAGTTCGTTGTTAACGATGGATTTGTGTTTCGTGCTAAGAAGCTATGCATTCCAGCTAGCTCTGTTCGTCTTTTGTTGTTGCAGGAGGCGCATGGAGGAGGATTAATGGGACACTTTGGCGTGAAGAAGATGGAGGATATAGTTGCTACACATTTCTTTTGGCCAAAGATGAGACAGGATGTTGAGCGTTTTGTTGCTCGCTGCACTACATGTCAAAAAGCTAAGTTACGACTCAATCCTCATGGTTTATATATGCCTTTGCCTGTACCTAGTCTTCCTGGGGAGGATATATCTATGGACTTTCTTTTAGGTTTACCTCAAACAAAGAAGGGGAGGGAGAGCATATTTGTTGTCGTAGATAGATTCTCGAAAATGGCACACTTTATACCATGTCATAAAAGCAATGATGCTGTTAATGTTGCTGATTTGTTCTTTCATGAAATTATTCGCTTACATGGTGTGCCAAATACTACTATTTTAGATCATGATACTAAATATCTTAGCCATTTTTGGAGATGTTTATGGGCTAAGTTGGGGACTAAACTGCTTTTTAGTACTACTTGTCACCCCCAAACTAATGGACAAACTGAAGTAGTCAATAGAACATTATCAACTATGCTTAGGGCTGTTTTGAAGAATAATAACAAAATGTGGGAAGAATGCTTGCCTCATATTGAATTTGCTTACAATCGTTCATTGCATTCTACTACTAAGATGTGCCCTTTCGAAATTGTGTATGGTTTTCTACCTCGTGCACCTATTGATTTGTTGCCTCTTCCACCTATGGAGAAGGTTAATTTTGATGCTAAACGATGTGCTAAACTGATTTTAAAAATGCATGAGTTAACTAAGGAAAACGTTGAGCGTATGAATGCTAAATATAAACTTGCTGGAGATAAGGGTAGAAAACATGTTGTGTTTGCACCTGGAGATCTTGTTTGGTTACATTTGCGTAAGGATAGATTTCCTGATTTGCGGAAATCGAAGCTAATGCCACGTGCTGATGGTCCTTTTAAGGTGTTAGAGAAAATAAATGATAATGCATATAAAATTGAGCTTCCTGCAGATTTTGGGGTTAGTCCCACTTTTAACATTGCAGATTTGAAGCTTTATTTGGGAGAGGAAGATGAGCTTCCGTCGAGGTCGACTTCATTTCAAGAAGGGGAGGATGATGAGGACATCAATACCATTGTTACACCCACAGCCCCTCATGCTATACATACTGGACCAATTACTAGAGCTCGCGCACGCCAATTAAATTACCAGGTACTTTTGTTTCTTGGTAATGATTCTAATGTTCATGAGAATATGATGCTGCCTAAATTGGATACATTTGTTTTGCTCACAAATGAAGGGCCTAGCTTGGTGAAGGATGAACATTGGAGCAATAACAAGCATGGACATGATGGCATGCGCAAGGGGAACAGGAACAGAGTTACAAGTGATGATTTCGGGACGTTGAAGCCACCATAATGAGTGCATGAAGCCTTGGACGAAATATTCAAGATGCTACTTCATAATTTTCGTCCAGAGACTATTCTAGGTGTTGCGTCACCTTATTATTGGGCCAAGCCCATGTATTTTCGAAATACTTGATTATAGGCTGTTTTTAGAGTCCGTATGTGTGGGTAAGCAAGAGTTAGGGTTGGTTTCGGACCCCTCCCTCAAGGGCCACGAAATTCCCCCCTCTTCCTCCATATATACAGCCCTTAGGGCGTCGTTTAGACTTTGGATTTTGTTTAGATTAAAAGTTCGCCATAGCTGCAACTTCGCGTACTTCGTTTGTGTTCAATGACCAGACCAAGACGTCACAGAACCCCATCTTGATCAATAAAGCTTTCATCTTATATTCGCAATATCCAGATTGCAATCTCAGTTTCTTGCTTGTTCTTCATTTGTTCGCAGGAAATAGACCCTCGTGGTCAGGTTGATCGTGCTCTGGCATGGTCAATAACCTCTCGGAGTTGGTTTAGCGATTGCTAAGGCGCGACGTCCTCGCACGTACGAAGTCGGATCGTCAAAGTGTACTCCTCCAAAACGACAATCACCATCTCATCGAAAGACGGGACACCTTTGCCTTTATCACATAAACTCCAAAGTTATAACATATGAGTCCACCATACCTTCCTATATGCGGTATTTACATGCCGTTCCAAGTAAATTTGTATGTGCCAAACTCTAAACCTTAAAATGAGATTCTGTTTTGTATGCTCGAATAGCTCATGTATCAACTAGGGTTGTCTATATCTTCCATGCTAGATGGGTTATTCTCACATGAGTGGACTCCGCTCATCATTCACGAGAAAATGGCCGGTAACCGGGATGCCCAGTCCCATGCTCAAATCAAATCAAAATAATTGCAAACAAATCTCCCCCAGGATTGTTGTTAGTTGGACGGTACCCGTTGTTTCGGACCACCCATGGAATGTGCTCGTTGGTGGTGTGGGAGTATAAACTTTACCATTCTGTTTGGGAACCGCCTATAATGTATGTAGCATGGAAGATATCGAGATCCCTTGGTTGTTATGTTGACAATGAAAGTATGCCACTCAAAATATTATTTATCTCTGTTTCAAAACTCGAGCTCTGGCACCTCTACAAATCCCTGCTTCCCTCTATGAAGGACCTATCTATTTACTTTTATGTTGAGTCATCATTCTCTTATTAAAAAGCACCAGTTTGAGACCACCGCTGTCATTTGCATGCATTGTTATTAATTTACATTAAGTATGGCTGTGACTGGATTTCTATTGCCATGAATTACAATGTCTAGTCAGTCCTTGATCTTCAGGGGTGCTCTGCATTTATGTTTTGCGGTCTCAGAAAGGGCTAGCGAGATACCACCTTGTTATATCATATTATGATTGTTTTGAGAAAGTGTTGTCATCCGAGATTTAGTATTATTGCTCGCTAGTTGATTATGACATTGATATGAATAAATATGGGACCTAAATGTTATTGTGAATATGGTTAGTTCATAATCTTTGCTAAAAACTTGAATGCTGGCTTTACATATTGGCAACAACAAGATCAAACAGAGTTTGTAAAAGTTTTTCTTTATCACTTTCAGTTTGTCAACTGAATTGCTTGAGGACAAGCAAAGGTTTACGCTTGGGGGAGTTGATACGTCTCCAACGTATCTACTTTTCCAAACACTTTTGCCCTTGTTTTGGACTCTAACTTGCATTACTTGAATGGAACTAACCTGGACTGACGCTGTTTTCAGTAGAATTGCCATGCTGTTATTTTTGTGCAGAAATAAAACTTCTCAGAATGGCCTGAAACTTCACGGAGTCAAGTTTTGGAATTAATAAAAAATATTGGTGAAAGAATCAACAGAAGGGGACCCACACCCTATCCACGAGGGTGCAGGGCGCGCCCACCCCCGGGGGCGCGTGGGTCCCCTCAACCTCCACCGACTCTATATATTCATGCTCGGGGAGAAAAAAAATCAGAGATAAGGATTCATTGAGTTTTACGATACGGAGCCGCTGCCAAGCCCTGTTCTTCCTCGGGAGGGCTGATCTGGAGTCGGTTCGTGGCTCTGGAGAGGGGAATCCATCACCATCGTCATCATGAACTATCCTCCATCACCAATTTCATGATGCTCACTGCCGTGTGTGAGTAATCCCATCGTAGGCTTGCTGGACGGTGATGGCTTGGATGAGATTTACCATGTAATCGAGTTAGTTTTGTTAGGGTTTGATCCCTAGTATCCATTATGTTCTAAGATTGATGTTGTTATGACTTTGCCATGCTTAATGCTTGTCACTAGGGCCCGAGTGCCATGATTTTAGATCTGAACCTATTATGTTTTCATGAATATATGAGTGTTCTTGAACCTAGCTTGCAAGTTATAGTCACCTACTACGTGTTATGATCCGGCAAACCCCAGAGTGAAAATAGTCGGGACACTCCCCGGTGATGACCGTAGTTTGAGGAGTTCATGTATTCACTAAGTGCTAATGCTTTGGTCTGGTACTCTATTAAAAGGAGGCCTTAATATCCCTTAGTTTCCATTAGGACCCCGCTGCCACGGGAGGGTAGGATAAAAGATGTCATGCAAGTTCTTTTCCATAAGCATGTATGACTATATTCGGAATACATGCCTACATTACATTGATGAATGATAACCCACAAGTATAGGGGATCGCAACATTTTTCGAGGGTAGAGTATTCAACCCAAATTTATTGATTCGACACAAGGGGTGCCAAAGAATATTCTCAAGTATTAGCAGCTGAGTTGTCAATTCAACCACACCTGGAAACTTAGTATCTGTAGCAAAGTGTTTAGTAGCAAAGTAATATGATAGTAGTGGTAACGGTAACAAAAGTAAAGACATCAAAAGTAATGTTTTTGGTATTTTGTAGTGATTGTAACAGTAGCAACGGAAAAGTAAATAAGTGTAAACCAGTATATGGAAAACTCGTAGGCACCGGATTAGCGATGGATAATTATGCCGGATGTGGTTCATCATGTAGCAGTCATAACATAGGGTGACATAGAACTAGCTCCAGTTCATCAATGTAATGTAGGCATGTATTCCGTATATAGTCATACATGCTTATGGAAAAGAACTTGCACGACATCTTTTGTCCTACCCTCCCGTGGCAGCGGGGTCCTATTGGAAACTAAGGGATACTAAGGCCTCCTTTTAATAGAGAACCGGAACAAAGCATTAGCACATAGTGAATACATGAACTCCTCAAACTATGGTCATCACCGGGAGTGGTCCCGATTATTGTCACTTCGGGGTTGCCGGATCATAACACATAGTAGGTGACTATAGACTTGCAAGATAGGATCAAGAACACACATATATTCATGAAAACATAATAGGTTCAGATCTGAAATCATGGCACTCGGGCCCTAGTGACAAGCATTAAGCATAGCAAAGTCATAGCAACATCAATCTCAGAACATAATGGATACTAGGGATCAAACCCTAACAAAACTAACTCGATTACATGATAAATCTCATCCAACCCATCACCGTCCAGCAAGCCTACGATGCAATTACTCACGCACGGCGGTGAGCATCATGAAATTGGTGATGGAGGATGGTTGATGATGACGACGGCGATGAATCCCCCTCTCCGGAGCCCCGAACGGACTCCAGATCAGCCCTCCCGAGAGAGATTAGGGCTTGGCGGCGGCTCCGTATCGTAAAACGCGATGATTTCTTCTCTCTGATTTTTTTCTCCCGAAAGCCAATATATGGAGTTGGAGTTGGCGTCGGAGGGCCACCAGGGGGCCCACGAGGTAGGGGGCGCGCCCAGGGGGGGGGCGCCCCCACCCTCGTGAGCAGGGTGTGGGCCCCCTGGTCTTCATCTTTTGCGAGGATTTTTCTTTATTTTTTCTAAGGTGTTCCGTGGAGTTTCAGGACATTCCGAGAATTTTTATTTTCTGCACAAAAAACAACACCATGGCAGTTCTGCTGAAAACAGCGTCAGTCCGGGTTAGTTCCATTCAAATCATACAAGTTAGAGTCCAAAACAAGGGCAAAAGTGTTTGGAAAAGTAGATACGACGGAGACGTATCAACTCCCCCAAGCTTAAACCCTTGCTTGTCCTCAAGCAATTCAGTTGACAAACTGAAAGAGAAAAAGAAAAACTTTTACAAACTCTGTTTGCTCTTGTTGTTGTAAACATGAAAAGCCAGCATTCAAGTCTCAGCAATTATTATGAACTAACCATACTCACAATGACACGTAGGTCTCACAATTACTCATATCAATAGCATAATCAGCTAGCGAGCCATAATAATAAAACTCGGATGACAACACTTTCTCAAAATAATCATAACATGATATAACAAATGGTATCTCGCTAGCCCTTTCTGAGACCGCAAAACATAAATGCAGAGCACCTTTAAAGATCAAGGACTGACTAAACATTGTAATTCATGGTAAAAGAGATCCAGTCAAGTCATACCCAATATAAACCAATAATAATGAATGCAAACGACAGTGTGCTCTCCAGCGGGTGCTTTTTAATAAGAAGGGTGATGACTCAACATAAAAGTAAATAGATAGGCCCTTCGCAGAGGGAAGCAGGGATTTGTAGAGGTGCCAGAGCTCGATTTTGAAATAGAGATAAATTATATTTTGAGCGGCATACTTTCATTGTCAACATAACAACTAAAAGACGACGATATCTTCCATGCTAAACAGATTATAGGCGGTTCCCAAACAGAATGGTAAAGTTTATACTCCCCTTCCTCCACAAGCATCAATCCATGGCTTGCTCGAAACAACGAGTGCCTCCAACATTCAACGGGTCCCAAGGGGAGTTTTGTTTGCAGTTATTTTGATTTAGTTTGCACAAAGCATGGGACTGGGCATCCCGGATACCAGCCATTTTCTCGTGAATGAGGAGCGGAGTCCACTCCTCTTGAGAATAACCCGCCTAACACGGAAGATAAGGGCAGCTCTAGTTGACATATGAGCTATTCGAGCATGCAAAACAGAATGTTTATTTGAAGGTTTAGAGTTTGGCACATACAAATTTACTTGGAACGGCAGGTAAATACCGCATATAGGTAGGTATAGTGGACTCATATGGAATAACTTTGGGGTTTAAGGAGTTTGGATGCACAAGCAGTATTCCCGCTTAGTACAGGTGAAGGCTAGCAAAAGACTGGGAAGCGACCAACTGAGAGAGCGACAACAGTCGTAAACATGCATTAAAATTAATTCACACCGAGTACAAGCATGAGTAGGATATAATCCACCATGAACATAAATATCATGAAGGCTATGTTGATTGGATTCAACTACATGCGTGAACATGTGCCAAGTCGAGTCACTCAATGCATTTAAAGGAGGATACCACCCCATCATACCACATCATAATCATTCTAATAGCATGTTGGCACGCAAGGTAAACCATTATAACTCATAGCTAATCAAGCATGGCACAAGCAACTATAATCTCTAAATGTCATTGCAAATATGTTTACTTCATAATAGCTGAATCAAGAACGATGAATCATCATATTTACAAAAACAAGAGAGGTCGAGTTCATACCAGCTTTTCTCTTCCCAATAAGTCCATCATATATCATCATTATTGCCTTTCACTTGCACGACCGAACGGTGTGTATAATAATAAGAGTGCACGTGCATTGGACTAAGCTGGAATCTGCAAGCATTCAACTCAAGAGAGAAGACAAGTAATATGGGCTCTAAGTTAAATAACAATCATGCATATAAGAGCCACTAAGCATTTTCAATATGGTCTTCTCGACCCCCAAAGAAAGGAAAAGAAATAAAAACTATTTACACGGGAAAGCTCCCAACAAGTAAAAGAAGAACGGGAAATATTTTTGGGTTTTCTTTTTAATTCTACTACAAGCATGAAAAGTAAACTAACTAATTTTTTTGGTTTTTCTTAAAGTTTATCAAACACACAAGAAGAAAGCAGGAAAAGAAATTTTAACTAGCATGGATAATACAATGAAAGAGTATGAGCACCAACATCTAGCAATGAGTGTGTGTGAACATAAATGTAATGTCGGTGGGAAATACGTACTCCCCCAAGCTTAGGCTTTTGGCCTAAGTTGGTCTATTGCCACGGATGGCCTGGCGGATATCCGTAGGTGAAGCTGGGGTCGTACTGTGACGCAGCGGCTATCGCCGCCTGAGCTGTAGCATGGAGTCGAGCAGCCTCCACTCTCCTTTCGTACTCATCTGCCTCCTCTATGGTAATAATATATCTTCTTTTTGCCTGTGAATCAAAGAAAGCAGGAGCAGGAAGAGCAATACGGACTACACGATGTCTGTCAAAGATTAGTCGATACTGGAGAGGTGGTTCAGTCCTGTCAACAAACTGATGGGAAACCATAGAATCAAAATCTAAATAGGAAGGGGGTAACTCCATGTCACCCTCATGAATGTCTACCTCAAGAAAATTAGCTAAGCGGGTTGCATAAATTCCTCCAAAGAAATCTCCGCTATGTCTATTCTGATGCAACCTGCGAGCTACAATGGCTCCAATATGATAAGATTGGTCTCCTAACACAGCACTCCTGAGAATACTGAGGTCAGGGACACACATGTGACATGCTTCATCCTTAGCATTTATGCATCTACCTATGAAGAGAGCAAAATAATGTATAGCAGGAAAGTGAACGCTCCCTATAGTAGCTTGTGTTATATCTCTAGATTCCCCTACAGTTATTCTAGCAAGAAAGTCTCTATATTCAGATTTAGGGGGATCCCTGACATTACCCCAAGATGGAAGTTTGCAAGCAGAAGTAAAATCCTCTAAGTCCATGGTATAAGATTTGTCATAAAGGTCAAACATGACTGAAAGAGAATTTCGCGAAGTTAAAAACTCAAACCTCCTCACAAATGAACTTGTGAGATCATGATATTGGGGGCATTTGTCAGCTTCAAAGTCCTCAAAACAGGCGTTACTCAAATATGTGCTAAATTCTTCTTTGATTCCCACTTGATTCACAAAATTTTCTGACGGCCATTCGCAGGGCCTCACAGGAGCGTCTCTTGGTGGTTCCTCGTCAGCATCACGTATTGCAATTCTGGGACCTTGCTTCCTTGAAGGACCACCTTGGAACATCCTCCTAAGCATATTGTTTCCTCTGAAAAATTCCTGAAATTTTTAGTAATTTCAAATAAAAGTGAACCAACTTCAATAAAATTGATAGCAACAACTCCCACAAGTGCCTAGGGCCTATATAAAGCATTAGCACTACTTGGAACCATATAAATTTGACATGCAAGCTCAAGAACATGGTCACCTATGCAGCACAAATTTGCAATGAATAAAGCACTACTACAAAAACTAATTGGACCAATGGAGGAGTCACATACCAAGGAACAATCTCCCCAAGCAGTTTTGCGAGAGGTGCTTTGAGCAAGGAGATCGAAAATCACAGCAATGGGGGCTGGAACTCGTGCTTGAGTTGGTTTTTCGTGTTTGTGTGAGACAGAGGAAGAAGATGGGTGCAGGAATAAGTGGAGGAGGGCCACCATGGGCCCACGAGGCAGGGGGCGCGCCCAGGGGGTAGGGCGCGCCCTCCACCCTCGTGGCCAGGTGGCAGCTCCCCCGTGGTAATTTTTGCACAGTAAATTCTCAAATATTCCCGAAAAAATCATATTAAATTGGCATGGCATTCTGAGGACTTCTATTTTCGGGATATTTTTATATTGCACGGATAAGTCAGGAAACAGACAGAAAAATATTATTTTACTTTATTTCTACTAAATAACAGAAAATATAAAGAGGGTACAGAAGGTTGTGCTTCTAGTTTCATCCATCTCGTGATCATCAAAATGAACCCACTAACAAGGTTGATCAAGTCTTGTTAACAAACTCATTCCGAATAATCCCGGAACCGGAGAAATTTCGAATAACACTAAGTTACCTCAACGGGGATATGAAAATCCCCAACAATAAGAATATCATACTTTTTCTTGACAGTAGGGAGAGGAAATTCAAAACCTCCAAATATAATCGATGGAACTTTTCCAATAGAGTTGATACTATAAACTTGAGGTTGTTTCCTCGGAAAATGTACCGTGTGCTCATTGCCATTAACATGAAAAGTGACATTGCCTTTGGTGCAATCAATAACGGCCCCTGCAGTATTAAGGAAAGGTCTTCCAAGAATAATAGACATACTATCATCCTCGGGAATATCAAGAATAACAAAGTCCGTTAAAATAGTAACGTTTGCAACTACAACAGGCACATCCTCACAAATACCGACAGGTATAGCAGTTGATTTATCAGCCATTTGCAAAGATATTTCAGTAGGTGTCAACTTATTCAAGTCAAGTCTACGATATAAAGAGAGAGGCATAACACTAACACCGGCTCCAAGATCACATAAAGCAGTTTTAACATAACTTCTTTTAATGGAGCATGGTATAGTAGGTACTCCGGGATCTCCAAGTTTCTTTGGTATTCCACCCTTAAAAGTATAATTAGAAAGCATGGTGGAAATTTTAGCTTCAGGTATCTTTCTTTTATTAGTAATAATATCCTTCATATACTTAGCATAAGGATTTGTTTTTAGCACATCAGTTAATCGCATACGCAAAAAGATGGGTCTAATCATTTCAGCAAAGCGCTCAAAATACTCATCATCCTTTTTCTTGGATGGTTTCGGGGGAAAAGGCATGGGTTTCTGAACACATGGTTCCCTTTCTTTACCATGTTTCCTAGCAACAAAATCTCTCTTATCATAACGTTGATTCTTTGATTGTGGGTTATCAAGATCAACAGCAGGTTCAACTTCTACATCATTATCATTACTAGGTTGAGCATCAACATGAACATTATCATTAACATTATCACTAGGTTCATGTTCATCACCTGATTGTGTTTCAGCATCAGAAACAGAGATATCGTTTGGATTCTCAGGTGGTTCAGCGATAGGTTCACTAGAAGTTTGCAAAGTCCTATCATTTTTCTTTTTCTTCCTCTTAGAATAACTAGGTACATCAATATTGTTTCTGTGAGAATCTTTCTCGATTCTCTTAGGGTGGCCTTCAGGATACAAAGGTTCCTGAGTCCTTCTACCAGTTCTAGTAGCCACTCTAACAGTGTAATCATTTTTCTTGCTATTCATTTCATCAAGCACTTCTTTTTGACCTTTAAGTACTTGTTCTACTTGAGTAGTAACCATAGAAGCATGTTTGCTAACAAGTTTAAGTTCACCTCTAATATCAGTCATATAATCACTCAAGCGTTTAATCATAACGGCATTCTGTTTTAATTGTCTACCAAAATAAGCATTAAAGTCATCTTGCTTAAACATAAAGTCATCAAACTCATCCAAGCACTGACTAGCAATTTTAGTAGGAGGGACTTCAGCTTTATCATATCTATAGAGAGAATTTACCTTTACTACCTGTGTCGGGATATCGGGAGGTTCTTCATTAAATAAGTAATTGAGATCATATACTTCTTCAACACGAGGTAAATTAAGACCATGTATTTCTTCAATAGGAGGTAAATTCTTAACATCTTCAGCTTTAATACCTTTTTCTTTCATAGATTTCTTTGCCTCTTGCATATCTTCAGGACTGAGAAATAGAACACCTCTCTTCTTCGGAGTTGGTTTAGGAATAGGCTCAGTAATGGGCTCAGGAACTGGCTCAGGAGGTAGCTCGGGAGGTGCCTATTTATTTTCATTAGCCAACATATTATTCAATAGAATTTCAGCGTCATCCGGTGTTCTTTCCCTAAAAGAGAACCAGCACAACTATCCAGGAAATCTCTGGAAGCATCAGTTAGTCCATTATAAAAGATATCAAATATTTCAGGTTTCTTAAGAGGATGATCAGGCAAAGCATTAAGTAACTTGAGAAGCCTCCCCCAAGCTTGTGGGAGACTCTCTTCTTCAATTTGCACAAAATTGTATATTTCCCTCAAAGCAGCTTGTTTCTTATGAGCAGGGAAATATTTAGCAGAGAAGTAATAAATCATATCCTGGGGACTTCGCACACAACCAGGATCAAGAGAATTATACCATATCTTAGCATCACCCTTTAATGAGAATGGAAAGATCTTAAGTAAATAAAGGTAGCGTGATCTCTCATTATTAGTAAACAGGGCAGCTATATCATTCAACTTAGTAAGATGTGCCACAACAGTTTCAGATTCATAGCCATAAAAAGGATCAGATTCAACCAAAGTAATTATATCTGGATCAACAGAAAAATCATAATAATCCTGATCAGGCACACAGATAGGCGAAGTAGCAAAAGCAGGGTCGGGTTTCATTCTACCTCTAAAAGATTCTTTACTCCATTTAACTAACAACCTCTTACGTTCATGTTCATCCTAGCAAGCAAGAATAGCTTCATAAGATTCAACATCAAAAAGATAACCCTCAGGAATAGCAGGCATAGGTTCATCATCACTAACATCATCGTGTTGAGGTTCAATAATTTCTATTTCTCTAGATCTAGCAATTTGCTCATCAAGAAATTCACCAAGTGGCACAGTAGTATCAAGCATAGAAGAAGTGCCATCATCAATAACATGCAACATATCAGAATCAATAGCAGTAGTAGGTTTAGGTGTCACAAACTTACTCATAACAGAAGGAGAGTCTAGTGCAAGGCTAGATGGTAGTCCCTTACCTCCCCTCGTAGTTGAGGGCAAAATAGTAGTTCGATCATCTTTCAAATTCTTCATAGTGTCCAGCAGATATAAATCCCAAGTGACTCAAAGAATAGAGCTATGCTCCTCGGCAACGGCGCCAGAAAATAGTCTTTATAACCCACAAGTATAGGGGATCGCAACAGTTTTCGAGGGTAGAGTATTCAACCCAAATTTATTGATTCGACACAAGGGGAGCCAAAGAATATTCTCAAGTATTAGCAGCTGAGTTGTCAATTCAACCACACCTGGAAACTTAGTATCTGTAGGAAAGTGTTTAGTAGCAAAGTAATATGATAGTAGTGGTAACGGTAACAAAAGTAAAGACAACAAAAGTAATGTTTTTGGTATTTTGTAGTGATTGTAACAGTAGCAACGGAAAAGTAAATAAGTGTAAACCAGTATATGGAAAACTCGTAGGCAACGGATTAGCGATGGATAATTATGCCGGATGTGGTTCATCATGTAGCAGTCATAACATACGGTGACACATAACTAGCTCCAGTTTATCAATGTAATGTAGGCATGTATTCCGTATATAGTCATACGTTCTTATGGAAAAGAACTTGCACGACATCTTCTGTCCTACCCTCCCGTGGCAGTGGGGTCCTATTGGAAACTAAGGGATATTAAGGCCTCCTTTTAATAGAGAACCAGAACAAAGCATTAGCACATAGTGAATACATGAACTCCTCAAACTATGGTCATCACCGGAAGTGGTCCCGATTATTGTCACTTCGGGGTTGCCGGATCATAACACATAGTAGGTGACTATAGACTTGCAAGATAGGATCAAGAACACACATATATTCATGAAAACATAATAGGTTCAGATCTGAAATCATGGCACTTGGGCCCTAGTGACAAGCATTAAGCATAGCAAAGTCATAAGAACATCAATCTCAGAACATAATGGATACTAGGGATCAAACCCTAACAAAACTAACTCGATTACATGATAAATCTCATCCAACCCATCACCGTCCAGCAAGCCTACGATGCAATTACTCACGCACTGCGGTGAGCATCATGACATTGGTGATGGAGGATGGTTGATGATGACGACAGCGACGAATACCTCTCTCCGGAGCCCCGAACGGACTGCAGATCAGCCCTCCGAGAGAGATTAGGGCTTGGAGGCGGCTCTGTATCGTAAAAGGCGAATATTTCTTCTCTCTGATTTTTTCTCCCCGAAAGCCAATATATGGAGTTGGAGTTGGCGTCGGAAGGCCACCAGGGGGCCCACGAGGTAGGGGTCGCGCCCAGGGGGAGCCCCCACCCTCATGAGCAGGGTGTGGGCCCCCTAGTCTTCATCTTTTGTTAGGATTTTTCCTTATTTTTTCTAAGGTGTTCCGTGGAGTTTCAGGACATTCCGAGAATTTTTATTTTCTGCACAAAAAACAACACCATGGCAGTTTTGCTGAAAACAGCGTCAGTCCGGGTTAGTCCCATTCAAATCATACAAGTTAGAGTCCAAAACAAGGGCAAAAGTGTTTGGAAAAGTAGATACGACGGAGACATCAATGAACTGGAGCTAGTTCTGTGTCACCCTATGTTATAACTGTTGCATGATGAATTACATCCGACATAATTATCCATCATTGATCCATTGCCTATGAGCTTTTCACATATTGATCTTTGCTTAGTTACTTCTCCGTTGCGATTATTATGATCGCTACAAAACCGATACTGTTACTTTTGCCACCGTTATCGTTACTTCCATACTACTTTGCTACTAAATACTTTGTTGCAGATATTAAGTCTTTCGGGTGTGGTTGAATTGACAACTCATCTGCTAATATTCTTTGGCTCCCCTTGTGTCGAATCAATAAATTTGGGTTGAATACTCTACCCTTGAAAACTGTTGCGATCCCCTGTACTTGTGGGTTATCAAGCATCGAGAAGTCGTAATGAAGACAATGAAGGATGGACGAGGGTAGTCATCCCAAGGGGTTGGCCTAAAGTCGTGCGCGCATTACGCATGGAGGAGGGCACAATATGGGCATTCCGCTTCACCTCTCCAGCAACCAGAATGTCTTTCGCCTCTCTCTTTACAGTCTTTAGTACAACTGTTGTTCATCATTCTTTACTTGGTGCTTCTGTAGTTCTTCAGTATATGTACCCGTGCATCAAATTATGCATTCGTGGTTGAACCTATATTTGTAATTAACATGGTTGGATATGAAATAAGTGGTTGCCTACTCTCAAATTCAAAATATATGATTTTTAAATTAGGGATTAATTAGGGATTACACTGCACATGCACTACTAGGAAAAGGGCTACTAGTAGCGTGGGTTTTATAGGTAGCAGTAGCGCTGGTGCCGATGCTACTGCTATGACGCCACAGCTAACTTCAGCAGTAGCGTAGTTCTTACCCAGCGCTACTGCTACCTATATCTAGTAGTAGCGCGCCTCTGTCCATCGCTACTGCTAATACTAGTAGCGTGCCCCTACAACCAATGCTATGGTAAGGCAGCGCTGCTACTACTCCAAAACTCCACGCTACTGCTAGTATATTTTTTTGCTGTATTTGTATTTTTAAAGGTTTTATACAATTACAACATACACATACACTGAAACTATATGAAAAAGGAATATCTCATCATCATCATCGAAGTGGTACAACATGGTCTCATCATATTATCATTATCGAACACAAATGATGTCGATCTCATCATCATCTCGAACTAGAGATACAAGTTAATGATCACATGTCTCTTACATTGTCACCGTAGACACATGTTTCATCATCTACCTAAACTTTGACATACGAGATAAGAGCGATCAAGATGATCAAAAGCGGTAGTATGTAGTAGTTTTTGCGGCGCTGGTTCTGAATCCCTTGTTGTGCTTTGAATCTCAAGTAACTAGCTTCGGCTTCTGCTCTGCTATCAAACCCTTTCAGGCTTCCGCCCGAGAAGCCAGAGACTTGGGCCTGACACTCTGGCCACTCATCATACACACCCGGAACATGCCCTACATACACTGCATACCACTTCCTCGCCATTGTTGATCTATACACCTGTCAAAGATGCACACACACACACACACATATGAGTGCGCAACATATATATCATGAAGCGAATTCAACGAAACAGTTATGAAATAGAAGCAACATATATAGTAAACATAGTTAACAAATTTCATCATACCGAAAGTAATTAACTAGAGCGTGGCACCATACATGCATCTAATAGTTTCATCGTACTAAGACATTTGAAGTTTCGTCATACAGGAAGTAACAAGTAACTAAATAGACACATTGTTTTTAAGCAGTGCACTCTTCCCATCTGTCCATATCCGGGAGGATGGATCCAAGCTTAGTGAAAGGCTTCATGTCCTGATGTTGTAGGGCAATGCGGGTTCGGACGTCAGCTCGCGTTATTGGGCCGCCGTAGAACATCTTATTCTCTTCGAGGACATCTTTCATGATGATGGACGCAATTTCCTGCTAGATCAGGTAGAAATAATTTCGAAGTCTATTATCTGGCACGGCTCCAAAGGCTTCGTCCCATCTCTTGATATGGGTATCGGATGAAGATTTCATGCAAAGTGATTGTGTAGGACCTTGAAGTATGTCTAGAGGGGGGGGGGTGATTAGACTACTTGACCAATTAAAAACTTAAACTTTTCCCAATTTTAGAGTTTGGCAGATTTTAGCGATCTTTGGACAAGTCAAGCAATCTTCACACAATTCAAGCAAGCATGCAAAGAGTATATGAGCAACGGAAATTAAAGCATGCAACTTGCAAGAATGTAAAGGGAAGGGTTTGGAGGATTCAAACGCAATTGGAGACACGGTTGTTTTTGTCGTGGTTCTGATAGGTGGTGCTATCGTACATCCACGTTGATGGATACTTCAACCCACAAAGGGTAACGGTTGCGCGAGTCCGCAAAGGGCTCTACCCACGAAGGGTCCATGAAGAAGCAACCTTGTCTATCCCACCATGGCCGTCGCCCACGAAGGACTTGCCTCACTAGCGGTAGATCTTCACGAAGTAGGCGATCTCCTTGCCCTTACAAACTCCTTGGTTCAAGTAAACAATCTTGTCGGAGGCTCCCAAGTGACACCTAGCCAATCTAGGAGACACCACTCTCCAAGAAGTAACAAATGGTGTGTTGATGATGAACTCCTTGCTCTTGTGCTTCAAATGATAGTCTCCCCAACACTCAACTCTCTCTCATAGGATCTGGATCTGGTGGAAAGAAGATTTGAGTGGAAAGCAACTTGGGGAAGGCTAGAGATCAAGATTCATATGGTAGGAATGGAATATCTTGGCCTCAACACATGAGTAGGTAGTTCTCTCTCAGAAAATGTATGCTGGAAGTGTAGGCACGTTCTGGTGGCTCTCTTCACGAATGAAGAGGAGGTGGAGGGGTATATATAGCCTCCACCCAAAATCTAACCGTTACACACAATTTACCAAACTCGGTGGGACCGAATCAACAAACTCGGTCGAACCGATTTAGTAAATCTAGTGACCGTTAGGGTTTTCGGTGGGACCGACATGCAACTCGGTAGGACCGATATGGTTAGGGTTAGGGCATAACGTAATCTCGGTGAGACCGATTTTGGTAATTAGCTAACCAGAGAGTTGGTCAGGTAAACTCGGTGGGACCGATTCACTCTTTTCGGTGAGACCGAAATGTTACGAAAGGGAAACAGAGAGTTTACATTGCAATCTTGGTGGGACCGATCACTCACTTCGGTTAGACCGAAATGTTATGAAGGGAAACAGAGAGATTACAATCCCATCTCAGTGAGACTGAGATCCCTATCGGTGAGACCGATTTGCCTAGGGTTTGTGGCAGTGGCTATGACATTTGAACTCGGTGGCACCGGATAGAAGGAATCGGTGGGACCGATTTTGACTTTGAGTTTAGGTCATATGTGGATGTGAGAAAGTAGTTGAGGGTTTTTGGAGCATATCACTAAGCACTTGAAGCAAGAGGCTCATTAAGCAACACCTCATCCCTCCTTGATAGTATTGGCTTTTCCTATAGACTCAATGTGATCTTGGATCACTAAAATGTAAAATGTAGAGTCTTGAGCTTTTGAGTTTGAGCCAATCCTTTGTCCTTAATATTTTGAGGGATCCACTTTCATCATCCATGCCATGCCATTCATTGAGCTTCCCTGAAATATTTTTCTTGGAATAGCATTAGCTCAATGAGCTATATGTTGTTATGAATTACCAAAACCACCTAGGGATAGTTGCACTTTCAATCTCCCCCTTTTATGTAATTGATGACAACATATAGATCAAAGCTTCGACAAATGATAATAAAATTGAAAAACATCATCGCTTTGAGAAGTATGGGATAAGCAAGAGCTCCCCCTAAATTTGTGCATAGTTTAAGATTTGCTTTGGACTTCAAATGCACAAGGAATTAGGCTCATGGGTTACTCTTCCATGTCACATACCTCTTGGTGGAGTGCTCAAAATAATAAAGATTGAATACATGCACTCATCACCAAGCAAAGTGAATGATCATATAAGGATAAGTAACATAATATCATCTAACAAGCATAAGTGTAGCTTATGATCAAACACATGATCATCAATGTCTCACAGATAATAGCATAATGTCTCAAGCAATCAAAAGCAAACAAAGTTCAACCAAGAAGACAAGAGAGAACAAAAGCAAACTCTCTCTCTCGAAGCCTATGATCTATACATTTTTCTCCCCCTTTGGCAACAAGTTACCAAAAAGTTCCTAGAAAATGCATAGTACTATATCGTCTCTCAGGCTTGGTCTTCAGGTGGTGGTGTAGAGATGGCTCCTTGGACGAAGGCTTCAGTTGATGTGGATGGAGCTGAAGGAGTTGGTGCTGGAGCTGGTTGCACTGGAGCTGTAGGACTTGTAGCTGGTGCAGATGATGTGGCTCTGGTGTCTGTCACAGGCACTACAGCTGATCTCTGAGCTCTAGGCACTCTGGCAAATGCATCAGTGGTTGTCTTGCCCTTCCTCTCCTGCATGTCATCCTGTAGCTTCTCCACAACTGACTGAATCTCAGTTACTTTGACATCTAAATCATAGAATTTTTGTTCCATGATTCTTTCCAGGCTCTCCTGGTTTTGAGTTAGGGTGGCCAACCCCTTCTCAATCCTCAGAGTTGATGCTATCAAGTAACCAAGCTGCTCTTGCTCGTTTTTCAAAAAGTATTCAGATGCCTCCTCTTGAGTTGGCATCTTGGCAGCCTTCTCTTTCTTTGCTTTCTCCTTCTTCTCTTGAGCTTGTACTGATGATGGTTCATTCTCATTCATCACAACTTGATTGTCCTCAAATTCTGGATAGATAGCAAAATGTTCCTTGTCCGGCAAGTATGTTCCTGTGCCCATCTTTGAGTTAATCAACTCCTGAATTTGTGGGGCATATCCACAACTTCTCTTTTGGTCTGGTGTTGTCCTCTTGATAGTCTCAACCATGAGGCTCATGACCTTGAATTTCTGTGGCACATCAAACAAGTGTAGCAAATTTATAGCATGGCCTCTTATCATGTTGTGGTCACCTGACTTGGGCAATAGAGTATGCCTTAGGATCCAGTTGATCGTTGGCAGCCCTGACAAAAGAAAATGGACTGACCCAAACTTATGTGTCTCAACTGCAGCATCTAGGATCTCCTTGTACATATGAGCCATGGAATTGTGATCCATCTTCTTCTTGGCATAGACATCCAAGTCATCTTCACTCTCCTTTGGTGCATTGATCAGATTGGCCCATTCCTCATTGGTTGATTGGTACCTTGTACCTTCAGACATCCAAACTATCCTGCCATCTAGATAGAAATGTGTTGTGGAGTAGAATTGCATAATGAGCTCATCATTCCACTTTGTGAGCTTCTGCCCAACAAAGTCTGCAACTCCACAAGCAATGAAACTGTCTTGCACTCCAGGATAGTGTTCCTCATTCTCCTTCATGTAGGTCTAGTCGACCCACCTCATATCACAAACTATAGGCTTCTTGTCCAACAACACTGTCTCATAGAAATCCTGTTGTTCCTTTGTGTGGAACCTGTAATAAATAGCAGTCCTTCTCCTGATAGCATAGGGATTAGACAACCTCCACTGTCTGAGTCCTGCATCCTTTCTTAGCTTCATGTTCTCAGCCACAGGATGAGCATCATTGTGGTCTGGAATCTTTGGCTTCAGCTTCCTCAAGACTTGTCCTTCATCATCTTCTTCAGCAGCAAGTTCAGGCACTGGGGCCTTGTTCTTCTCAGCAGCTGGTATACTCCTAGTATTCCTCTTTGGTGCATTCTTGGGCTTGGGGGCAGCTTTGGGTGCTTCTTTGGGCTTTGATGATGCAGCCCCTGACTTAATAGCATCACCCATCAGCTTTTGTGCCTTGGGTGCTGGTGCAACAACCTCTTCTTCCTCTTCTTCAGAGTCTCTCCTCATAGAGGGATTGCCAAGAACTTTGGCACTGGTGGTTCTGCCTCTCTTCTTCTTTTTACCTTGAGCAGCAGCTTCATCTTCTGACTCAATAGTAAACTTCATTGTTTCTCCAGTGGCAACCTTCCTGGGTTTGGAAGTGGTAATCCTTCTTGCAGGTGCCTTATTCTGCACTACTGGCTTAGTGGCTGCAGCTGAACCATATTCTTTCTTGACCACCTTCTTCTTGGAAGTGGCCTCATCTTCTACTGCCACATAGTCCTCATCCTCAGATTCTGAGGTTTTCTTCTTTTTGGCCCTGGTGGCAGCTTTAGGCAGATTGCTTGGGGTGCTCCTGCTGCCATCATCTAAGGAACTGGAGGGACTAGTGCCCTCACTCATGTGAATATGCTCTTCTTCCCTGTTCTGGCTGTCACTTTCGTCTAACATCCTGCAAACACTGACTGCTGACCCTGTGTATAGTTATAGATGAGATAGAGTGGATGAGCATCACAAAATGCAGAGATTTTTGCAAAAGAATGATTCAAAAACTTAGTTTTAGTTTTCCACAGAAAGCATTTCGGATCAACCAATTTTCAAACTCGGTGATACCGAAGCAGTTTTGGAACCTAAACTAGTGAACTCGGTCAGACCGAGTCACAGTTCGGTGGCACCGAGACTGCTAGGGTTTCACAAAGTTCTAAAATCGGTCACACCGATTAGCAATTCTCGGTCAGACCGAGAGTTACTAGTGCAATGGCGTTAGCCGAATCAGTGGGACCGAGTTTTTCAACTCGGTGGGTCCGAGATGGTTTCGGCGGAAACCTAACCCTAAATTTTCAAATCACATCTATTGTAGGGGTTGTTTTGACTGGATAGAGGTGTTTCAATTGTGGCAAGAATCATAATGAACACAATGTGCTGAGAATCAGACGAGGATAGCACTGTGATCAAGTTCATACCCTAGTTCGGCGATGAACTTTCTACGGCGGCAATGGCGGAGTTGAAATCCGTTGACGGTGGCGGAGACCAACGACAGGAGGCGGCTGGCAACGAAGTCGACGATTCGGAGACCTAGAAGGCAGAGCGAGCTATGCGCGGGCAAACAGGTTTGGGGAAAGTTTTCCAAATTTTTGCCCGTGTGAATATATAGCCCGACCTGTCGGTGTGACCGAGTGGAATGACTTGGTGGCACCGAGATGCATAACTATTGACAGTTACAACAACTCGGTGTGACCTAAAAGTTCAAATCGGTTACACCGAGATGGAAAACCTAGATCGACTTAGTGATCTCGGTATGGTCGAAATGGAAGAATCGGTCAGACCGAAAAGCACAAAGAATTTTTGGAAGTTTAAGTCTATGACAAATCAGGGACTTCGAGTGCTCCTCACACAGAGTGGTTCGAATCTGACTTGATCAAATTTTGTGATGTAGCATGAATAGAGTTTGAGACGAGAAAAGCATAGATAGCTAGAGAAGGTTCATAGGCATTCTTGTCCATCCACTTGGCCAAAAAAAGAAAATCCAATCAATCAAAACAACAAAGTGGATGTCCTCGAATGAGTAAAATATGCAACCAACATGCTCACACAATAAAATGGCAAATGAAATATGTGGCAAAGCATGCACAACCAGTTCTAGCATCTATCAAACAATTGGCGATGACTAGGTCATCTATATATGAGTGTATTGACTTAGGAGTCAAATGAAAACATTTTATCATGGGTCATACTCATCGTTTAAGCTCAAGTGGGGTTACCACTTTTACATAATGCATTGATGTGTTCACATCATTAGAGTTGCTTTGACTCAATTCTTAGAGTTAAGCTCCCCCTAGATGTGAGATCCCCACTTAGAGGGATGAACTAACCTTGGGTTTTGTTGATGATGACTTCATGTAGGTGTTGAAGATGTGGATGCTCAATGTTGATGTAGATCATTTGGAGCAATCCTTTGGAGTGAGTTGCACTTTCAATACCTACATGGGTTAGTCCCACAAGGAACAAACAAGAATATCCATAGACATAGAGTGATGCACACACAAGATGATGTCCATGAAAACATTAGGTTACCTTGTCCCTTGCCTTACCAACATGAGGGTTTGTGACTCCTTGAACTAGTGCAAGATATGGAAGTTGATTGCACTTGTCCTTGCCATAATGATATGAGTGAAGAATGTTGGCAGAATCACCCTCAAGAACACTCTAGTTCTTCTTCTTCGGGATCCACATCATCTTGATGGGAATCCTTGGAGTTGTAGTTGTACTTGATGAAGTAGAACTTGACATAGTCTTGGGAACCCACTTGACCAAGGCCTTAGGTGCTTCTTCAAATGCATCAATATCCTCTTGAAGCTTGTCCTTGCCTTTCTTCTTGTGGTCGTGTGGTGGAAGATCATCTTGTGCTTGTGTTCCCTTGAGGGAAGTAGGATCATACTTCTCTTGTTGAGGAACAAACTTCGTCTTGGGGTATTGATCTTCTTCCCACTCAACTCCATTGGCATTGAACTTTCGTTCAAAACCAACACCTTGATTCTTCCGGTGCCTTCCTTGCTTGCATACAATTTCCTTGAATTGCTTACTTCCGGCAAGGCTCTTGTATACACCCTTCTCTATAATTCCCTTTATAAGCTATTTTCTTGCTCAAGTGTAACTTGTCTAAGAGAATCATTAGTGGAATCAAGAGAGCTACTAGAAGCAACAATATTGGATTTATCATTATTATTGTTACTACTAGAGGAAGGATCTTTCTTGTTCTTGTTACTAGACTTGACTTGAGGCATGTAAGTAGATAAGAGTAAACGCTTGGCAATGTAATAAGAACTTTTCTTACGGAGATCATCATTTATTGCCTTTAAGAACTCATGCTCTTGCTCAAGATTGAGCTTTTCGTGTAACTTCGCATGAGCCCTTAAAAGTTCTCGATGATCTTCGAAGATAGTTTCATGAGCTAACTTAATAGTGTTTAGTTCTTTAGTTAGAAGCTCAATCTTCTCCTTATCATTGTCATTTGTTTTATCTTGATTAGCATGATTAAGTGACGTTTCATCATAGTATTCATCACTACAGTTGTCAACAAGTAAATCATCATCACCTAACAAGTCATCTTCATCACTATTAAAATCAACATACTCGGGGTGTGTAACCTTAGGACCTTTGGCCATGAACCATCTTCCAGTTCCTTCATTTGGTGAGTCAAATATGTCATAGGAGCTGGTTGTCACAAGTGCTAGACCGGCAATACCTTCATCTTGAGTATATTCGGAGTCGGAGTGATAGCTTTCTCGGAGTGATTGTCGGAGTCGGAGCTGGATACCCATTCACCAACATGAGCTTGATGTCTTCGTTTTGTGTAGCTCTTTGATGACTTGTCCTTCCTTTCCGAATCCTTGCTTCTCCGTGAGGGTCTTCGTTCATAACGATCATCTCTACTCCTTCTCTCTCTTGGAGGTGATTCTTCTCCTCTACTTCTTCTTTTTGGAGAATCTTCTCTTCTTTTGTAGGGTACCGTACACTCATTGGAATAGTGTCCGGGTCTCCCACAATTGTAGCAATTGCGCTCTCGACTAGAAGATCTTTTGTCATTGTAGGACCTTGACTTAGAGCTTCTTTCTTTGCTTCTACTCTTGTAGAATTTGTTGAAGTTCTTCACCGTTAAGCTCAATTCTTCATTGAAGGTTTGTTTCTCACTTGATGGTGTGGGGGCTTCACATGAGGCTTTGTAAGCACCACTTGACTTGTTGTGAAGTTCCTCCTTATCCTTGAGTGACATCTCATGAGCAACAATTCTTCCAATGACTTCCGTTGGCTTGAGATCTTTGTAGTTTAGCATCATTTGGATAATTGTGCACATGGTATCATACTTTCCATCCAGTGCTCTTAAGATCTTCTTGATGATGAATCTATCAGTCATCTCTTCACTTCCTAAGCCGGCAATCTCATTTGTGATAAGAGCAAGCCTAGAGTACATTTCAGCGACACCTTCACCATCCTTCATTTTGAACTTGTCAAGCTGACTTTGGAGCACATCCAACTTGGATTCCTTGACGAAGTCGGTACCTTCCTGCATATCAATCAAAGTATCCCAAATTTCCTTTGCATTCTCAAGACGGCTGATTTTGTTGAATTCTTCTGGGCACAAGCCATTGAAGAGGATATCACAAGCTTGAGCGTTGTATTGCAGTATATTCAACTCATCTGCGCTAGCTTCACGGTTCGGCTCTCTCCCATCAAAGAATTCACCTTGCAAGCCAATACACACAATAGCCCAAACGGCGGGGTTATGTCCGAGAATATGCATTTTCATCTTATGCTTCCAACTAGCAAAATTAGTACCATCAAAGTAAGGACCTCTACGGTGATAATTTCCCTCGCTAGACGCCATACTCTCCTAGGTTGTGAAACCAAGGCTATGACCACCAAAAGCTATGGAAATCAAAGCAAATGGAGACCAAAGCTCTGATACCACTTGTAGGACCTTGAAGTATGTCTAGAGAGGGGGTGATTAGACTACTTGACCAATTAAAAACTTAACCTTTTCCCAATTTTAGAGTTTGGCAGATTTTAGCGATCTTTGGACAAGTCAAGCAATCTTCACACAATTCAAGCAAGCATGCAAAGAGTATATGAGCAGCGGAAATTAAAGCATGCAACTTGGAAGAATGTAAAGGGAAGGGTATGGAGGATTAAAACGCAATTGGAGACACGGATGTTTTTGTCGTGGTTCCGATAGGTGGTGCTATCGTACATCCACGTTGATGGAGACTTCAACCCACGAAGGGTAATGGTTGCGCGAGTCCGCGGAGGGCTCCACCCACGAAGGGTCCACAAAGAAGCAACCCTGTCTATCCCACCATAGCCGTCGCCCACGAAGGACTTGCCTCACTAGCGGTATATCTTCATGAAGTAGGCGATCTCCTTGCCCTTACAAACTCCTTGGTTCAACTAAACAATCTTGTTGGAGGCTCCCAAGTGACACCTAGCCAATCTAGGAGACACCACTCTCCAAGAAGTAACAAATGGTGCGTTGATGATGAACTCCTTGCTCTTGTACTTCAAATGATAGTCTCCCCAACACTCAACTCTCTCTCATAGGATTTGGATCTGGTGGAAAGAAGATTTGAGTGGTAAGCAACTTGGGAAGGCTAGAGATCAAGATTCATATGCTAGGAATGGAATATCTTGGCCTCAACACATGAGTAGGTAGTTCTCTCTCAGAAAATGTATGCTGGAAGTGTAGGAACATTCTGATGGCTCTCTCCACAAATGAAGAGGAGGTGGAGGGGTATATATAGCCTCCACACAAAATCTAACCGTTACACACAATTTACCAAACTCAGTGGGACCGAATCAACAAACTCGGTCGGACCGATTTAGTAAATCTAGTGACCGTTAGGGTTTTCGGTGGGACCGACATGCAACTCGGTAGGACCGATATGGTTAGGGTTAGGGCATAACGTAATCTCGGTGAGACCGATTACACAAACTTGGTGAGACCAATTTTGGTAATTAGCTAACTAGATAGTTGGTCAGGTAAACTCGGTGCGACCGATTCGCTCTTTTCGGTGAGACCAAAATGTTACGAAAGGGAAACAGAGAGTTTACATTGCAATCTCGGTGGGAACGATCGCTCACTTCGGTTAGACCGAAATGTTACGAAGGGAAACAGAGAGATTACAATCCCATCTCGGTGAGACCGAGATCCCTATCGGTGAGACCGATTTGCCTAGGGTTTGTGGCAGTGGCTATGACATTTGAACTCGGTGGCGCCGGATAGAAGGAATCGGTGGGACCGATTTTGACTTTGAGTTTAGGTCATATGTGGATGTGAGAAAGTAGTTGAGGGTTTTTGGAGCATATCACTAAGCACTTGAAGCAAGAGGCTCATTAAGCAACACCTCATCCCTCCTTGATAGTATTGGCTTTTCCTATATACTCAATGTGATCTTGGATCACTAAAATGTAAAATGTAGAGTCTTGAGCTTCTGAGCTTGAGCCAATCCTTTGTCCTTAATATTTTGAGGGATCCACTTTCATCATCCATGCCATGCCATTCATTGAGCTTTCCTGAAATATTTTTCTTGGAATAGTATTAGCTCAATGAGCTATATGTTGTTATGAATTACCAAAACCACCTAGGGATAGTTGCACTTTGAGATTGCACATCCCTTCTATACTCCATCATTAGATGGATGACGTAAAATCCATCGTTCTCACTTCTAGCCGGTTGCTGGATGCAACAGAAGTCAGTCTTGTGGACGAAATAGAGCCCGACCTTATTTGTTTTTTGCATTGGATGTAGCCACCCCGCATGCTGAAGCCAACATAGCTCTGTCCAGAACATACTTTATGTGTGTGTAATCTTTCTTCTGTATGTTCTTTGACGGGTCGAAATATAGAGCGCACGAGTAACGCGGGTAAAGAATGATGAGAATGGAACGACACCCCCCGCTGTGCAAAATACACGATCAAGTTAGCCTCCATGCGTGCAAAGTAATTATTGAAATGCACGAAAGGATGTATGTGTTATAGTGCTATCCGTGGATGACTTACCTGGGATGATAAGGTAGGAGAATCGTTTCTTTGTCCTTATTGCTGACCAAGAATTCTTCGATGTACTGACTCCCATATTGACGGTACGCGCCGTTGATTGACAAGAAGCCCTCATGCATGTAGTATGGATCCGCGACCGCAAGACCGGTGACTTGCTCTCTCCTGACGATATAGTTCATGTGCAGTGCATACAGGCGGACGAACGTAAAATCGAGTGTCCTCATTTGAAACATCTGGAAGATGTAATCAAATCGCAGGAAGAAGAGGTCTGTGGGGCATGTGTGGACGTACATGTTGCAACTGCTCAACACATGAACCGTATAAAGTGTGTATCCTGGATCATCCGAGGCTAGGAGGCTTCTCTCTGTCGAAAGCACATGGTCATGGAGTCTCCAGAGATCCCCTGTTATGGCAGCTAGTGCATTCGCCGGTACCATTGGCTCTCCCACGACATGGATTAACGGCACATGTTTCATCGATATAGTGTCAACCTTGGTCGAAGGCGGCTGGCTGCTAGAACCAACATTGCCAGCTTTATTGGATTTTTTCGCCATCGGTCTCTTCCTCTGCTTCTTCTTGGTGGGCTCAGGTGCTGGTGGGTCTGTCAAACCCTGCCTGAGAACCACCACTAGTGTTGTCGGGCTCAGCATTGGACGACTCTGGCTAATTAGTTGAGCTTGGGTGGAACCGACATCTGGAGGCGTGTCCTGTGAGGATTGCATGAACAAAGACTTCTTGCAATCCCGAGGACGTTCCGGCTCTGGTACATGCATCTCATAATCATATGGTTGACTCATTGTTACTTCTTGTCATAGCCGGTATTGAAATACTGGTTAGGATCATCATCGGCCTCCTCCATGTCATGATCCATATCCTCTTCCATGGGGCAGATGGCATCATCTACCAGAACGGTTGGCCCTCCTTCCTCATGTCTCTCGATCTCAGCAAGCAGCACAGATGATGGTTGTACTTGTGTAGGTGGGGTTGTGGTCATACCTTCCTGAGGTCCCGTTGGTGTGCTCCCAGTCACCTCGACACGAAGAAGATTTTTCGGCCACAGGATCGACCAATTTTTGCATTGGCCAAGCTGTGTGGGGGTCTTGTCATCCTCTCCATCGATTTTATCAGACTAGGGAAACCCTCGTAGCCCGCTTTCACACTTGTCATGGAGACCCTTAAGGCGTTATCAGGCATTTGCCAGCAGTGGAACAATCGATCCATGGGCTTCACCATAGTATCCTTCCCCACATCCACCAACCCGCCCTTCATGTGGTAAAGAGGGTGCATGGAGTGGAGTCGGCCTACAAAGACATATACGTGCGGCATCAGAGATCCAAAAAGAATGGCAACTGAAGATTAATTAATTAGTTGAGTTGATGAGGGTGCGATGTGTATTTACCATGAGGGCATCTAGCTCAGCCAATGTCGATGGCCCGACATTCAAGCCAGAGACGGAGCTAGGGATGTTGTGAGAGCTGGGTGAAGGAGCAGGTGCTGGAGTAGGTGTGGGTGCGGTTGCCATACTAGGTATGGGTATGGGTGCGGTACCGATGTTCATTGAGTTGCTCCTGGTGAAGCTGGGCATGGAAAAATCAGTTGGTGGTGCGTTTGGATTCTGATGCACCCAGGTGACAACAGTTGCAATCAAGCTTGTAAAGGCAGCCAACATATCATGTCTACAGGCAGCTACCACTTCCCGGATTGCCTCGGCTTTGGTCTCAGCTTTAGTTTTCTCCATCACCCGCGCCACATTCTCGTTGATTGTCAGTTGACTAAACTTCTTTCTATGTCTTTTAGCCTCGGGGTCCTCGTTATAATAGTACTTCCATGTGGCGTCGTCCCCAGCGCCGTGCACACATCCATATTGCGGCCGCTGGCCTGGCGGGTGTCCCATCATTATGTTAATGGCCCGGTTGAAAGGAGTGTCCCACTTTTACTTCGCCGACGACTGAGTCGACGTGTCGCTTTCGGCCGCAAGCTTGTGTTGCTCTCTCTACAAAATGGACCATGAATCATTTACGAATGCGAATAGAATGTAGTAGACTTCATTGATCAGAAGCTAATATGTAAGGTGGTAAAATGCTAACTACCAGTAATCTCATGAATTTCCTAGTCGGCCTGTCGGTGAAAAAAAAAATCCTTTTTGGGGGTCCCACGAGAATCGGGCCCTAATGAAGTCGTTCTCCTGCTGGTCGGTGAACTCAGCCAATGGGTCTAGGATCCCTTGACGTTCTGTGTCCTCCTTAGCCCACACGGGCCCCTTTCTCGTGTAACCACGACTTCCAAGGTGGTGGTTCCCCATGTTCTCTGCCTGCAGCTGCTTGCCTCTCTCCGAACTGGCCTTGGCAGCTTCTTCATTGCAAGTATCCTCAAACTTTTCAAAGTCCTCTATCCTAATTTCGGATTGTCTGCAACAATCTTGGTGTATGTTTCATGGTCTACTTCAATCGCCTTTTTCACCCTAGTTTTCCAAGCGCTCAATGCATTGCTGAACTTTCCTAGGGTTTTGTTGTTGATTTTTTTCATGCCATCATCATCCCATGGGTCGATATCATCATTCCGACCGGGGAACATGAATCTTGCGTGCAACCTATTTAGGAGCATCTTCTTCAAATGTTCATTCTGTCGTATTTTGTTGTGTTGATGCTAGCGGTATCCCATAGGATGCATGCTAGTTGGCTGCCGTAACACGCTACCACTTCCCGCGACTCTATTGGCTCTAACTCGACAGGGTGCACCGCCCTGACCACCAGTCTTCCGGTGCCGAGCTTATTCGGGAGTCGTGTCCTCTTTTCCTTCTTTCCCTCACTGGCTTGGGAGGTCCCGCCTTCCGTGCTATAGTTAACAACATCATCAGTGCTAGTCTCGGTGCTGGTGTCGTTGGTAGCATCAGTGTCGGCGCCGGCGCCACCACTGTCGTCCTCCGTCAAGACAAGGGGTCCTGACACCCAGCTTGCTATCTCTCCTGATCCGCCAGAAAGTCGAGGTAGGCGTGTGCTCGACCTGATTGGGACTAAGAACCTCCGGCCTCATCGGTGTCTGTCATGTTTCCTAGGGTTCAATGTCGTAGTTGTTTAATTATCTAGCTTTATATAATAAAGTGAATAATGACAAAAAAAGTGACCTTTGTTTTGTCGGAAATGTCGTTTCATTCACGTCGCGAAAAATCTCGAGCACTCGATATGTCCAACTTTCTAGCACAAGTCATGCCGAAATTCACAAAAAATTTCGACATGACCTTTGCTAGAAAGTGCACATATAGAGCGCCTGAAATTTGCCGGAATGGAAATGAATCAACATTTTCAGCAAAACATAGGTCACTTAGCAATCGGTTTCTGGCAAAACAAGTGTGAGCATGAGCATACTCATCTGCATGTCAAGTGATGTGTGTCATCACACATGCATGCTATATATTGCTCACCATTCTCTGTTTAGAAACAAGCACAGACATAGTAGCAGCAACATAAGCTAATTAAAAATCCTAATTTAAAAATCTAAACTAAACTACCATTAAACTACACATGTTGTTCCTGTCTTTAGCTACCATGACAAAAAATCACTCACTGTGCCTTTTGAGAATGAAATGGACCAATAGTATGCATAATCAATAGCTCTGGCATTCTAACACCACACATTTGGCTCAAGCATTTAATACGATTTTTCATCTGCTTTGATTAAACAGTACTAACATTTTCAGTCCACACACTCAGAAAATATCTCCTAAGAGGAAACTTATAGATTGGCAAGATAATGCAGCAACTGCAACTTCCTACTAAACACCTCCTAAGAGGCCACTAGAGCCAGTAATCAAGCTACCATCCAAGGCAACATCATGAAAACAGTAAATGGACAGGAATGGAGCTTACAATCCAATTGCAGGTCTTGGAGAGGCGGCGAGAGAGCGCGTGGATGCAGTAGTCGATATCGGCCCGCGGCCGTGCAATGCATGTCGCCGAAGCAATCTCTGCGCCACCACCAAATAGAGACACACACAATCAATCAAAAACCAGCACCAACAGAAAGAAAAGCAGGCCTACCCGTACACACCAGGTAACCAGGTAGCTTTGCAGTAAACAATATTATACTCTTGTCAATAGGGAATAATTCAAGAGAAAACAGTTATTTCAACTCAGTTTGTTAAAAATCCATAGTTGACAAGCTGAAAATCACACACGTAAGTAAATAACATGACCAAGTTCACACAACTGATAGCACATAACATGAAGTAGCCAAGAAGTAAGCGCAATTGCCCAAATACCAGTTCTCATTATTGTAACTAACAAGTGGTAAAGAACAACGGCTCCAAGTCTCGACACCACTTCCTAGGTGCAATATGCAACAGCCCCCCAGCAACTCCAAGTATTTCACCCAGTGATCATTGGAGTAGAGATTCATGACAGATTATAAGGTCGAGTTTTGGGTATATGCCCATAGGCATAGAATTGTCCCAATGCCCTGCCCACATGCACAAAAAGTATCCAGACCCAGCCATTGGGCAAAATTGCATGAAAATTGAGGACATATGTTCCTATTCTGCAGTCGGTAGCCTATGCTAGAGAAAGCGGTTGCTGCTTGCCATAATGGCACAATCAGACATTGGGGCACATAGTCACATGAGTAGCTGACATGGGAGCGCTCAACAGGTTCATATGACATTATCCCCTACCCTATGAGCCTCCCACCCTCCCACCCAGAGGCACGATCTAATTATGAGCCCCAGATTACTCTAAATTAGGCTAAGCAGGCCTTATCACCTCAATTTGAAGTAATTTAAGAACAGGAGGAAAGTAGGGGGGTCGCTCACCGCGCGTCGGGGTCCGGGTTGCGAGGGCTGAGGGGGTGGCGGGGGTTGAGGATGTTGGCGTCATGGTCGGGGTCACTGGAGTTGAGGGGGTTGAGGGCGTCCTTCTCCTCCTCGCTAAGCCCTGGCAATCTGCAGAGACCAATCCTGGTCAGAGAGAGAGAGAGAGAGAGAGAGAGAGAGAGCTGCCGATGGAGAGAAGATGGCACTGGGTGGTGGGGACTGCATGGGGGAGCGGCAAAACGGGGGCAGGGGCCGGGGGCGCCACAGGGGGAGGGGGGTGACGGGCGGCCGGTGGCACGGGGGAGGGGCGACACGAGGGAGGAGTGAGCTGAGAAAGGGGATTGGATCGAGCGAGAGTGAGAGAGAGGAAAGAGATGGGTGCAGTGGCTCTGTATAGGCAATTTAGCTATAGCGCGGCGTGGCAAAACGTGCTATAGCTAAGTTAGCTATAGCGCGGGGCAGAAAAATGCGCTATAGCTAACTTAGCTATAGCACTGCCCAACTCAAACCACGCTACTGCAAACTTTTTCTTTCCTTTTTCTTTTCCTTTTTCTTTTATTTTTATTTTACTTTTTATTTTATTTTTATTTTTCTTTTTCTTTTTCTTCTATTTTTCTTTTTCTTCTATTTTTCTTTTTCTTTTTCTTTTTCATATTCCACAAACTTCCTTCCTTTTTCTTTTCCTTTTTGTTTCATTTCATTTTCCACGACTTATTAGTTCCTTTTTATTTTTCTTTCATTAATTTCATTTTGCAAAACTTCCTTTCTTTTACTTTTTCTTTCATTTGCACTTTTCTTTTTCTTATCTTTCATTTGCATTTGTACAAAGTTTGTATAGCAGGGGTATATATAGCTCTAGCTAGCTAGGGTTTAATTTGGTCTGTCATTGGAGCAATTCCACAGTTACCCTCCGGATAATAATTAGTATAATATATATTACATCATTTGACCGCTAACGACGGTATACAAAATATCTAGACACACACAAAATTTGTGGATTAGTTTGTCAGCTTGGGCGACGACACTTCAGACTGATCTTCTTCCCTCTTTTGTTCATTGTCGAATAATTGAGCCCATGGTCTTCACTTTTTCTTCTCCAGGGATTACGATCTTTTGTAAGTAATGTAGTCTTCATTCTTCTTTTGACGTATGTTTCATCGTCATCAACATCATCTTCCCTCATCGGATCACCATATTGGTCATAGTCTTCCTCATTGGCGTCTCCATCCATTCTGGTGATGCTCATTTTGCTTCTCCTCACAACAACACGGCTGGGATTGATCGGATCAGTTATGAAGAAACATTATGTCACGTGTTTAGCGTGTACCCATGGTCCATTTTTGGCATTGGCGTTGATGGTACCGCTATCGGAGTCGGGTATACACATGGTAGTGAAATGTCGGTTTTCTCTGTGTACATTCTTTGCCCATCTGACACGGAACATTGTCGTGCTATGCAATCCAGAGTAGTTAAGCTCCCATATCTCTTGGACCCTTCCGTAATATCTTTCAGTTACATTCCCGGTCATGGCTTCCATCATCACCCCTGAGTTTTGGTCATCACTATTTATATCTTTCTCCTCCATGTAGAACATGTATCCGTTGATATTGTATGCTTGATAAGTCACGAGGTTGGTCGATGGGTCATACATGTTGTCCACAGCGGATTGCTAGTATCTTTCCACCATCCTTCCATTGACCTTCATGATCACCTGCGCGCGGAGCAAATATTATAACCATGTATATATGCATGCATGCATGGATCAAATTCATAGAAAAATTTGGCATGACCTTCCCTAAACATAGGACATATTGAGTTTGCCCGAAATTCACCGAAACGGAATTGAATCGACATTTCGGCAAAACATAGGCAACTCATGTCACCCACATTATTTCATCAAATGCACAATGTAGGCAACTCAAATTAAGCCACACACAATTTGGTATATTCTCATATCGCCCATATATATATATATAGTTTTGGTCCTATCCACACAAACACTTTTTTTTGCTCACCTATGTGTCGAGAGGGATATCGAGCACCTTTCTTCTTAATTACCTAGTAGCTCTATAGATATATAGCTCTAACTAGCTAGCTAGCTAGCTAGGGAGAGAGAGCTAGGGAGAGAGTGGAGGAGAGGGAGAGAGGAGAAGAGGGAAGGCATTAATGGAAGGGGGTGGTGGAGGGATAATTAAGAAGAGGGGGGAGGGAATTAATGTAGGGGTGGTGGTGGAGGACAAAGAAGAGGGGGGTGGTGGAGGGCAAAGAAGAGGGGGATGGGAGGGCTATAATGGAGGGGTGTGGTGGAGGGGCAAAGAAGAGGGGGGTGGTGGAAGGGCAAAGAAGAGAAGAAGGGTGGGATCTAATGGAGGGGTGGTGGAGGGGGAGCATTGGAACAAGCAAGGTGCAAGGAAAGGGGGAGAAAGGAAGGGGGAGAGGAAGAAAAAAGGGGAGGAAGGAGGGGAAAGGTCGTAGGTGGCTGCCGACCATAGCAGTAGCGTGGGGCGCCAAAGCACGCTACTACTATGAGTGTCAGCCAAAATATCTACTAGTAAGTAAAACTAGCTATATTGCTTGTACAAAAACCACGCTAATGGTACAAGTTTACCCATAGAAGAAATAGCAGTAGCGCGTCTAGGTGAACAGGCGCTACAGCTATTTTCTTAACAGTAGCGCTAGTTAGACTACAAATGTTGCTAATATTTTTTGGTCGGGTGGTGTGCTATGGCAAACTTACCAGTAGAGTGCCCTCTAGAAACCCACGCTGCTGCTATGTTGTACCAGTAGCACACTTTATAACAGACGCTACTAGTAATTATCAGTAGCGTGGGGTCCAAAAACCATGCTACTGGTAAACTTCTATGTATAAGCCTTTTCCTAGTAGTGACGGTTGGTGAAAGCGAAACATCTGCAATAGACGTGGAGATCAGACATGTTTCTAGGATCTGCTACGTGTGCAATCAATCTCCACTGCACACACGATCAGCCAAGAAAAACGTGTGCGATCAATCTCCACTGCACACACAATCAACTAAGAAAAAACGTGTGCGATTAACAACTACATCACACACAATTCTTTCTTATTAAATGTTTACAATAGTCACCTTATCACCAACGCTTCAAAATTATGCACTTTTTGTGATGTTGTGCAAATCGCAAACGTGTGGTCATAGAAGAACACATGCGATTGGTACTTCTTGGATTAACTGTGTGGGATGTACATACTAACGGAAATGTATTCCTTTGATGGACTGTGTGGAATGTACATATGAATGGAAACATTTAGTGGGGACTGACTGTGTGGGATGTACTTACGACCGAAAACGATTTCGCTTGTATAATTGTATTTTTTTGGCACTACTGTATGTATAACCGTATTTGAGCGCTCGTCGGTCGCACACGACCTCATTTTGTCGAGCGTCTGTGCTAGGAGGGCATATCTCCGACGGTTTCTGGGTAGTGTGGGAAGGTCCGCCCTATCGTAGTTACTCACTTTGTGAAGGTTCCGAACACCGTCGTGAAAAGGGGTTAAAAACCATTTGTATAGCACTGACGCGTACCAGTGCTCTAGCCGGAATTCCGAGGGAAATGAAAACGAGGAGAAGAAGAAGCCCAAGTACAACCTTCCTCGCGCTACAGAGGTTCGACCATGTGAATGGCCAAGTGATGCATTCTTGAGGGAGGCCGGAATTTTTTATGATTTCTATTATTTGGCAGAGAATGCCGGCATCACCGCCTTCCCCCAAGATAAGTGTAACCAATACCTCCTACTTACTAATACCTTCCTGCAAAATTACAACTTTCATTCTAGGAAGGACCCTCACATGGTAGAATTTACTTGTATGATGTGCCTAAGCGAACGACACTTTATGACTTTTGTGATGTTTGCGAAATACCTTTTGAGGGCAGCGTTAGTGAGCCACGTCTTAGAGATGTGGAGGATTTTATTGCTGAAATTACTGTGGGGGAGAGAGAGGGGTGTCGGAAGTGAGAGTGACTAGCTTACATTTCCCTATTTTACGCTATTATTCATTATTTGTTGGGAGATGTTTGATTGGTCACAAGGAGAGTGGAGGCCTAAGTGCCCCTGACCTTGCCATTTTGCGCCATGCTTTATTTGTTGATAGAACTTTCAGTTTGGGCGCTATTGTTGCTTGATGGTTAAACACAAACCGTTCTAAGGGTACTATCTTTGGAGGTATCTATGCCTCCCGCCCTGCTAAACATTTTGAGATACCCATTAGGCATGAGGAGGAGGAGGAGATGTTGTTACGAACTAAATATTTGAACTATGATAGTATGGTAGCACACGATTTTATTAAAAAGGACGATGATAAGAGACTCCTCTACAACCTAGTTTTTAGCCAAGGCACTTGTGAGAGTATTACCTTGCCTGCATCGTCTTTGTTCGATATTTATTCAGGCAGGTAAACTATTATGCCCGAGGACATCTATAGATTTTGGGGTCATTCACAACCCCCAGCACCTGAGCCAACACCAGTTCCTTACTCGTATCAGGAGCTTGTTTATCAGTGGGAGCCGTGGGAGCTCGCCAACCAGTGGAACCCTCAGGACCCTCCGGCATATCGAGGAGAGGGTTATTTCCAGCCGTGGCCCTAGACCAACTTAGGCCAAAATGCTAAGCTTAGGGGAGTACGTATTTCTCACCGACATTACATTCATGTTCATACTTTCATTCCAGTTGTCGGTGTTCATACTTTTTCATTGTATCATCCATGTTAGTTTATTTTTCTTGCATTCTTCTTGTGTGTTTGAGAAACTTTGAGAAAATCAAAAAAATAGTTCTCGCTTGTTTTTAGTTTTTCTTTCCAAGTTTATTTAGTAGTACTATTAAAAGAATCCCCAAAAAGATTTCTCATTCTTCTTTTGCTTGTTGGGAGCTTTCCCGTGTAAATAGTTTTTCTCATTTTCGTTTTTTTGCTTCCTTTAGAAAAACAAAAAGTCCAAAAATATTTAGTGTGTTTCTTTGAAATTCTTTTCTTTTTCTTTGGGTCGAAAGGAGAAGACCACGACGAAAATGTTGAGTGGCTCTCATATGCATTATTGTTGATCTAACAAAGAGCTCATATTACCTTGTCGTCTCCTTTGAATAAATGTTTGCAGATTCCAGCTTAGTCCAATGCACGTGCACTCTTATTATTATCCACACCGCTCGGTCATGCAAGTGAAAGGCAATAATGACGATATTTGATGAAATGATTGAGATGAGGAAAAGCTGGTACAAACTCGACCTATTTTGTTTTTGTAAATATGATTAGCTCGTCATTCTTGATTCAGCCCATTATGAATGAAACATGTTTGCAATGACAATTAGAGATTATAGTTACTCATGTCATGCATAATTAGCTAGGAGTGGATAATAGTTTACCTTGCATGCCAACATGCTTTTAAAATGCTTATGATGTGGTATGATAGGATGGTATCCTCCTTTGAATGAATTAAGTGGCTTGACTTGGCACATGTTCACGCATGTATTTGAATCAAAAACAACATAGCCTCCATGATATTTAAGTTCATGGTGATTTATATCCTACTAATGCTTGCACTCAATGTTGGTTAACCTCAGTGCATGTCTATGACCGTTGTTGCTCTCTAGTTGGTCGCTCCTCAATCTATTGCTAGCCTTGACTTGTACTAAGAAGGAATACTGCTTGTGCATCCACTTCCTTAAACCCAAAGTTGTTTCATATGAGTCCACTATACCTACCTATATGCAGTATTTACCTGCTGTTCCAAGTAAATTTGCATGTGCCAAACTTTAAACCTTCAAATATTAATCTGTTTTGTATGTCTGAATCGCTCATGTAGCGACTGGGGGCTATTAGTATCTTCCATGCTAGGTGGGTTATTCTCACGATGAGTATTTATTCACTTGTCATTCACGAGAAAGTGGCTGGTAATCAGGATGCCCATTCCATGCTCAAAATCAAATCAAAATATAATGATAAAACAAAACTCCCCCAAGACTTATGTTGGTATGGATGGTACCCGTGGATTCAGCTAGCCGTGGAGTTTGATTGTTGGTGGAGGTGGAGTAAAACCTTTACCATTCTGTTTTTGAACCGCCTATAATGTATCTAGCATGGAAGATAGCGAGATCTCTCAGTTGTTATGTTGACAATGAAAGCATACAACTCAAAATCTGTTTTAAAAGCTCTGAGCTCTGGCACCTCTGCAAATCCTTGCTTCCCTCTGCGAAGGGCCTATCCATTTACTTCTATTGTTGAGTCATCATCCTCTTATAAAAAGCACCAGCTGGAGAGCACGACCATCATTTATATGCTTTGTGTTTAATTGATATTGAGTATGAGTGTGACTGGATCTCTTTTTACCATGAATTATAATGTCTAGTCAGTCCTTGATCTTCAGGGGTGATATGCATTTATGTTTTGCGGTCTCAGAAAGGGCTAGCGAGCTACCATTTTGTCATATTATGTCATGATTTTTTTTAAACAGTGTTGTCATCCAAGATTTATTATTATGGCTCACTAGTTGATTATGCTATTGATATGAGTAAACGTGAGACCTAAATGCTATTGTAAATATGGTTAGTTCATAATTTTGCCGAAAACCTGAATATTGGCTAGACATATTTACAACAACAAGATCAAACAGAGTATGTAAAAGTTTTTCTTTGCCACTTTCAGTTTGTCAACTGAATTGCTTGAGGACAAGCAATGGGTTAAGCTTGGGGGGGGGGGTTGATACGTCTCCATCGTATCTACTTTTCCAAACTCTTTTGCCCTTGTTTTGGACTCTAATTTGCATGATTTGAATGGAACTAACCCAGACTGACACTGTTTTCACCAGAATTGCCATGGTGTTATTTTTGTGCAGAAATAAAAGTTCTCGGATTGACCTGAAAATTTATGGAGAATATTTGTGGAATATATAAAAAATATTGGCGCAAGAATTAACCAGAGGGGGGTCCACCCAGAGGCCACAAGCCTGCCCCCCCAAGGGGCGCGCCTAGAGGGCTTGTGGGCCCCCTAGACATCCATTGACCTCAACTCGAACTCCATATAACCCTATTCGGGGAGAAAAAATTAGAGAGAATAATTCATTGTGTTTTACGATACAGAGCCACCGCCGCCTCCTGTTCTTCATCGGGAGGGCTGATTCGGAGTCCGTTCGGGGCTCTAGAGAGGGGGATCCGTCACCATCATCATCACCAACCTTCCTCCATCACCAATTTCATGATGCTCACTGTTGTGCGTGAGTAATTCCATCGTAGGCTTGTTGGACGGTGATGGGTTGGATGAGATTTATCATGAAATCGAGTTAGTTTTGTTAGGGGTTGATCCCTAGTATCCACTATGTTCTTAGATTGATGTTGCTATGACTTTGCTATGCTTAATGCTTGCCACTAGGACCCGAGTGCCACGATTTCAGATCTGAACCTATTATGCTTTGATGAATATATTTGTGTTCTTGATCCTATATTGCAAGTTGTAGATACCTATTACGAGTTATGATCGGCATACCCCAAGGTGACAATAATTGGGATTCTTTCTAGTGATTACCCTAGTTTCATGAGTTCATGTATTCACTAAGTGCTAATGCTTTGGTCTGGTTCTCTATTAAAAGAAGGCCTTAATATCAGTTTCCTTTAGGACCCCGCTGCCACGGGAGGGTAGGACAAAAGATGTCATGCAAGTGCTTTTCCATAAGCACGTATGACTATATACGGAATACATGCCTACATTACATTGATGAATTGGAGCTAGTTCTACGTCACCCTATGTTATGACTGCTACATGATGAATATCATCCAACACAATTATCATTGCCGATCCATTGCGTATGAGCCTTCCACATATTGATCTTTGTCAAGTTACTTTCATTGTTACTGCTGCTGCAATCACTACAAACTGCTACTGTTACTTTTGCCACTGTTACCGTTACTTCCATACTACTTTGCTACTAAATATTTTGTGTAGCAACCAGACCTCAAACGGTCAGGTCTCTGTGCATCAGTGTCATCCCTGGATCGGTAATGTTGACACACACAATACTCGAGGAATTATAATAGAGCTCCAATCACACACTTATTACATCGAGTCCTCATAAAGAGTATGATTACACAAAAATATCATGGCTGAAGGCCATCTAAACTAGATAACCGCGGAAGCTTCAAAGGTAAATGAGTCCATCAACTCCAACGGCATAGCTGAGTGCAAAAAAATGACCTATCGCACCTTATTCATCATCTGAGTAGTCTGCAACATGATAGGTTGTAGCCATGTAGGTCAGCCCATTGAATATGCTGGCAGAGTTACACTGTAAAGCAATGAAATGCAAGAACTATATCTACATGCAATATATGGCTTGTGGAGGCTATAAGATTATGATTTTGCATAAAGCTAGTTTTTCCCTACAACAAAGGAATAAATTTATTTAACTACTCCCAAGTTGCCCATTATTTGAGAAGGTAACCCCAACTCAAATCCCAATTATGATTATCATCATTAACCCAAATCAAATTAATTAAAGTAACGTGATGAGATCACATCAATAGGTTCAAGTACTAGATACTCAAGATGTCCATAACCGGGGACACGACTAACCATGATTAGTTTATACACTCTGCAGAGGTTTGCGCACTTTTCCCCACAAGACTCAGCCGCATCCGTGATCGGATGATTGAGACATAGTCTGTCTGAAGCATTAACTCTCTACTCCGGGCGGACCGGTACACCTACTTTCCCCAACATCTGCTACTCCACCTCTTCAAGAGCTCACGCAACTTACTCAACTATGCTAGAGCCCATAATGGCTTGTGGCTGCACACGGAAGTTTCTAGCATGAATAATCTTATAATCCCTTTGAGCCTGGGTGGCATTCCATAGGAAAAATCACACGGGTACTCCGGGATTTCCCAAAACAAGCAACACTAGGTTCCCTAGGTGCCTCGACCAATCCACCTAGAGGTTTGTTAGAGTTGCCACCTTAATGTTATCCATGATTAAATAACTCTCAAACTTCCATGTGTGAAATGACGATCCAATCCCTGTCTACGAGCATGGCTAAGCAATAAATAAGCATAACATATATTCCTGGGGTGATCAAAAGGTATTGGGTTCCTACCTCAAGCACTACAACCAAACCACATGTTCCCAATCCTACTCATGCAAATATTTGAGGGGCGGAACTAATGCATAGTAAAAACTAGGTATAAAAGAATATGATCAAAGTATAACTTGCCTTGCTGATGATCTGCAAACTCTAGATATTCATAGTAACAAGCTTCGCACTCCGGGTAATCTAGCATAGACAAACAACAACATACATAAGCAATCATTCAAACGAAACATGAGAAGAACCGAGAAAAGATCCAAATCGAACACGAAACAAGCAAACGACTTAAACTAACAAAGGTCAAACCTAACAGCTATACTATCATGTGAATTAGATCTTAGCAGTAGGTACATGTGATTAGCTACGATATGCAAAAAGATTCAACTCAAACGGAGCAACGAAACTCAAAATACGAATTAAACAAGATCATTTACTAATCTGGACTAAACTCAAATTTTACAGTACCAAAATCATGTTCAAGTCAGTTAACTGGAAGGAACAGAACGATACGAAGATTTAGGCGCTGGTTTCATCTAATTTGGATAAACGAGTAAAAAGTTATGCTAGTTTAAAGATTAGGGGCTAAATCGCGAGAAAACTATTCACGAAAAGGTCCCTGGTCGAAAATAAACTAAAAAGAGAAGTCCTACGGCGTGAACGTTCGCTAACATAACTTAACCGGCGAAAACCGTTCGTTATAACAAACGAACGAATGGACGTTCGCTAACTAAGAAAAAATGAAACTAAACCGATGTAGTAAACGAACCGGCTAAACTAAAAAAACAATGAAACCCTAAAAATACGATCTAGGTTTTTACCTCAAAACCGGCAGGGTCGGCGGTGGGTTCCGGGGAGACGGTGCAGTAGGAGGCAGCGGTGGACAGGGTCCATGGGGCCCCGAGTGCAGCTATTTAAAGGGGGGGGGGAAGCTCGGTCTCGGGGCAGAGTCCCGGGTGGCGACGGCGGCGCGACTCCCGTGTCCCGGCCGGACTCGGGGAAGGCGGCGGCGGCTTGGGCTTCGGCCTGCTTGGCTGGGCCTTCGACCCAGTCAGTCGGAAAGATTTTTTTAATAAATTTTGCCCGAAATAAAAATCCTAAAAAATATAAAAAAGTTCTAAAAATTCCAGAAACAATTTTCACCGTCCAAACCTAATATTTAGGATAAGATGAACATTTTTCTTGACTAAGATGCAATTTTCAAAAATGCAATATTTTCCTAATTCAAATAAAATAGCAAATAAAATGCCTATAAAATCATAATTTGATTTTAAAATTCTTTCTCCAATATTTCTCTTGGGCTGAAGAAGTCACATTATCTTCTCTCATATATTTTTAATATTGGAAATAATTGGAGAGAAAAATAATAAAATCAAATAGTTCTTCAAATTTGAAATAAATTCAAATATGAATTGTGTGAAACCTCCAACTCTCTCCTTGGGTCCTTGAGTTGCTTAAGATTTCTAGGATCACAACAAAATACAAGAATAAATATGATATGCATATGATGAGCTATGTATAACATCCAAATTGAAAATTGGGATGTTACAAACCTACCCCCCCTTAAGATGAATCTCGCCCTCGAGATTCAGGTTGGTCAGCAAAAAGGTTTTGGTGGTCTCTACGGAGATCTTCTTCCCGCTCCCAGGTGGCTTCCTCCTCGGTATGGTGGCTCCACTGAACTTTGCAAAACTTGATAACCTTGCTGCGAGTAACTCGACTGGAAAACTCGAGAATCTTGACTGACTTCTCTTCATAGGTCAAATCACTGTCTAACTGAATTGCTTCCAGTGGCACTATATCTCTCAGAGGAATATCGGCATCTCTGCGTGCCACTCCTTCAACTGGGAAACGTGAAACACGTCATGAACTCCTGACAATCCTTCTGGAAATTCCAGCTTATATGCAACTTCTCCCATGCATTCCAAAACTCTGTATGGTCCCATAAAACGGGTTCTAGCTTTCCTTTGACTCCAAAACGCTTAACTCCTCGAAGTGGGGATACACGGAGATATGCTCTATCTCCAACTTCGTAAACTATCTCCTTGCATTTAGTATCCGCATAACTCTTCTGCCTGGACTGGGCTATCTTGATTCTGTCGTGGATCAACTTAACCTTCTCTTCAGAGTCTTTGATTAAATCTAGTCCAAACAACTGTCGATCTCCAACTTCATCCCACGATAACGGTGTCCTGCACCTCCTTCCGTACAAGGCTTCAAAAGGGGCCATCTTCAAACTGCTTGATAGCTGTTGTTATAAGAGAACTCTGCATACGGCAAATTATCATCCAAACTAGGTCCATAATCTAGCATACAAGCTCTCAACATGTCCTCCAAAATCTAATTGACTCTCTCGGTCTATCCATCTGTCTGTGGATGAAAGGTTGTACTGAACTCTAGCCTGGTACCCAAAGTTTCATGGTACTAATTCCAAAACATTGAAGTAAATTGGGTTCCTCTGTCTGATACAATGGTCCTCGGAACTCCATGCAGACATCGATCCTGGTCATGTATATCTTTGCCAACTTAGCACTCGTATAGGTGGTCTTCACCGAGATGAAATGAGCTACTTTCGTCAAACGATCGACTACAACCCAAATAGAGTCATAGCCTGAATGAGTCCTGGGTAATCCAGTGATAAAATCGATGCCAAGATTATCCCACTTCCATTCGGGTATCGACAATGACTGTAACAATCCAGCTGGCTTTTGATGCTCTACCTTAACTCTCTGACATACATCACATACTGCTACATACTCAGCAATATCCTTTTTCATTCCTTTCCACCAGAAACTTTCCTTCAGATCCAGATGCATCTTAGTGTTTCCTAGGTGAATCGAATACGCCGAATCATGGAGCTCCTGCAGAATCAACTTCCGGATTTCGCTGTCATTAGGCACATATATGCGATCTTCAAACCATAACGTGTCGTGCTCATCCTCACGAAATCCTTTAGCCTTTCCTTTGCTCATCCTTTCCTTTATCTCTGCAATCTCCTTGTCAGTCTTCTGGGCTACTCTGATCTAACCCAAAAGAGTGGACTGAATTTCCAATGCTGCAACATAACCTCTCGGAACTATCTCCAGGCATAGCTCTTGAAGATCATCTGCTAACTCCTTAGGTAATCCTCTGGTTATGAGCGACTTAACATATCTCTTGCGGCTCAACGCATCTGCTATGACATTGGACTTTCCGGGATGATAGTGCAATTTCATATCATAATCCTTGATGAGCCCCAACCATCTCCTTTTCCTGAGGTTCAACTCCTTCTACGTGAAGATGTATTTCAAACTCTTATGATCCGTGTATACATCACAATGGTTTCCATTGAGAAAGTGTCCCCATGTCTTCAGCGCATGTACTACCTCTGCTAACTCCAAATCATGCATAGCAAAATTCAGCTCATGAGGTTTAAGCTGTCGTGAGGCATATGCAACAACTCTTCCTTCCTGCATAAGTACAACTCTAAGTCCTCGTCGTGAAGCATCGCAATATACTCGGTAGTCCTTACGCTGGTCTGGGAGAATCGGCACTGGGGCTGTAACCAAACGTTTCTTCAACTCCTGAAAACTAGCTTCACACTCCTCAGTCCATTTAAACTTGGTTTCCTTTAATAACTCCGTCATGGGCTTTGCAATCCTGGAGATATTTTCAATGAACCTCCGATAATAACCTGCGAGTCCAAGAAAACTCCTGATCTCTCCAACTGATGTGGGTGCCACCCATTTAGTAACAGAAGTAACCTTGGTAGGGTATACTGCTATTCCTTCTCCGGATATAACATGTCCGAGAAATCCAACTTCCTTTAACCAAAACTCACATTTGCAGAACTTGGCATACAACTAATGTTCTCTGAGCTTCTCAAGAACCAAAGGCAAATGCTCCTTATGTTATTCTTCATTCTTCGAGCAGACCAATATATCATCAATGAACACCATGATGAACTTATCTGAAAACTCCATAAACACTTTGTTCATCATGTTCATGAAATAGTCAGGCGCGTTAGTCAGACCAAATGACATAACGGTATACTCATATAGCCCGTGCCTTGTGGTAAAAGTTGTCTTAAGTATATCCTTCTCTCGGATCTTCAACTGGTGATAACCTGATCGAATGTCGATCTTGGAGAAAACTTTAGCTCCTTGCAACTGGTCAAACAAATCATTGATCATCGGCAGAGGGTATTTGTTCTTGCGTCACCTCATTCAGCACACAATAATCAACAACCAACCTTAAACATCCATCCTTCTTCTCCACTAGAAGCACTAGGGCTCCCAAGGTGATGGACTCAGTCGAATGTAACCTTTCTCCAATAACTCCTTTATCCGCGTCTTAATTTCCTCTAGATCCTTTGCGGGCATCCGATACGGTCTCTTTGATACTGGTCCGGTGCCTGGCAATAGCTCAATCAAAAACTCAGTGTCTCGATCCGGTGGCATGCCTGGTAACTCCTCCGGAAATACGTGGGGGTAATCCTTCACCACTGGTACTTCCTCCTATACAACTCCTGATAAGGAATTAACTTGAGTCCTCTTCGGCGCATGTTGGGATACATACTTGATCCTCTTTCCTTCTGGGGTGGTGAGAAGAATTGATTTACTAGTGCAATTGATGTTTCCTTCAAACTTGGATAGCCAATCCATTCCTATTATCACATCCAATCCTTGTGACTCCAGAACAATTAGGTCGGTGGGGAAAACATGTCTACCTATGGTTAGTGGCAACTGATAGCATCCCCTACTAGCCATATACTCCGCTCCAGGGGAACTTACTAACATAGGTGACTTAAGGGCTATGGTTGGCAGGTTATATTTATCCACAAATCCCCTTGATATGTATGAATGCGATGCACCGGTATCGAAAAGAACAAGTGTGGTAAATGCATTAATCAAAAACTTACCGACAACTGCGTCGGGTTGATCCTCAATCTCCTCCATGCTGACGTGGTTCACCTGACCTTTGGTGAAGGGGTTGGGCTTCTTAGCAGAACCTCCATTGCCATTTCCATTCTTAGCTTTAGGACATTCTGTGGCATAATGTCCGATCTTCTGGTACTTGAAACAAGTAATGTGGCTCACATCCCTCTTGGCTGGTGTTGAAGGGTTGGAACGGTTCTGGCTGCTGCTTCCTCCATTCCCATTGCCATTCTTGGGGTCACTGTGGTTATGCGAACTTTCTCCATTGTGCGTATGTCCTCCATGGTTATGGCCTCCATGGTCCTCCTGAGTACGGGGAATAGCAAGGCTTCTGCTGAGCTCCTGAAGTGTACCTCCCCTATCCATACTTCCTCTTGCGATTATCAATCTGTTGCTACTTGCCTTCAATCATGAGAGCCTTGTCTACCAACTCCTGGTAGTTGTTGAATGTTACCACCATCAACTGCATGCTCAGCTCATCATTCAGTCCCTCATGAAACTTCTCCTGCTTAGCCACATCTGTGGCTACGTCATTTGGGGCATAGCGTGCTAACTTGCTAAACTCATCAACATACTGTGATACGGGGCTAACCCGGTGTAGGCCGATCTTTCACGATTGGAGTGGGATCCCTCGAAGAACACAAAGAACACGAGGAAGAACGGGGATAAATCACAAGTGGAAACACTCAAGAACAAGTCCAATCACACATCCACTAGACAATCAAACACACAAGATCCATAAGGGTACATGAACAACAAAAGGAAATATACAAGGTAGAGTTCATCTCCACGAGGAGGTCTTGATGGGGGGTCCACCCGTGAGGGGGTCTTGATGATATCCCGCAGGATCTTCTCCAAGATGGAGGTCTTGGCCTCCAATGAAGTAGTGGTCTCTCTCTCTCTCTCTCAAGAGGAGGAGTGGTAGGAGCAAAGCTCAGATACAAATGAGCTATCACTTTGCTAACCCTAACTAGGAGGAGGGGGAGGAGTATATATAGTCTTAGCCACGAAGGGGTAAGTGGGAAAGGGATACATGGGGATTTGGCCTGACTCTGCGCACAGGCAGACGCCGGATGTCCGGGCTGGGGGCCGGATGTCCGGGGCGGTTGGCCGGATGTCCGGCCCGAGCGGGGTGGCCTTTTGTTGGCTCCTGTTGTCGATGCCGGATTTTCGGGGGAAGGCCGGATGTCCGGGCCGTCGGGAGGCACCGGATGTCCGGGGCTGACGCCGGATGTCCGGGGCCTGTAGCACTTGGGCTCTTGGGCTACTGCTGTTGTTGACATCTCCATGGGCCGGATGTCCGGGCCAGGGCCGGATGTCCGGGTCCTGGGAGCTGTCTCCGTCTTCTTCCGTCGTCGCTTCCAGGCTTCCCTCACGGATGGTGTAGTTGTTCCTTGGCGCTTGCACTCCTCCTCGTCGATCGTAGTGTTTTGACAATACCTATGCATGCACATGAGAGAAGTGTCAAGTAGTACACCATCCTCAAAGGGGTCAAGTGAACACATGTAAAGAACTCTTAACATGTTGTTGCCCGTAGGATGCTCCGCATCATCCCCTCCCCCTTGGAAAAGATCCAACCTCGGGTCAAAAGCCAGATCACCATGTGAAAGAGATGGCGTTGCCGTGTCGACGCGGTCGATCACCAAGCACTCATCATCTTGAAGCTCGAAATAGGCACTCTCCAATGTCGCACCTTCTAGGGATTCCTTCAAAAGGGGCAAAGACAACAAACACTTGGAAAAACAAATGTGGTTAGCGTTAGTGCGAAACCAAGCATTCAAGAGGTGATTCACCAAACAAGTGTTGTCATCATGCAAAGCATATGGTTTGACAAAAGATTGTGACCCGACATGTAAGCATATCAATCGAGCACAAGCAAAGATATCATGGGGACAAGTATGTAAATGTAAGGTAGTGATGCAAATATGTGTGACAAGAGAACAATCATCTACCTCAAGATCATAGCAAACATGCATAAAGCGCTCGACAAATGGTCGATGGTAGGCATAGGAATCAGTCACAACATCAAATAAGATGAGATGTCTAAACACATGGGTCAAGGGCAAGACAATCCAAGCATAACGTGCATAGGGTGTAGCGAATATAGTGTGGCACTCAACACAATAGAAAGAGCAATTGTTCATCTTGTGTGAGGCAATCAAGTGAATCATGTGACAAGAAAAGGGACATGGCATATGTGAAGAAATGATATTGGTGCAACCAACCATATGATAGTAGTAAGTAGTCCAAGAATTGGATGCAACGCACAAGGTATATATGTCAGGAAGCATGGAAATGTGGCAATCATGAGTGAAAGCAATATCTCAAACATGCATGCAAATGGTGCAAGCAACACATGAAATATGATCCACAATATCCAAGCTCAAGAAGGATGTCACCTTGAAAGTGTGTCCTTGTGCATTCTTCACAATGCCGAATTGGTAGGAAATGTGGTGTAGAAGTGAGTCATGGTAGAATGTATGAGGCTCGCTCTCAAGAGCTCGAATGGTCAACTCATGTGAAGTGGAAGTCGACACAAACTCCAAGTATCCTACACATGCACACAACAAAACAAATAACTTATGTGCATGGTAGATAAACACATCATCCATCATGATTGTTCTCTTCTCCTGCACATAACCATTAGAAGCACAAGTGCAAGAATAATATGATGCAACAATGGCTATATTCATGGCACTAGGTATATGGTGCAAAGAGGTAAGACAAGCATGTTTCCCAAGAAATATGTCAAAATCTCCAAATATATGTGAGAATGCTATGGGGGCAATCTCATTAGCAAGACTAGAATAATTGTTGCACTCAATACATGGCAAATCTAGCATGAGAGAGGCAACATATGGAGATATGTGACAAGAAGCAATAACAATCATGTGCAAAGCATGTAGATGGTTGTCATCAACCGCATGAAATGAGCAAGTATGAATCATTGGTGATGCAAGATAAGCAAGCATAGTAATCAAGTCGTGCAAACTAGTGGAGCGAAGATGCAACATACTAGGGGAAATCATGGCAATCATGTCATGTGAGCAATTAATAGGCATAGACAATGCACATGACATATCACAAGCACGACACAAAGTAAGATGAAAGTATCATCATAGAAATGGGACACAAAGCAAACATGGCAATGACAAGAGATATCTCCACCAAGCTTGCAAATACACATAAAAGTACTAGAATCAATCATCATGTGTAATGCAAAGCATGGGTCACAAATGCATGGCAAAGGCATAGTAATGGGCATATCATGCAAAGTGAACATGGCAATATGGGCAAATGATACAAAATGGACAATGAGCCATAACCATGTGAGGGACATATAGAAGAAATGCACGAAGTGTTTGCGCGAAGAGAGCGGTGGGAAAGACAATCCACGTGATCCCAAGTCATCATTGCTCTCTAGAGCTCGTTTTGTCAACTCCTGGGATTGTGAGGTTGACAAGTATTCATGGGTACCTACACAAAAGAGACACAAACCAAAGAAATTGTGCACGTGGTAAATGTACACATCATCCATCATGATGTGTATGTGCACATTAGAGTTAGCACAAGATAAGTGTCGCTCAAAGAAATTTGATGCATGGTATATGACCATGTCATCCATCATGAAAAAATAGTTATTATGTATGACACGATGGGGACACAAATTGAGAATGCAAGTATATGGCACATCAATAGAATTTTCATTCAAGGGAAGCATATGGTGCACATAATTATTGGGATCATGCAATGAATGGGATGGATCAAATTCTCCTAACATGTATGAGGAAACTATGGGGGTCTCCTCATGAGCAATATCGGAAACATCATATCGAGAAAATGGATAACATCCAAAACAATGCATATCCGAAGCTAGGTGGTCATGGCATGGCATATGAGATGAATGATGCAAAGGTAGCATATCAATATCATCACAAGAAAAACAAATGCCCATAACCATAGGCTTGTCTTCTATTCCATATGTGCAAATTGGGTTTATTTTAATGGCATATGCATAGTCACTATGAAGAGATTGCAAATAAGACATATGATGGATCTCATGCATAGCATATGACAAGTCAAGCAGATTATCAAACATGATGTGACCTAAAGTACTGTCACAAGAAATCCTATGTAACATGGCATCACAACTAATAGACTCCACATGAGAATCATCATACTCATCATAAATGGGCAAATCATCGCATGGGGAAATCATACTAGCATGAAGCATGGTACTAGGTGGATCAACATCATGCAAGCAATCAATGTCAAGAATGTCCACTAGTGGGATTAGAGCATCACCGTCACCTATGTTACTTTTTTCACTCCACTCAAGTGGTGTAGGTGAGGTGGGAAAGACCAAATGGTGGTCATCTTCATCTTGATGGAACCATGTGGCGAGTGCATCATATTCCACCATGGCCATCGTCTTGTCAAAGGGAGGACGAAGTTGTCGAGGATCGGTGCGTCATGATAAATGGGACCTAGCACCAGATGAGAAGACACAATAGAGGTAGAGGTCAAGTTGTTAGAAATGCAAATGGCCTCACGAGACCTATAAACTATCACACTCTCTCTATGTGGTGGTTCACTCACTCCCTCAAGCTAGGTGCACTCAAACTCGCATATGGTGGAGTCACTCATCTCACTCAAGTGGTGGGGGTTGTGGCTCTCCTCACATGGGAGTTGGGGCAACACATCATATATGGGGCTAGTGGTGAAGTCACTCTCACTCTCAATATGGTGGCACAAGTCACTCAAGTCATCATACATCACCATGGTCAAAGGAAGAATCCCATGCTCAACCATCTCGTCGTCGTTGCCATGGATGAAGGCCGAAGATGGCACATCATCGCTCTCCTCCATGACCGAAGGGAAAATCCCATGCTCGATCATCTCGTCATCGTCGCCGTGGATGAAGTCCAAAGATGGCACATCATCATTCTCGCCTCCAAAGATGGAAGCATCATCCTTGCTTGCCACCTTGTCGCTCACCTCCAAAGCTTGGTCCTTGAGGTTCTCCGTAGTCGTACTCGTCGCCGCACTGTCTTGAAAAAGATTCATGGTATACTCGGCATCATCAATGCCACAAAGAGGGATGGCGGTGAAGTCCAACTTGGTAGCATCATCTTGGAGCGCGTCGGGCTTGGACATCATGGTGGTACTAGCATCATGCTCGTCATCTTGGAGCTTGGTCTTCGAGAAGTGTGCTAGGGGTGGAGAAGCCTTGGCCTTCATGAGTTCTTGTTCCGCCTTGAGAGCACCAATGTAGTTGTCATCGAGGGACTTGTAGTTCTTGAGGAAGATAGTCTTGGACATGTCGTTGTTCAATCCCATCATGAAGTAGAACACCACCGAAATGGGGTCGTCCACACCAGCTCATCGCAAGGCAATCTTCATCTCCTTGAAGTACTTGTCGATGGACTTGGATCCTTGGATGGTCTTCTCTAATTGGCGTCGAAGTTGTTCCGTGTAGGTTGGGGGCACAAACTCTCGCTGCAAAGATCTCTTTGTCTTGGGCCAACTCATGTTGTAGTACTCCGAAGGTGTGTGAAGCCACTAAGTCGAGGCGTAGTCGTGGAAGTTTCTTGTGGCGCACTTCACTTGATCTTCGGGATGAACTTGATGTATCTTGAGGTAGTCGTCCATCAAACACTCCCACTCGAGATACTCCTCGGGTTCTTGAGTACCATAGAAAGGAATCTCATTGTCGGTGTCGAGGTCGTAGTAGCTCGTGGAAGTTGCAGACTTGAGCTTGGAGAGCTTCTCTTGAGCGTAGCCTTGAGGTTCTTGTTGGCGAAGATGATGTATGTCCGTAGGCGAAGATGCCTTGAAGTCGCTTGGCAAAGATGCCAAGGGAGATGGTGAAGTCGATGCTGATGTGATCTTGCCGGAGATGGCAGCTCAGAAGCATGTGCTCTTGAGCATCTTCTCGAAGATGAGGAAGATCGCTTGTAGGACTTGATGAGGGCTTTGATCTCCTCCATTTGAGCTTGCATCTTGGTGTCGGGGTTGTTTTTCGTGGCATCGAACTCGTCGTTCTTGTAGACTGAAAACTGAAATGCATTGCCTATCCATCACAAAACTCAAGCAAAGGTGAGTAGGAAATGAGATAAACAATACCAAGTTACCTTTTCCCAATGTTGAGGATGTATCCCATTTCACTCAATGTGAGATGAAAGAATAGTGGAAATGGTACCGGACTTGTTCACTCACACCTATCAAGTAAAGCTTATGGTGGAGCTCGGTGAGGATAGAGGCACAAAAATTTGATGCAAAATGTTAGCAAGAGTCAATAATGATGAAAGAGATTCACAAATTCGCAAGCGAAACAAGTAGACCAATAGCAATATTTGGCACACGGAAACACACACACGGATAGATAAATGGGGTCATGCAACCAAGAATGAGCACAAAATGTGGAATCCACGGAAAACGCTCGTGTTGCACAACTCAAGAGAGACGCTAGCACGATTGCTCAATAGGCGGATACAGCACTTGTGCACAACCTATAAGATGCAAAATGGATAAACTTTCTATCCCAAGTATGCTATGTATGTATGGTTCCCGGTGTTTCTCTCAAGATGATCCAAGATGATCGGATATGACAATCTCATATGCAATGTGGTATGATGCTGTGGCACTTGCTTACAAGCTTCTTTGCTCTCTTTCTTTTTCTTAAAAGCTTTATTCTTTTTGTTTCTTTTTTTGTATGGCCACTTTTGCACAATGCACAAACCAAGATAGCAATTGTATATATACGGGAACAAACTTGTGGCACAAGAGATGATATGATAGCAAGATAATACCAATATGATATGGTATGTATGCAATGGAAGGTGTAGATCAATGATCACTAATGTGCACAAGTAACATTGCCGGCAACACTTAAATGGCTAGTCTCGATAGGCAAGTGACGCAAAATGGGCTAGGGGTTATCAATGCAATTGCAAGGGTAGTATACAATGGTCCGTCGAGGTTACCGTCAATTGTTCGTCGTTTGTCAGCCAAGGACGGATGATAGTGAAGTGGTCAAAGTCGATGACGAACTCGAGGCGATGATGAGAGGTGGTGTTGCCGAAGTCGACCCGTTCTAGTTAGCCGAAACACCCTAGGAAACGGAAAAACTGCAAACTCAAAATCTCCAAAGGCAAATGTCAAATGGTGGTAACGAAAAGCAGTGGAAGTTTTGCACTTGGCAATGCGGAAGTGGAAAGATGGGCTATACACATGCTAGAGTTGAATTTGCCGTCCGTAAGTAGCTGAAACACCTTAGGAGACACAAGCCACAACTCAAACAAGCTCAAACAACAATTGGGTTAAGTTGGGTTGTCGGAAGTATATGGTGGAAAAGGTTATGCGGACGTGGTGGTGGTGGTTGATGAAAAAGCAACCATCCCTAAGTAGCCGAAACACCTTAGGAGATTCGAATCACTACTCAAGCAACCACTAACGCTATGGCAAGCAAAATGGGTTAGGTTGCGGAAGTCGGTGGTGAAGTAGTGGATGATGTGGTGGGAGCCCTTGGCAAAGATGCCAAAATTCCAAAAATTTTATGGAGTCAAATGGTGTTGGTGGTATTTTTATGGGATGGGGGATGTCAATAGCTTCAAAACGAGCTAAAGAACATCAAAAACGGAGTTCAGATTAATTAGTTATGGTCAAACGGTGAAACGGGAAAAGCTGAAATGACAGGGGCCGGACATCCGGGGCTCGGGTCGGATTTCCGGGACCTGATGTCCAGAACCGCGCGCGTTTTGCACTCCAGGAGTCGGATGTCTGGCTTAGGGCCCGGATGTCCGGCCTGTGGCCCGGATGTCCAGCCCGATGATTCCAGATCAGGATTTGGACTTCGAAACTCGATTTGGGGGCGGAAATTAATGATTTCGGCGGAAAAATTTGATGGATTTCGTGGATGGAAGGTTGGGAAACTTGGGGATATGCTAGATCCACTCGAAACCAAGCAAATACATGGATCAAAATCAACAAAACATCATCAAACCAACAAATCACAAAAAAATTGGGGGCTATTTTTTTGGGGGAGGGGTCAAAATTGGGGAAGAACACAACAAAATCAAGCTAGAAAACAAGGAGGGGAGGCTCCCAATCCGTGATAAACGTGGCTCATGATACCATATGATACTGGGCTAACCCGGTGTAGGCCGATATTTCACGATTAGAGTGGGATCCCTCGAAGAACATGAAGAACATGGGGAAGAACGGGCAGAAATCACAAGGGGAAACACTCAAGAACAAGTCCAATCACACATCCACTAGACAATCAAACACACAAGATCCACAAGGGTACATGCACAACAAAAGGAAAGATACAAGGTAGAGTTCATCTCCATGAGGAGGTCTTGATGGGGGGTCCACCCGTGAGGGGGTCTTGATGATATCCCGTAGGATCTTCTCCAAGATAGAGGTCTTGGCCTCCAATGGAATAGTGGTCTCTCTCTCTCCCTCTCTCTCTCAAGAGGAGGAGTGGTAGGAGGAAAGCTCACATACAAATGAGCTATCACTTTGCTAACCCTAACTAGGAGGAGGGGGAGAAGTATATATAGTCTTCGCCACGAAGGGGTAAGTGGGAAAGGGATACATGGGCCTTTGGCCTGACTCTGCGTGCAGGCAGGCGCCGGATGTCCGGGCTGGGGGCTAGATGTTCGAGCTCTCTTGAGACGCTGGATGTCCGGGCGGTTGGCCTGATGTCCGGCCCGAGCGGGTGGCCTTCTATTGGCTCATGTTGTCGATGCCGGATTTCCAGGGGAAGGCTGGATGTTTGGGCCGTCGGGAGGCGCCGGATGTCCGGGGCCTGTAGCACTTGGGTTGTTGCTGTCGTTTACATATCCAGGGGCCGGATGTCCGGGTCCTGGGAGTTGTCTCCGTCTTCTTCCGTCATCGCTTCCAGGCTTCCCTTGTGGATGGTGTAGTTGTTCATTGGCGCTTGCACTCCTCCTCGTCGACTATAGTGTTCCGACAATGCCTATGCATGCACACGAGAGAAGTGTCAAGTAGTACACCATCCTCAAAGGGGTCAAGTGAACACGTGTAAAGGAGAAGATTCACCTTTATGTATGAGAAGTAGAGGTCGCACGTGTCACTTGCCAAATGAACTCTTGACATGGTGTTGCCCGTAGGATGCTCCGCATCATACTGGCCCACTGTACTCCCTCCTTGGCGCAAGTTGTGAAACTCGCGCTTCTTCATGCTCATAGCTCCTGCTGAAACATGGGCAGTGCGGAAAGCCTGCTGAAACTGATCCCATGTAACAGTGTCAATGGGGTAAGTGGCTGTGAAATTCTCCCACCATGATGTTGCGGGTCCATCAAGCTGATGTGCGGCAAAACGCACTCTCTCTGCATCTGTGCATCCTGCAGTGGTCAGCTCTCTTTCAATCTTACGGAGCCAATCATCCGCAATAGTCAGCTCGGTGCTACTAGAGAACACCGACGGATTCAACCTTAGAAAGCAGGCTAGGTGATCAATAGGGTGGTGGTGGGTTGTTGTTGTTGTTGCCTTGGTTCAGGTTCTGAACTAGTATCTGCATCAAGGCATTCTGCTGCTGGATCAACTTAGTGAGCTCCGGTAGGCGGGCAAATCCATTTTCATGTCTCGGAGGCCTCTGATGGGTTAGAAGGGGTGAGAAAACAGAATAGAATGAGGTCTAAGAGAGATTCACTACCCATAATGCTCATGAGACAAACATAATCAATTTCACTTCATTCAATAGCACACAAGATAACTCAATCGTTGCTAACTACTTGGAGGGAATACTACTAGTTACAATGGTGGTCATTTAGAACTTTTTATCAGAGGAAGACTCCATGATATCTGCTCCAGCTTTGTCAATGTAGTCGTCATCGCTGTCATCATTTGCATCACTATCTGTGTCAGTGTCATCCAGGATGATGTAGTCCTCCGAACGAATCTCCATTGCGCGCTTGATATTCTCCACTGATATTCCCATCTTCCTCTTCAGGTCTTCATGCTTCTCCAGTAGTACAAAAATATATTCCTCATATCCATTGCGTGTATACTTGAGTTCCTCTTCTAGCTCATTGTTTCTCTTCACGAGTTTCTTGATCTTCTTAATCTGGATAATTTATTGATTCTCCTGTCAATGAATATGATCCCCCATCTCTTGAATGTAGGCTGCAATTGATCCATCCCTCTTGGTACGAATCATCTCCCATTTGTCATCTCGGCGGCCACATATCTGGTAAATGGTATTCTCCAGCTCCTTGTGATACACCTCACATATGCGTCCAAAGGTGATATGTGATGTCATGCTCTTTCCTTGTAACGCCCTCGATGCGGCTATATCTCCCACGTGTCGAAGCACGACTTAAAGGCATAACCGCATTGAAAGCAATGTCGCAAGTGAGGTAATCTTAGCACAACCCATGTAATACATAAGGGAAAAGATACATAGTTGGCTTACAGTCACCACTTCACACAATACATAAATAAACATCCATCATCCAGATTACACTCAAGGTCCGACTACGGAACCAAAATAAAAGAAGACTACCCCAAATGCTACACAGATCCCCGATCGTCCCGACTGGGCACCTCTACTGATCATGTGGAAACGATACATAGTAACGACCAAGGGCCTCATCAAATTCCCACTTCAGCTCAGTTGCGCCATCTGCGCCAGTATCCTCGGCACCTGCATCTGTTTTGGTAGAATCTGTGAGCCACAGGGACTCAGCAATCTCACACCCGCGAGATCAAGACTATTTAAGCTCATAGGTAGGCAAAGGGTAATATGGTGGAGCTGCGGCAAGCACTAAGCATATATGGTGGCTAACATACGCAAGTGAGAGCGAGAAGAGAAGCAACGCGGCGGTCGAGAGGCTAGAAGCGATCAAGAAGTGATCCTGAAACTACTTACGTCAAGCATAACACAAATCGTGTTCACTTCCCGGAGTCCGCCGAGAAGAGAACATCACGGCTACACACTCGGTTGCTGCATTTTAATGAAGTCAAGTGTCAAGTTATCTACAACCGGACATTAACAAATTCCCATCTGCCTCATAACCGTAGGCACGACTTTCGAAAGATTATATACCCTGCAGGGGTGTCCCAACTCAGCCCATCACAAGCTCTCACGGTCAACGAAGGAATAGACCTTCTCCCGGGAAGACCCGATCAGTCTCAGAATCCCGGTTCGCAAAACATTTCGACAATGGTAAAACAAGACCAGCAAAGCCACCCGATGCACCGACAAATCCCGATAGGAGTTGCGCATATCTCGTTCTTAGGGCACAACGGATGAGCAAGACGTCGGGTTGGTATAAACCCTGGTTGCCCAGGGGACGCCGGACATCGCTCAGGTTGGACCAACACTCGAAGGAGCACTGGCCCGGGGGGGGGGGGGGTAAACAAAGATGACCCTTGGCCTCGCGAAAACCCAAGGGAAAAGGGCTTAGGTGGCAAATGGTAAAACCAAGTTTGGGCCTTGCTGGAGGAGTTTTATTCAAAGCGAACTGTTAAGGGGGTCCCATAAATCACCCAACCGTGTAAGGAACGCAAAATCAAGGAACATAACACCGGTATCACGGAAACTAGGGCGGCAAGAGTGGAACAAGTCACCAGGCATAAGGCCGAGCCTTCCACCCTTTACCAAGTATATAAGGTGCATTAATATAAACAGGAGATATTGTGATATCCCAAGGTAACCACGTTCCGACCTGGAACAAACTTCAGCTTCACCTGCAACTAACAATGCTATAAGAGGGGCTGAGCAAAAGCGGTGACATAGCCAGACAAAGGGTTTGCTAGGATAGGATGGTTAGAGGTTCAACATGGCAATAGGTAGGCATGGTAAACAAAGGCAGGTAGGGCTAACAGAGCGATAGAGCGAGTACTAGCAAGCAAAGATAGTAATGATTTCGAAGGTATGATCATCTTGCCTGCAAGGTTCTCAGAGTAGTCGAAGGCTTGATCCTCATAAGCATTCTCAACAGGTTCCTCATGCACTTACTCGTCTCCCGACTCTACCCAAAGCAAGAACACAAGCAAAGGAAGCACAATAAATCACAGTGCAATGCGCAAGCAATATGATGCAAAACATGTCATGATATGCGAGATGTGATATGCAATGCATATGCGTGCTTCGGAAGGAATGATGATGAACAAAGCATCAACTCGGCAAACCAAGTATGCCGCTGGAAAGATGAGATGATTTCGGTTGAAATCGATATAAAGATCACCGGGAACGGATGCACGGTTTGCAAATGGCAAGCAAGACAAGTATGGCACAAAGCTGCGATTAACAGCGCGATACTACTTAGCATGCAACAAGAAACTATGCTACAGCACCCCAACATAAAAACAAAGCATATGGCAATGATCTACAGGAGATGCTTTACAAAAGAGGAACACTGAGCTACGGCTCATTCACATTATAACAGGTTCAAACAAGCATGGAGAAAGTGCAAAAAAATAACAGGCTGGACATGGCATAAACAGCAGCATGAAGCAATGTTCAGAGCAGGTTATCAACATGCTACAGGAACTTATAATAGCAAACTAAGGCATGGCATGAATCTACTCAAAGCATAGATCAAAAGTCCCTTACTGACCATAAGCCAAAAAGGACCATAGAATATGATGGCACCCACGTAAACATAGCAAGTTTCGTTAACAGATTTCAGCAAACAAAGCATGGCATTGAAATAATTATGAAGGCACCTTCGCGAGCTCGATGCACTCACTACAGAGCTCCTCATGATAAACTAAGCATACATCCATCAAGAAGACATGTCATAGAAGCTATACATGGCAATAAACAACATCATGGCATACCCGGATCAACTACAACAACCTCGGCCAAATTGAATAACATGTAAACAATCTGCCAGGAAACAATTTGAAGCAAAAGTAGAGCATGAAAATGACATGCTAGACTACTCCATAATTGCAACCAGGACCATGGATGGATATAGCAAAACCATGTTTTCAAAACACCCTTACTGAAGTATCTCAAATTATGCATGGATCTCTCTGTAGCAACATGTTTACATGGCATCAAAATTACAGCAGAACAGGAACTAAAATCAGCGTTAACACGAAGCCTAGTTTGCATGCTTGTGCTAGTCACCACATTGATCACAAAAATACATGGTAAGCACCTCTGTAAAGAAGACATAGCTTAGTTGAAAACACATTTAGGGACCACCCTCATAGGATGCACACATCAATCATGGCAAAAATGACAAAAGAGCTCGTTCTGATAAGAATCTGAAACTAACGATATGAAGCCCTTTCCAACAGCATTTCGGGCATCAAGATGAGCTCAAACGTAAATGGTGCAATGGAATGAAATGATGTACTCTTCGAGGCGAACAATTTGACATATTATACGCATGAAACGGAGCTACGGGTGCGAAGATGTGATGCGATGAACATGCAATGATTTTTAACAGCAGATATCAGACAGTGAAAAAAAAACGAGTGGGAAAAAGTCAACCGGCCCGATCTGGATCTGACGCGAGGGATTCCCGAGGTCGCCGGAGTTGGGGGAGCTCGCCGGAGTCGGGGAAGCCGGAGAGGGCCGCGGGGGGCGCCGGAGAGGCCGGGGCGGCGCTGGAGATCCAGCGGAGGAGAGGAGAGGCCGGCGCGGCCTGGAGGGCGCGGAAGGCCTGCCGCGGGCGGATCCGGCAGGGCGTAGGCGGTGGCCTGCGCGCGGGCGGCGTCGGGCGCCGGCGCGGGCGGCCGGGGAGGGCGCGGGACGGAGATGGGCTCGGGGGGCCCGATCCAGGCCTCGCCGGGCCGGCGGCGGGGGCTGGCACGGCGGCGGCGCGGACGAGTGGCGGCGCGACACATGGCGGCGGCGGGGCGCCCCGGACGTGTCCGGTGGCGGCGGAAGGGGAATTCGCTAGGGTTTCGTCCGAAATTCGGGGGAGGGGTCTATATATAGAGGTAGAGGGAGCTAGGAGTGTCCAAATGGGGTGTAGTTTTCGCCCACACGATCGTGATCGAACGACCGAGAGCATGGAGGTGACTTAGATGGGTTATTGGGCTGTTTTGGAGGGGTGTTGGGCTGCAACTTAAAAGAGGCCTTTGCGGGAGTGCGGTTAACTGTTGGAGTATCAAACGAGCGCCAAATGACCCGAAACTTGACAGGTGGTCTACCGGTGCTATACCAGGGCCACTTGGCAAGGCTCGGTCCATTCCGAGAACGTTCAACACCCGCACATGAAAAGGAGACAAGAGGGGTGCGCCGGTGCATGTGGGAGTGTCGGATTGCGAAACGGACAACGGGGAAAATGCTCGGATGCATGAGACGAACACGTATGCAAAATGAAATGCACATGTTGACATGATATGATATGCATGACATGAATAAAATGAAAAACAAAATACAAAACCCAACCACGGAGGGAATATCATATCACATAGCCGAAAATGGCAAGAGTTGGAGTTACAAAGATGGAAAGTTACATCCGGGGTGTTACAACACTCCACCACTACAAGAGGATCTCGTCCCGAGATCTAGGACTGAAAGAACTCCGGATATTTGGAACGGAGGTGATCCTCGCGCTCCCAGGTTGCTTCTCGGTCGGAATGGTGTGACCACTTCACTTTCAGGAATTTGATTGACTTGTTGCGAGTCTTGCGCTTGGTTTATTCAAGAATAGCAACGGGGTGCTCATGATAAGAGAGATCTTCTTGGAGGTCGATCTCTTCGAAGTTGATAGTGCGCTCAAGAGTCTTGAAGCACTTGCGAAGCTGTGACACGTGAAACACATCGTGCATGTTTGCAAAGTTGGATGGAAGCTCAAGTTGATAGGCGAGGTCGCCTCTTTTGCCAATGATCTTGAAAGGTCCCACGTATCTAGGGGCAAGCTTCCCTTTGATACCCAAGCGACGAGTGCCTTTCATTGGAGAGACGCGGAGGTAGACATGGTCTCCGATTTCAAAAGCCAAGTCACGGTGCTTGCTATCATAGTAACTCTTTTGTCGCGATTGCGCGGCTTTGAGGTTCTCACGAATGACTTTGCACATTTCTTCGGCTTTTGTGATCAAGTCGTTGCCAAGAAGTTGGCGTTCACCTGTCTCAGACCAGTTGAGAGGAGTACGACACTTTCTGCCATAGAGAATTTCGAATGGGGCCTTTACCGAACTCGCTTGGAAGCTATTGTTGTAGGAGAACTCGGCATATGGAAGACAATCTTCCCACTTCATACCGAAAGAAATGACACAAGCCCTGAGCATATCTTCAAGGATTTGATTGACTCGCTCGACTTGGCCACTTGTTTGAGGATGGAAAGCTATGCTGAAACGAATGTTGGAACCCATGGCCGTTTGAAAGGAATCCCAGAACTTAGAAGTGAAGATGCTTCCACGATCTGAAGATATCAAATGTGGAATGTTGTGCAAGGAGACAATTCTGGAGGTGTATAGCTCTACCAGCTGAGCTGCTGAGATAGATTCTTTGATAGGAAGAAAATGAGCCACTTTGGTAAGCTTGTCAATGACAACGAAGATAGCATCATTTCCACGCTTGGACTTAGGAAAACCAGTCACGAAGTCCATCTCGATATGGTCAAACTTCCATTCCGGAATAGCAAGAGGTTGGAGGAGACCAGCTGGTCTTTGGTGTTCTGCTTTCACTCTTCTGCAGACATCACATTCACTCACGAATTGAGCAATCTCTCGCTTCATTCGGTCCACCAATATGATTGTTTGAGGTCATGGTACATCTTTGTACTTCCAGGATGAATGGATAGGAGGGAATTGTGTGCCTCATTCATGATGGCTTTTCTCAGATCACCTTTTGGAACCACAATGCGATCGTCGAAGAAAAGAGTATCTTTGTCATCCAAGCGATATCACTTGTATTTGGGAATGCCCTTGTCAATACCACGTTTCACCTTCTTCACCATGGTATCTAGGAGTTGTGCCTCACGAATTTGATCTTCCAAAGTAGGAGAGACTATGAGGTTGGCAAGAAAGCCTTGAGGAACAACTTGAAGATTCAGCTTGCGGAAGGCTTCACAAAGATCCGGTTGAAACGGCTTGAGAATTAGACTGTTGCAATAAGCCTTTCTGCTCAAAGCATCTGCAATCACATTCGCCTTGCCAGGAGTATATTCGATACTCGGATTGTACTCTTGAATCATTTCGACCCATTGAGTTTGCCTGAGGTTAAGGTTGGGTTGAGTGAAGATATACTTGAGGCTCTTGTGATCGGTGAAAATGTCCACTTGCCTTCCCAATAAGAGATGTCTCCATGTTATCAATGCATGGACAACTGCCGCCAACTCAAGATCGTGAGTGGGGTAGTTCTTTTCATTGGGCTTCAACTGACGAGAGGTATAGGCCACAACTTTTTTCTCTTGCATCAACACAGCACCCAGACCTTGAAGGGAAGCATCACAGAATACTTTGAATGGCTTGGATTCATCAGGAGGAGTTAAGACAGGAGCTGTGACTAGCTTCTCTTTGAGGGTGTTGAAAGCAACGTCGCACTCAGGCATCCAGACATACTTGACATGCTTCTGGAGGAGATTGGAAAGAGGCTTGGCAATCTTAGAGAAGTTCTCAACGAATCTTCGGCAATAGCTTGCAAGACCAAGAAAACTGCGGAGCTGCTTGACATTCTGAGGAGGTTCCCAATTCAGAACTGCAGAAACCTTTGCGGGATTAACAGCAATGCCCTTGGCAGAGATGATATGGCCAAGATAAAGAACTTCATCAAGCCAGAACTCACATTTGGAAAACTTCGCATAGAATTGATGCTCTCTGAGCTTGTCGAGCACCAATCGCAAATGTTTGGCATGATCCCGCTTATTCTTGGAGAAGACCAAAATATCATCGAGATACACCAGAACAAATTCATTGGTGTAGGGGTTGAAGATAAAGTTCATCATGTGAGAGAATGTTGGAGGAGCATTGACAAGGCCGAAAGACATGATAGTATATTCATAAGAACCATAGCTTGTTCTGAATGTTGTCTTGGGAATGTCTTCTTCACGAATGCGAATCTGATGATAACCCATACGAAGGTCAAGCTTGGAGAAGACTTTAGCACCTTTGAGTTGCTCGAAATGCTCATTGATGTTGGGAAGTGGATACTTGTTCTTGATTGTCTTCTTGTTCAATGGCGGTAATCGACGCAAAGTCGGTCCGTGCCATCCTTCTTCTGGACAAAAAGAACTCCACAACCCCATGGGGAGGAACTCGGTCTGATCAAGCCCAGACGCTCTTGTTCATCGAGCTGCTTCTTCAATTCCTTCAGCTCCTTGGGTCCAAGCTTGTATGGACGCTTGCAAACGGGTTCCGTACCCGTCTCAAGATCAATAACGAACTCGACTGGCCGATGAGGAGGCATACCCGGAAGCTCTTCTGGAAAGACATCTTGGTACTCACAAACGACTGGAATTTGAGAAATAGCATCCAATTCGCCCTTCCCATTGAGAGAAAACAACCGAATGGTTTCATCACGAGTGGCATAGATGATAACATCCTCAGAAGGGTGTGTCAATTGAATTTGCCTGGCAGCACAATCAAGCTGAGCCTTGTGCTTAGAAAGCCAGTCCATCCCAAGAATTAGATCAATATCAGAGTCACCAAGAACCACTGGAGAAGACAGAAATTTGTAGTCGCCCATCTGGATGGAAACATCAGGAGCAACTAAACTGGAAGTCATAAGTCTTCCCGGAGAAACAACTTGCATGACTTTGGACAAGACCTCTGTGCCCACATTGTGCTCGGATGCAAATGGGTATGACATGAAAGAATGCGATGCACCAGTATCAAATAAAACTTTAGCAGGAATATCATTAACTGGAAGATTACCAATGATCACATCTAAAGAATCCTCTGCCTGAGCTGCATTCAACATGTTGACCTTTGCAAACTTGGAATTATGCTTGACCACTGCATTGCTTGAAGATCTCACAGGAGGAGGAGGAGGAAGGCGCCTTTGATTTAAGCATTTGTTCGCGTAGTGACCTTTCTGCTGGCACTTGTTGCAAGTCACTTCTGAGAGCGGAAGATGATAAGGAGCATTTGACTTTGAAGCTTGAGGCTGAGACTTGTTCTGATAGCTTGGGTTGGGTGGGTGGGAAGATCCACGACCACCTGAGTTCTTCTGTTGGTAAGGCTGACGAAATGGAGGAGGAGGCAGGTAGAACTTCTGCTGCTTAGCTGCCACTTGTGAGGAAGAAGAAGATTGCACTGCATCTCTGATTCTCTTCTTAGAAGCCTCACACTTGAGCTGAGCACCTTCTTGCTTGAGTGCCATATTGTAGAATTGATCAAACTGAGTAGGCTCAATAAGAACGAGAGCTAACTGCAGATCCTCTCTAAGGCCACCTCTGAACTGATAGATCATACTCTTCTCATCTGGAACATCTTGCTTAGCAAAGCGAGCAAGTTTCTGAAACTGCTTGTTGTATTCATACACTGACATGTTGCCTTGCTTGAGATTGCGGAACTCCTCACGCTTGCTCTCAACAACACTGGTAGGAATATGGTGAGCTTTAAAGTCCCGACAGAAATCAGTCCAAGTAATCACTCGACCACCTCTGGAATCCTTGTATTGCTAGAACCAATCAGCTGCCTGATCCTTGAGCTGAAAAGAAGCGAACTTGACATAGTCCTCAGGCCTGACATTGCTGCATTCAAAATGCTTGTTGATATCCACGAGACAATCATCGGCGTCTATGGCCTCGACACAGTAGCTGAAAGACTTCGGCTGATTTGCAAGGAATTGGTTGAGGGTTGGAAACTGAGGCTGATGATTGAACTGCCCTTGACCTTGATTCCCTTGGTTGCCTTGACCTTGGTTGCGCTCTTGCATGAGCTAGATCATCATCTGAGCATGAGCGTTAGAGGATGCCATCAAAGCTTGCCATGCCTCCGGAGGCGGAGGTGGAGGTGGAGGGTTCGCCTGACTCAAATCATTGCTTTCCGGATTCAGACGCGTTGGCGGAGCCATCCTGAAGAGGGTGACATCCGTTAGCATCTTGATAGATAGATAGACAAGTTGAATCAACGGATAGAAATTGCAACATATAGTCTTCACAATAAACATTCGAACAAGGATGAACGAATGAATTCCAAAGTAAACATCACACGTCCATAAAGGTGAGAAGCCACTTAAATAGAGATTGATGAATGAAATAAACAAGGTACGACTGGAACAAATACGTGGTAAGGATTACCCAATCACAAACCAAATATCTGCGGGAAGAAATGCTAGAGCTACTTGAATCCCACCTATAAACTCCCGAAACTTTCTGGTTATGCAATCTGGTGTTGGGGATACAGGGGAAGCACAATATCTCACCCAAACTAACAATCCCTACATCCAGCTGTATCCATCCGTCAACACATAACCAAGAAACCTTCGGAAATCGTGTACCTCAACCTTCGAAAAGCATCCATTATACGAGTTATGGCAATACTCCCGAGCTCGCCCCAGTACTGGGTTATCGAGGTTATCTCACCAACAACTGCATAAAAGAGATTTTCGATGTCGGCAAATCTCAGGTATTCCGGAACTGCAACGATAAAATTGTGACGACAACACCTCGGAGCTCAACTCCCCAGGACACTGCCACAACCCCTAAATGTCAGGAGGCACCAAGAACAATGTTCTCGTCACAAAACTATCAGAACGATTCCAAGATACCCGCGTGATCCTAATTTTTTTTGAGTAATTTGAGAAGAGGATAGTCAAAACATCTACATCAGGAGACCTCACCAGAGCAATGAAGGGACTGAGGAGTAAAAGAATCCTACTCTCTGATATATATAATCCTAAGACTTAAAACATTTTTGTTCTAGACTCAACATTGCCAACAAACAATCAAGCAGGGGGCTCCTAAGTCGGGGATGGCTCTGATTACCAACTTGTAACACCCTCGATGCGGCTATATCTCCCACGTGTCGAAGCACGACTTTGAGGCATAACCACATTGAAAGCAATGTCGCAAGTGAGGTAATCTTCGCACAACCCATGTAATACATAAGGGAAACGATACATAGTTGGCTTACAGTCGCCACTTCACACAATACATAAATAAACATCCATCATCCAGATTACACTCAAGGTCCGACTACAGAACCAAAATAAAAGAAGACTACCCCAAATGCTACACAGATCCCCGATCGTCCCGACTGGGCACCTCTACTGATCATCTGGAAACGATACATAGTAACGACCAAGGGCCTCATCAAATTCCCACTTCAGCTCAGTTGCGCCATCTGCGCCAGTATCCTCGGCACCTGCATCTGTTTTGGTAGAATCTGTGAGCCACAGGGACTCAGCAATCTCACACCCGCGAGATCAAGACTATTTAAGCTCATAGGTAGGCAAAGGGTAATATGGTGGAGCTGCAGCAAGCACTAAGCAAATATGGTGGCTAACATACGCAAGTGAGAGCGAGAAGAGAAGCAACGCGGCGGTCGAGAGGCTAGAAGCGATCAAGAAGTGATCCTGAAACTACTTACGTCAAGCATAACACAAACCTGTTCACTTCCCGGACTCCGCCGAGAAGAGACCATCACGGCTACACACTCGGTTGATGCATTTTAATGAAGTCAAGTGTCAAGTTATCTACAATCGGACATTAACAAATTCCCATCTGCCTCATAACCGCGGGCACGGCTTTCGAAAGATTATATACCCTGCAGGGGTGTCCCAACTCAGCCCATCACAAGCTCTCACGGTCAGCGAAGGAATAGACCTTCTCCCAGGAAGACCCGATCAGTCTCAGAATCCCGGTTCGCAAAACATTTCGACAATGGTAAAACAAGACCAGCAAAGCCACCCGATGCACCGACAAATCCGGATAGGAGCTGCGCATATCTCGTTCTCAGGGCACAACGGATGAGCAAGACATCGGGTTGGTGTAAACCCTGGTTGCCCAGGGGACGCCGGACATCGCTCAGGTTGGACCAACACTCGAAGGAGCACTGGCCCGGGGGGGGGGGAGTAAATAAAGATTACCCTTGGGCTCGTGAAAACCCAAGGGAAAAGGGCTTAGGTGGCAAATGGTAAAACCAAGTTTGGGCCTTGCTGGAGGAGTTTTATTCAAAGCAAACTATTAAGGGGGTCCCATAAATCACCCAACCGTGTAAGGAACGCAAAATCAAGGAACATAACACCGGTATCACGGAAACTAGGGCGGCAAGAGTGGAACAAGTCACCAGGCATAAGGCCGAGCCTTCCACCCTTCACCAAGTATATAAGGTGCATTAATATAAATAGGAGATATTGTGATATCCCGAGGTTACCATGTTCCGACCTGGAACAAACTTCAGCTTCACCTGCAACTAACAATGCTATAAGAGGGGCTGAGCAAAAGCGGTGACATAGCCAGACAAAGGGTTTGCTAGGACAGGATGGTTAGAGGTTCAACATGGCAATAGGTAGGCATGGTAAACAAAGGCAGGTAGGGCTAACAGAGCGATAGAGCGAGTACTAGCAAGCAAAGATAGTAATGATTTCAAAGGTATGATCATCTTGCCTGCAAGGTTCTCAGAGTAGTCGAAGGCTTGATCCTCGTAAGCGTTCTCAACAGGTTCCTCGTGCACGTACTCGTCTCCCGGCTCTACCCAAAGCAAGAACACAAGCAAAGGAACCACAATAAATCACGGTGCAATGCGCAAGCAATATGATGCAAAACATGTCATGATATGCGAGATGTGATATGCAATGCATATGCGTGCTTCGGAAGGAATGATGATTAACAAAGCATCAACTTGGCAAACCAAGTATACCGCTGGAAAGATGAGATGATTTCGGTTGAAATCGATATAAAGATCACCGAGAACGGATGCACAGTTTGCAAATGGCAAGCAAGACAAGTATGGCACAAAGCTGCGATTAACAGCGCGATGCTACTTAGCATGCAACAAGAAACTATGCTACAGCACCCCAACATAAAAACAAAGCATATGGCAATGATCTACAGGAGATGCTTTACAAAATAGGAACACTGAGCTACGGCTCATTCACAACATAACAGGTTCAAACAAGCATGGAGAAAGTGCAAAAAATTAACAGGCTGGACATGGCATAAACAGCAGCACGAAGCAATGTTCAGAGCAGGTTATCAACATGCTACAGGAACTTATAATAGCAAACTAAGGCATGGCATGAATCTACTCAAAGCATAGATCAAAATTCCCTTACTGACCATAAGCCAAAAAGGACCATAAAATATGATGGCACCCACGTAAACATAGCAAGTTTCGTTAACAGATTTCAGCAAACAAAGCATGGCATTGAAATAATTATGAAGGCACCTTCGCGAGCTCAATGCACTCACTACAGAGCTCCTCATGATAAACTAAGCATACATCTATCAAGAAGACATGTCATAGAAGATATACATGGCAAGAAACAACATTATGGCATACCCGGATCAACTACAACAACCTCGGCCAAATTGAATAACATGTAAACAATCTGCAGGAAACAATTTGAAGCAAAAGTAGAGCACAAAAATAACATGCTAGACTACTCCATAATTGCAACCAGGACAATGGATGGATAGAGCAAAACCATGTTTTCAAAACACCCTTACTGAAGTATCTCAAATTATGCATGGATCTCTCTATAGCAACATGTTTACATGGCATCAAAATTACAGCAGAACAGGAACTAAAATCAGCGTTAACACGAAGCCTAGTTTGCATGCTTGTGCTAGTCACCACATTGATCACAAAAATACATGGTAAGCACCTCTGTAAACAAGACATAGCCTAGTTCAAAACACATTTAGGGACCACCCTCATAGGATGCACACATCAATCATGGCAAAAATGACAAAAGAGCTCGTTCTGATAAGAATCTGAAACTAACGATATGAAGCCCTCTTCCAACAGCATTTCAGGCATCAAGATGAGCTCAAACGTAAATGGTGCAATGGAGCGAAATGATGTACTCTTCGAGAAGAACAATTTGACATATTATACGCACGAAACGGAGCTACGGGTGCGAAGATGTGATGCGATGAACATGCAATGATTTTTAACAGCAAATATCAGACTTGGTGAAAAAAAAACGAGGGGGAAAAAGTCAACCGGCCCGATCTGGATCTGACGCGAGGGATTCCCGAGGTCGCCGGAGTCTGGGGAGCTCGCCGGAGTCGGGGAAGCCGGAGAGGGCCGCGGGAGGCGCCGGAGAGGCCGGGGCGGCGCTGGAGATCCGGCGGAGGAGAGGAGAGGCCGGCGCGGCCGGGAGGGCGCGGGAGGCCTGCCGCGGGCGGATCCGGCAGGGCGGAGGCGGCGGCCGACGCACGGCGGCGCGGCCGGGCGGCAGCGCGCGGGTGGCGGCGGGGGCGGCCGGGGAGGGCGCGGGACGGAGATGGGCTCGGGGGGCCCGATCCGGGCCTCGCCGGGCCGGTGGCGGGGGCTGGCGCGGCGGCGGCGCGGACGAGTGGCGGCGCGACACATGGCGGCGGCGGGGACGAGTGGCGGCGCGACACGTGGCGGCGGCAGGGCGACCCGGACGTGTCCGGTGGTGGCGGAAGGGGAATTCGCTAGGGTTTCGTCCGGAATTCGGGGGAGGGGTCTATATATAGAGGTATAGGGAGCTAGGAGTGTCCAAATGGGGTGTAGTTTTCGCCCACACGATCGTGATCGAACGACCGAGAGCATGTAGGTGACTTAGATGGGTTATTGGGCTGTTTTGGAGGGGTGTTGGGCTGCAACTTAAAAGAGGCCTTTGCGGGAGTGCGATTAACTATTGGAGTATCAAACGAGCTCCAAATGACCCGAAACTTGACAGGTGGTCTACCGGTGCTATACCAGGGCCACTTGGCAAGGCTCGGTCCATTCCGAGAACGTTCAACACCCGCACACGAAAAGGAGACAAGAGGGGTGCGCTGGTGCATGTGGGAGTGTCGGATTGCGAAACGGACAACGGGGAAAATGCTCAGATGCATGAGACGAACACGTATGCAAAATGAAATGCACATGATGACATGATATGATATGCATGACATGAATAAAATGAAAAACAAAAGACAAAACCCAACCACGGAGGGAATATCATATCACATAGCCGAAAATGGCAAGAGTTGGAGTTACAAAGATGGAAAGTTACATCTGGGGTGTTACATTCCTATACTCCAGCTTGGTGCATCCAGGTAGAAATCAATCGGCTCTGTTGTTGGCGCAAATGTCCTCCCAGGTACCCAGACTTGGATCTTCCAGCGCTCCTCTTCCGGTACAGATATAGAGAAAGTCCCCGTGAAGCTTGGTAGTCCGATGTTCAGATACTTAGTGACTTCCTTCAAGTGTTTTCTGAAAGGGGTGTCGTCATCCGGCTGAGTGAACTTGTTCCTGGGATCCGCCATCTATAGAGTAGAAAGAGAGGAGAATAAGAAATGAGTAGAGAAGAAAAATCATGTGGCTCATTCTAGTGGTCGCGCCTATAGTCAGTGTGTGCTCTGATACCATCTTCTAGCGACCGGACCTCAAATGGTCATGTCTCTGTGCATCAGTGTCATCCCTCGATCGGTACTGCTGACATGCACAGTACTCGAGGAATTATAACAAAGTTCCAATCACACCTTATAACATCGAGTCCTCATAAAGAGTATGATTACAGAAAAATATCATGGTTGAAGGCCATCTAAACTAGATAGCCGCGGAAGCTTCGAAGGTAAATGAGTCCATCAACTCCAATGGCATAGCTGATTGCAAAACAACGACCTATCACACCTTATTCATCGTCTAAGTAGGCTGTGAGATGAGACGTTGTAGCCATGTAGGTCAGCACATTGAATATGCTGGCAGAGTTACACTGTAAAGCAATGAAATGCAAGAACTATATCTACATGCAATATTTGGCTGGTGGAGGGTGTAAGTTTATGATTTTGCATAAAGCTAGTTTTTCCCTACAACAAAGGAATAAATTTATTTAACTACTCCCAAGTTGCCCATTATTTGAGAAGGTAACCCCAACTCAAATCCCAATTAAAAGTAACATGATGAGATCATATCAATAGATTCAATTACTAGATACTCAAGATGTCCATAACCGGGGACACGGCTAACCATGATTAATTTATACACTCTGCAGAGGTTTGCGCACTTTTCCCCACAAGACTCGACCGCACCCATGATCGGATGATGAAGACATAGTCTTTCTGAAGCATTAACTCTCTACTCTGGGCGGACCGATACACCTACTTTCCCCTACATCTGCTAGTCCACCTCTTCAAGAGCTCACGCAACTTACTCAACTATGCCAGAGCCCATAATGGCTTGTGGCTGCACAAGGAAGTTTCTAGCATGAATAATCTTATGATCCCTTTGGCCTGGGTGGCATTCCATAGGAAAATTCACACGGGTACTCAGTGATTTCCCAAAATAGGCAACACTGGGTTCCCCACGTGCCTCAACCAATCCACCCAGAGGTATGTTAAAGTTGCCACCTTAATGTTATCCATGATTAAATAACTCTCAATCTTCCATGTGTGAAATCACGTCCAATCCCCGTCTACGAGCATGGGTAAGCAATAAATAATCATAACATATATTCCTGGGTGATCAAAAGGTATTATGTTCCTACCTCAAGCACTACAACCAAACAACATGTTCCCAATCCTACCCATGCAAATATTTGTGGGGCGAAAGTAATGCATAGTAAAAAATGGGTATAAAAGAATATGATCAAAGTGTAACTAGCCTTGCTGACGATCTGCAAACTTTCGAGATTCGTAGTAACAAGCTTCGCACTCCGAGTAATCTAGCATAGAGAAACAGTAGCATACATAAGCAATCATTCAAACAAAACGTGAGAAGAACCAAGAAAAGATCCAAATCGAACACGAAACAAGCAAACGACTTAAACTAACAAAGGTCAAACCTAACAGCTATACTATCATGTGAATTATATCTTAGCAGTAGGTACATGTGATTAGCTACGATTTGCAAAAAGATTCAACTCAAATGGAGCAACAAAACTCAAAATACGAATGAAATAAGACCGTTTACTAATCTGGACTAAACTAAAATTTTACAGTACCAAAATCATGTTCAAGTTGGTTAACTGGAAAGAACAGAATGATACGAAGATTTTATAGTACCAAAATCTTGTTCAAGTTGGTTAACTGGAACGTTATGCTAGTTTCAAGATCAGGGGCTAAATCGTGAGAAAACTATTCGCGGAAAGGTCCCTGGTCGAAAATAAACTAAAAGGAAAAGTCCTACGGCGTTGAACGCTCGCTAACAGAACTTAACCGGCGAAAACTGTTCATTATAATGAACGAATGAATGTACATTCGCTAACTAAGAAAAACCGAAACTAAACCGATCTAATAAACGAACCGGCTAAACCAAAAAAAACCAACGAAACCCTAAAAAACAGATCTAGGTTTTTATCTAAAAACCGGCGGGGTCGACGGCAGGTTCCGGCGAGATGGCGACGGCAGCGGGTGGCGCGGGGCTCGCGGGACGGCGGCGCGGCTGTGGTGGTTGCGCGAGGCGGTGGCGCGAAGCGGCGACGGCGGCGGCAGCGGGCTTCGGCGGCGGCGGGCGGGGTTCAGCGGCGGCACACCCGGTAGCGGGGTGCGGCGGGAGGCGGCGAACGGTGTCCAGGGGGACCCGGGTGCGGCGCGGCTTCCGTGTCCCGACCGGACTCGAGGAAGGTGGTGACGGCTTGGGCTTCGGCCTGCTCGGCTGGGCCTTCGGCCCAGTCGGGCGGAATTTAAAAAAAAAATAAATTTCGCCCAAATGAAAAATCCTAATAAAATATATAAAAAATTCCAGAAACAATTTTGACCGTCCAAACCTAATATTTAGGACAAGATGAACATTTTTCTGGACTAAGATGCAGTTTTCAAAAATACAATATTTTTCTAATTCAAATAAAATAGCAAATAAAATACCAATAAAATCATAATTTGATTTTAAAATTCTTTCTCCAATATTTCTCTTGGGTTGAAGAAGTCATATTATCTTCCCTCATATATTTTTAATGTTGGAAATAATTGGAGAGAAAAATAATAAAATCAAATTGATCCTTTCTTCAAATTTGAAATAAATTCAAATATGAATTTTGTGAAACCTCCAACTCTCTCCTTGGGTCCTTGAGTTGGTTAAGATTTCTAGGATCACAACAAAATGCAAGAATAAATATGATATTCATATGATGATCTATGTATAACATCTAAATTGAAAATTGGGATGTTACATTTTGATGTAGATATTAAGTCTTACAGGTGTGGTTGAATTGACAACTCAACTGCTAATACTCCTGAATATTCTTTGGCTCCCCTTGTGTCGAATCAATAAATTTGGGTTGAATACTCTACCCTCGAAAACTGTTGCAATCCCCTATACTTGCGGGTTATCAGTTCCCCCTCTGGCAAATTATCAAAGAAGGCCTCTAGATGGGGTCGCGGAAGAACAAAGACTTGCGACAGTGAAAAAATTGTTTCGAGTGGCTCTCTAGGGTTTTTGGAATATTTGGGAATTTATAGAGTTTGTATTAGGTCAAACGGAGCCACATGGGGCCCACAAGGCATCAGGGCATGCATTGTTGCCTTGCTGTCTCCTCGCTTATTGTCTGGTCTCCCCGAGAAGCTTAAAGGGTCTCTTATGTCCAGAAAAAGTCTTCAAAAAGTTTGATAGCATTTGGACTCCGTTTGGTACAGATCTTTTGTAGAACCAAAAACAAGTGGAAAACTACACTGGCACTAGGCACCGAGTTAATAGGTTAGTCCCAAAAAATGATATAAAATTGCATATAAAATATCTAAGATTGATAACATAATAGCACGAAACAATAAAATATTATAGGTCCACTCCTCATTTGCCAAGTTGTGGCAACTTCCACCATCTATGATGTCCTTGACAGATCTCCCTTGATGCCCACCTTTGTATGGAAGATGTGGCAACATTGGTCTTCGTCTTGTTAGTGTCAAGATTTTGTGGACAATGAGAGCGGGGCTCGAATTATTGCCGCAAAACACTTGAGAGCATATTCATTTTCATTGACTGGACGATGCATGGCCATGTGCTCTAGTGCTTCCATTTCTCCATCACTCATGGAGTCATACTCACCACCTTCGTTTATGATAATAACCCATCTTGTGGGACACTCGAATGTCTTGTGGACACGCCCTTTGAAAGTGAAGCATTGGATTTGACTCGTCTTGTTGCTTGAGTCAATTTGCGTGTATGTTGATGTCGAGTCTCTCAGATTGTAGTTTCTTGTCGGAGGACACTTCAAATATGTCATTGGCGGCTTGGAGCTTTAAGGACCACCACTAGGGTGTAGCTCGAGTGTTTGGCACCGAGCTTGGAGTGGCTTGGCCGTTGAACTAAAGGGTCTTGATGTGTAGGAAGAGTACTTGACATGCTTGATGTCATCTTGTACTTGGCGTCCCCTATTTGTTGCTTGATGGTCAAGCTCGAGGAGATTGGAGTATGGTTAGAAGTCGGTGATCTTCTTGATGGGATGATTGAGGCCATTTAAGAATCTTAACATAGTTTGCTCCTCATTCTCCTTGACATTTTCCCTTATCATTGCTATCTCCATCTCTTTATAGTATTCTTCCACCGATTTGGTGCCTTGTCTGAGTAGTTGGACCTTCTTGAAGAGGTCTCCTATATAGTGAGTAGGAAAAAATCTTCCTCTCATGACTTCCTTGATGTCATTCCAAGTGGTGATAGGAGGGTCACCTCGCTCTCTTGTTCTTTCAACTACTTGTTCCCACCAAATGAGAGCATACTCGTCGAACTTAAGAGAGTCCATTATAATTTTCTTTGCTTCTTCATAGTTGTCATGGGGGAAGCACGATGACCTATGGGGCAGGGTTGCACCTTTGAGGTTTGGTGAGGGGATGATCACATTGCAAAAAGAGCAGAAACAACAGGGCATCACAGTAATGGACAACTCTATTTTACCCAAGTTCGGGTCGCTTTGCAGGATGAAACCTACTCCTGCTATGGTGGATTGCACTGGGGGAACACGAAAGGGCGGAGCACTCAAGCCCAGCAAGTGTGCCTCAGGGGGAGCAGTTGCACATATACAAGTGTTGAGGGATAAAAGATTCAAACCCTTTGCTAGGTTGCCTCCGACCTCCTTTCATAGGTTAATGGGTGACCACAGTGGCAAAATAGTCATTATGGTATGATTAGAAGCTAACAGTTCTATCATACCTAACTCTGGTAGTTAGGACAAAGCACATTAAATGCACTGCAAGGTGTCATGTTGAGGTTGAAGCCAATCAAGCCTGCAACGCTGGTATCCTTCTTCTCCTTATTAGCTTGACACGCCATCTGGATGGGTGTCAATAAAGTTAATCCCTTCTTCAACAGGTTGCCACGTACCTAACAAGATCCACCTAGCCACTTGGGAGCTCAACAATAAGTCAGAGGGTCGAACCCAACAAGGAGCTAAATGTAGAAAAAATATTCCCTCAAGTTCTATCGACCACCGATACAACTCTACGCATGCTTAACGTTTGCATGACCTAAAACAAGTATGAAACTACAAGTTTTTCATAGGTGTTGTAGGATAGGTTTTAAAGATAATAAAGAACACGTAAATAAAAACTAGGGGTTGTTTAGATAAAGAAACAACTAAATTAGTTTTAGTAGAGAGCTTTTTGTCACAAGAAAGTTATTTGTCCCTAGGCAATCGATAACTAGACCAGTAATCATTATTGCAATTTTATATGAGGGAGAGGCATAAGCCATAATTTCTCTACTTGGATCATATGCACTTATGATTGGAACTCTAGCAAGCATCCGCAACTACTAAAGATCATTAAGGTAAACCCACCTATAGCATTAAAGTATCAATTCCTCTTTACTCCCATACGCAAACAACCTACTTAGTCGGTTTGTGCTTCTGTCACTCACGCCACCTACCATAATCAAATCATGAACATATTGCAAACCATACAGCGGGGATCCCTCACGCTTGCGAGACACGGAGAGCACCATGGGACAACACCAATAATAAAACATACAACTCAAACCAATCACGATCACAAATTAACCCATAGGACAAAGCAGATCTACTGAAACATCATAGGATAGCCATGCATCATTGGGAAATAATATATAGTGTTGAGCACCATGTTCAAGTAGAGATTATAGTGGGGAGAAGGGGTGTTACACCGCTGCATAGAGGGGGAAAGAGTTGGTGATGACGGCGGCGAAGATGTTGGTGTAGATCGTCGTCATGATGATGGCCCTGGCGGTGTTCCAGCGGCACCGAGAGAGAGGGGGAGAGAGCCCCCTTCCTTCTTCTTCTTCCATGACCTCCCCCTAGATGGGAGAAGGGTTTCCCCTCTGGTCCATGGCCTCCATGGCGGCGGAGGGGCGGGAGCCCCTCCGAGATTGGATCCCTCTCTCTGTTTCCTTCTGTTTCTGCATTCCCGGATTCTGGCCTTTCACCATTTCTGAAATTCCCGGAGATCCATAACTCCGATTGGGTTGAAATTTTAACACGATTTTTATCCGGATATTAGATTTCTTGCGGCAAAAGAAGGGAACCAACCGCCTTACTAGATTTCCACATGGGTCCAGGTCGCGCCCTATGGCTTGTGGGCCCCTAGGGCATCATCTCGCATTGATTCTTTTTCCCAAAAATCACATATATTCCAAAAAAATTCCATAAGTTTTTATCGCGTTTAAACTCCATTTGATATGGATATTTTGCGAAACAAAAAACATGCAACAAACAGGAACTGGCACTGGGCACTGGATCATTATGTTAGTCCTAAAAATAGTATGAAAAGTTGCCAAAAGTATATGAAAGTTGTAGAATATTGGCATAAAACAATCAAAAATTATAGATACGACGGAGACGTATCAGCATCCCCAAGCTTAATTCATGCTCGTCCTCGAGTAGGTAAATGATAAAAAGGATAATTTTTTATGTGGAATGCTACCTAGCATAATCTTGATCATATAATCTAATCATGGCATGAATATTAAGACTCGAGTGATCCAAAGCAATAGTTTATCATCTGACATTAAGACAATAATACTTCAAGCATACTAATAAAGCAATCATGTTTTCTCAAAATAACATGGCCAAAGAAATTTATCCCTACAAAATCATATAGTCTGGCTATGCTCCATCTTCATCACACAAAGTATTTCATCAAGCCTTTTCAACTTTCACGCAATACATGAGCGTGAGCCATGGATATAGCACTATAGGTGGAATAGAATATGATGGTGGAGGTTGTGTGGAGAAGACAAAAAAGGAGAAAGTCTCTCATCGATGCGGCTAATCAATGGGTTATGGAGATGCCCATCAATTGATGTGAATGCGAGGAGTAGGGATTGCCATGCAACGGATGCACTAAGAGCTATAAGTGTACGAAAGCTCAAACTGAAAACTAAGTGGGTGTGTATCCAACTTGCTTGCTCATGAAGACCTCGGGCATTTGAGGAAGCCCATCATCGGAATATGCGAGCCAAGTTCTATAATGAAAATTCCCACTAGTATATGAAAGTGGTAACTCAAGAGACTCTCTATATGAAGAACATAGTACTACTCCAAAGCACAAGTGTGGTAAAAGGATAGTAGCACTGCCGCTTCTCTCTTTTTCTCTCATTTGTTGTTTTTTTGTTTTTTTGTTTTTGGGCTCTGTCTCTTTTTTTTGGCCTCTTTTATTATTATTATTTTAATTTTTTTGTCCGGAGTCTCATCCCGACTTGTAGGGGAATCATAGTCTCCATCATCCTTTCGTCACTGAGACAATGCTCTAATAATGATGATCATCGCACTTCTATTTACTTGCAACTCAATATTACTCGATATCTAGAACAAAGTATGACTCTATGAATGCCTCTGGCAGTGTACCAGGATGTGCAATGATCTAGCATAGCAAATATATCAAAAAACAGACAAGCCATGAAAATATCATGCTAGTTATCTTACGATCATGCAAAGCAATATGACAATGAATGTTGAAGTCATGTATATGATGATGATGGAAGTTGCATGGCAATATATCTCAGAATGGCTATGGAAATGCCACTATAGGTAGGTATGGTGGCTATTTTGAGGAAGATATAAGGAGTCTTATGTGTGATAGAGCATATCATATCACGGGGTTTGGATGCCAGCGAAGTTTGCACCGACTCTCAAGGTAAGAAATGGTAATGCACGGTACCGAAGAGGCTAGCAATGATGGAAGGGCGAGAGTGCATATAATCCATGGACTCAACATTAGTCATAAAGAACTCACATACTTATTGCAAAAAATATTAGGTATCGAAACAAAGTACTACACGCATGCTCCTAGGGGGATAGATTGGTAGGGAAAGACCATCGCTCATCCTCGGCCGCCACTCATAAGGAAGACAATCAGAAAATAAATCATGCTCTGACTTCATCACATAACGGTTCACCATACGTGCATTCTTCGGGAATCACAAACCTTAACATAAGTATTTCTACCAATTCACAATTACTCACTAGCATGACTCTAATATCATCATCTTTATATCGCAAAACTATTGCAAGGAATCAAACATGTCATATTCAGTGATCTACAAGTTTTATGTAGGATTTTATGAATAACCATGTGAATGAACAGTTCCTGTCAACTCTCTAAATAGATATAAGCGAAGCATGAGAGTATAATTCTTTCTATAAAAGGTATGCCCACGGTCTAACCAATATAAGTGACGCAAAAGAGCATTCTACAAATGACGGTTTTCGATGTGTAGGGAAACAGGCAATCCAAACCTCAAAAGATATAAGTGAAGCACATGAAGCATTCTATAAAGCCATACTCAAAAGATATAGGTGAAGTGCAGAGCATTATATAAATCAACCAAGGACTATCTCATACCAGCATGGTGCATAAAATAAAAAGGAAAAATAAACACAAAAGACGCTCCAAGATTTACGCATATCATGTGACGAATAAAAATATAGCTCCAAGTAAAATTACTGATAGTTGTTAGAAGAAAGAGGGGATGCCTTTCAGGGAATCCCCCAGCTTAGTTGCTTGGGAGTCCTTGAATATTACCTTAGGGTGCCTCGGGCATCCCTAAGCTTAGGCTCTTGCCACTCCTTATTCCTTTATCCATCATGATCTCACACAAAACTTGAAAACTTTAATCACACAAAACTTAACAACACCCTCGTGAGATCTGTTAGTATAATAAAGCAAATCACCACTTCAAGTACTATTGCAAACCCATTCATATTTCATTTTTGCATTGTAGCTACTATAATATAACTTCTCCATGGCCTATACTACCAATAAAATCGATAGTTTCATCAAAACTAGCAAAATAATACATCAAAAACAGAATATGTCTTAAATAGGACAGTCTGTAGCAATCTGAACATCTACCATACTTCTGTAACTCCAAAAATTCTGAACAATTAGGTAAAAATAAACAATTTATGTATCAATACTAGACAAAATGTTTCATAAGCTTCTGACTTTCCAGTAAAAAATTTAAATTCACGCACTACAGCCAAACTTTCTGTATTCGCACTGCACATACCAAACTAGCAATCTAATCATCCTAAAGGCAAATCTTGGCACATTATTTTATAATACAATGGATTTTTACCAAGGGGATAATTATTTTTGTTGAAAAGTTTCTGTAATTCAAGATTCACAAAGTTTCCATCGGCATGAACAAAGTTCGAGGAGCTCCCCCACTTCAACGGTGCTCGTCCTTCTTACTTCCACTTTTATTTTTGAAAAGCTTTAGGTTCCCCACTTTATTTTTTTAAACCTTTAAAAGTACTTAACAGAAATAAATGACTCTATAAAACTTCTGGGTTGTCTCCCTAGCAGTGTTTTCTTTAAAGCCATTAAGCTAGGCATATAGTGCTCAAGTAATGGATGCACCCGGATCCTAAGGTATATCAAAGCCAATTTTAATTAACAATGATTTGTGATTTAGTAGTGAGCACAAAGTAACATATATCATGCAACAATGAAGTATAACTCTCTTCCTATGCATCGGCATGTCATAAAAAACAATTCATGCACACATAGTAAAGGCCGATACATAGCATAACCAACTTCTTGCAATTTTATCGCATTGGAAACATAGAGAGGCGGAGATGTAGTTCCTCTCTCATAATAATTGCAAGTAGGAGCAGCAAGCACATACATATTATATTCATCAAAATCATCATGTGTAATGGTAAAATGCAACCCATCAATATAATCCCTAATAAGCACAAACTTCTCAGATATAGTGTAGTTGGGAGAATTCAAAAAGATAATAGGAATATCATGTGTGGATGCAATACAAAAAATTTCATTCTTAACATCGGGAACCATAGCAAGTTAAACTTCATAAGCATAATTCATATTGGCATCATGTCCAAAAGTATAGCAAGCATCAAGTTCATTAAAAAGGGATTTCAAATGAATCAAAGTGATCACACTAGTGCAGGATGCTACTAACGCGACACTATGATCAGAGACCCTTTGACAAAACTGTGTCTGATACATTAATCGCAAACGGTGGTGTAAAAAAACCATCAAAAAAGGTGCAAAATGTTTGTGATGATGGATGCATCAAACACGGTTTAGATTTTAGTTCCGTGTGATATAGGGCTGATTCAGTGCAATTAACCGTTTGCGATGAGGAGCAACAAAAGAAACGGGATGCCCGATGAAGGTGTGTGCGATAAACAGCATACAGTTCACTAGGATGAACTGTTTGTGATTAGGCAACACAAAGTAAACGGTCAGCTAGATCAAGGTGTGTGCGATATACGACATGCGGTTCACGCGGGTGAACTGTTTGTGTTGAGACAAGAGAACATAAATGGTTCAATATAACATGATGTGTGTGATACGCGGCAAACAGGTCTGTAATCAGAAATGTGTGTGAAGACCGATAATAACACAAATGATTGCTTCTAATAAGACGTGTGTGTTGTGCAATGGGATTGCATACAGAACAACACACACACACACACACACACACACACACACACACACTTATAAGGACATAGTTGCATAACCAAATTAAGCATCCACTTACATAGGTGACTAGTATAACCATGGCATTTGCACACACCAAAGTAAACTATTACATGCATAATTACACAGGTGGCTACTACACACATGTCGTTTCCACACACTAAAGTAAAAATATATATTACATGCATGATTAACGAGCTTAGACGATCATCTGATCATCATCTACTGCTTGTGATGCTTGCTCTGCTTGTGGCTCGATCCGGGCTCGTCGATTTGGGTAACAAGGCACTTCCTCATGTCAACAATTCGCCTGTGCATCTCGTAGCATGTGTAAACGTTCTTGGCCGTGAACCTGAGGTAAGGTTCATCCACTTGCCGCATCCAGGCCCTATGCCAGGATACGAGACTTGTTCTCTAGGCATCCTACTTCATCTTTTCATAGTAGGGGTCAATGATGGCCGAGGCGAGTTCAACCAGGGAGTCCTTCTTCGTGTTGCCCTGGACCCTGTAGTGCTCATGGTTTTCGACAAGGTTCTTGCAGGCCAAGCCCGTAACCCTAAGCGCTTTTACATTGTCGGTGGTTTCCACCGTAGCGAACTTGTAGTCAGTGCTATTGACAAACCTAGAAAAACTGTGCCGGGGAAACTGATCCACGAACACCTATGGGACCGGCGGACCGAGCCCCTTTCGGTTCGGCGGGGGGCGGAGGTCGCACGAAGAGCAGATCGAGGCGAAGCACACGAGCAGTTTACCCAGGTTCGGAGCTCTCCGGAGAGATAACACTCCTACTGCTGCTTGTCTGATTGTATTGTGTTCTTGCTCGAGAGCGCTGAGTGTTACAGTACACGTGAGCAGCTAACGAGACCGAGCGTGAGTGTTTTCTGGCTTTGAACTAAGCCCACCCCCCTTTACGTTGCGCATGGGCCTCCTTTTATATGCTCAAGGGGTCACCGACAGGTGGCAACGTAAACAAGGGTAAAAACGTAAAAAGAGAGGTGGTTGGTACAGCTACCTGTACAGTGTATCCTACCTAACCCTGACGGCAGGGGACAAAGGCATTAAATGCCCGTCAGTGTCAACCAAATAGTGCAAAAAGGGACCGTCAGGGGCGCCACCGCTTGCCACGATGGCAACCTTGTCAGCGTCGCATGCCACCGCGCACCGCTGGCTGCACAGCCTCCCGCCACGCGCGCCCGGAAAGGCCCTCAGGGCGACACGTTGGTGGATGTGCTGGAGCGTGGGTACAAAGTGGCCGCCTGCCGCGGCAAGCGCCTTGCCGCGGCCGTCGTCTTGTCGCGTCCGGAAGCTTGTCGCTCACCGGGCCTTGCCGGGACGCGTGGTGCGTCGCGGCAAGTTCCTTGAGGTGCCTTGGTTGGCCTTCCCGGCAAGCTCCTCTTGCTGGGGCCTTGTCTTCTTGACTCGAATACTTTGTTCTTGAATGGCTCCAAAGGAACCACGGAGGGCCTTGGCGGTCACCTGGCAAGCCTTGCCGCGGGGCGCTGTGACTGCCCGTGCACAAGTTCGGGATACTAGGGTACCCCTATTCTAGTACACCGACAGGAGCCCCCGGGCCTGGGCCACACACGGTGCCGAGCGCTGTTGGGCCAGGCCCAAAACAGGGCACGGGCACACGCGGCCTGGGCCACGCCGTACCCCACTCCGTATCCACCGCGCCCTCCCCCAACGGCACGCGTTGAATGCGGCATCGTGGGAGAGATCGTGGGTGGTTTCTTTATTCGGAAGGGCGAAACGTCCGCCCCCTCCCTCTTTATAAGCAGGGGAAACAGGGGCAGTCCGTCCCCTCTCGCTGGTTGCTACTTCATCTTCACAAATCCCCGCCACTCCCCCTTCTTCTCAAAGCCGAGAGAGAGCAGCGCTCCGCCCCCCATTGCCACCAGCATCACCAACGCCGTCGACCTCCCCCACCACCTCCGCCATGGCTCCAAAAGCCGACAAGGGGAAGGGCGTGAAGTCGGCCGAGGCGCAGCGGCTCGCGGCACTGCGGAAGGAGCAGGCGATCTTCTCCCCCCAGCTCGACGCGAAGGAGCTGAGGGAGTACTACTACCTCTTCTGGTCGACGGAGACGCGAGCGCATCCGCGCACGAAGGTGCTCCCGGCCGCCGCATCGGAACTGGCTCCAAACGGGTACCCCTTCTTCATGTTGTTCTTCTACTGCGGGCTTTGCCCGCCCTTCTCGGAATTCTTCTGCGACATAATGAACACCTACGGGCTCCGCCTCCTTGACTTCACCCCCAACGCCGTTTTGACCATGGCAGTTTTCGCACATCTCTGCGAAAACTTTGTTGGAGTCCACCCCAACGTAGCCCTTTTCCGCCACTTCTTCATGCCTCGGGTCGAGAGAGGAGAGCCGCTTGCCGGAGGGATCGCCTGGATCTCGAGAGTCGGCAAGAAGGAGGCGTATCTGGAGGATGAGCTCCGCAGTAAGTGGGAGGAGTGGAGAGCGGAGTGGTGCTGGATCATCGAGGAGAACCCGCAGCCATTCACTGCCCTGCACCAAGCCCCAATAGTGCGTGGGAATGATTGGAGCAACGTGGCCCCGGAAGACGAGAGGCTGAAGATCGCCATCACCAGGATCCTTCGCCTCAGGCTTGCCGGGCTCACCGTAGGCGCCGTTGGTGCAGATTTCCTTCGCCGCCGCATCGCCCCCCTGCAGGAGAGGGGGAGACCTGCCTGGGAGTTCAAGAACTCGGCGGATATCATGAGGCTGCGCCCGGGCCTCAACTTCAACTTCACCGTCCTGGAGCTGGATGCGATGCTCCTGGAGTTGTTCAAACGAGATCCCCAACATCCATTCACGCTGCCGAGGAGTGTCGTTCCGCTGTGCAATAATTCGTCGCTTGACTGGATCCGCGTGATGATGCCGTTGTGCGATTCGCACGGAATCGCCCCAACTTGGCAAGAACCTGCGGATGACGTCATGGAAGCGTTCTTCGACAACTTGGTAGAAGTGCCGGTCCGCACCGACGAACAGAAGAGCCTCACCCGTGACACTACCGCCGCGGAGCTGCAGCGCATCACCACTAGGACGGAAGAGGCTATGGCAGCAGCTGCCGCGGGCGTGTTCGGGTTCACCGTGGAGGAGGCAGAGGCGGCAGAGGCGGCAAGCCTTGCCGAGCGCGAGGAGTTTGTCGGCGAGGAAGAGCTTGCCGGTCCTGAAGACGAGCCGAGCGAGCCCACCGAGGGAGATCTTGTCGGGCCCGAATCTTCAGATACCGTGCCGCAAGTGGAGCCCCCAGCTGCACCAAGAAGGCGTCTCCGCAGGGCCGGGGACGTAGCGGGGCGACAAACGAGACAACAGCCGCCGAGCCGTGCGACACGCTCTACCGCGGCAAGTACTGTTGCCGCGGGAGTGCCTCACGCTACTGCGGCAACTGGAGCGGGATCTTCCCGGTCCACCGCTACCGCCCCTGCCAAGCGGGCAAGGGAACCTACTCCTCCACCTCGCCGCACCGGAGGGGAGCCGGACTTCGACCTCTCTGTGCTCAGCTCCGACAAGGAAGAGGAAGAGTAAGTTTCTTTGGTGCTCTTGTAGTTCTTCAATTCCTGTTGTTTTTGTCTTGTATCTCACTTGCTTCAATCTGAACCTATTCCTTTTTAGGACGCTGGCCCAGAGAGCGGCGAAGAGAGCCAATCCCACTGTGTCAGCAGGGGGTGTGTTTGAGACCACCTTGACGGACCCGGCAACTACTCCCCAAAGCAGCCCCCAGCGCAGCCCCCAGCGTAAGTTCATAACTTACTTCCTGTTGTCAGGCGCTCATGAGTGCTTTTTTCTTTGCTGATATCTTGACTGTTGGATTTGTGTAGGAGCAGAGTAGCCTCACCAGGAGGGCCCGGAAGCCGCTCCCGAAGCGCCATCTGCTTCAACTACGCCGCCAAGGGAGGATCTCCCGGCAAGGGAGCGTTTTCCGGCAAGGGAGAATTCTCCGGCAAGGGGCAGTTCTCCGGCAAGGGACAGCACCAGCGACCCTGCGGTGGTTGAGACTGCAACTACGGATCTTGGTACAGGTAATCCACTTGTCTAAAAACTTCCCTTGGGTTCTTCTTCTTCTGATTTTCTCTTTGAGTGATTGCTTGACTCTCCTCCTTCTTCCGTGCGTCAGATCCACCTGCCGCAGAGCCAATGGAAACCGAGGCCGCTGGCGAGGAGAACGCATGCAGCAACGCCGACGACGCCGCTGCCACCGAAGGAGAAGCCGGCGCTGACGAGCCCGCCGGAGAAGAGGCCGCCAAGGCTGCCGCCGCAGAAGCTGGCGAGGGATCTGGCGATCGCACTGACGGCCCTGAGGCCGCAGGAGCGACAGGCGCTACACTGACCATCGATCCCTCCGCCGCTGCTGCAGGGCCGGGCTCCGAAGAGCCCCAGCCCGGCGCCTACTTGAAGGCCGGCGACGGCATCTTCATCAAGCTTCCCTGGGCATCAAGCTCCAGGGCGCCGGTCGAAGGAGAAACTTTGGATGGAGAAGTGCTCGCCTCTGCTGGGCTGACGCTAGTCGACGCGCCAAGCAGCAGCGATGAGCCTGAGGAGGAGCGGTTGCTGTGGAAGTTGATGTCGCTCAACCGCGCCCGACAAGCCAAGATGGCTTCCCGGGAAGCGCTTGTGGCGAGGGCGGGAGTTGACATTGAGAAACGCGCGGACGAGCTCCGGGATCTCAGGCAGGAGGCTCTCCGGAGCTTGGCAGAGGAGCGGGAGCAAGTCGCCGAGGAGAGGAAAGCCTTCCTCCTCGCGAAGGCTAAGGTTGAAGAGCAGCAGCGGCTTGCTGCCGAGAAGCTGTTTGCGCGGGAAGGAGAGTTGGCGCAGCGCAAGGTCAATCTTGACAGCCACGAGGAGGAGCTCGCCGCACGCGAACAAGCAATTGGCGGGGCTCTCAAGGAAGCAAAGGATGCTGCCGCATCTGCAGAGGCCGCCAAGGAGCTAGAGATGAGGGTGACGCAGCTGGAGGCCAATCTCAGGACGAGCGGCGAGGAGCTTGCCGCGCTCAGGCACGAGCGCGAGAAGGATGCTACCGCTCATGGTGAGCTGCAGGGTCTTCTCACCGAGAGGGGCAAGGAGCTCAGCACCGCCAAGGACTCCAACGCGGATCTCGAGCTGAAGCTAGCCACGCTAACTCAGACTCTGGAAGGCGCCAGGGAGCGGGAGGTGACCTTGGCGGAGAAGATCAAGGCTGACGAGGAGCTGCTGTCGAGCATTGCCGTCACCCAGAACGCATTCAGGGAGACTGTGGAGCACTAGACTGAGGGTCTGGTGAACATTGCCGCAGTCATCGACGGGGAGCTGGCTCAGCTGGGGATGGAAGACCTCGGGTATTTTTCCGATGAGCGCCTCCAACCCAGCGCCAAGCTCAACTTATTCTTCAAAGGCGTGGCGACGGCCCTCCAGCGACTCTGGGAGAAGATCCCAAAGCAGCTGGCCGACGAGTCACGCAAGATCTGTGCAGGAGCTCTTCATAAGGTGCTGATGAAGGTGGCCTTCCACAACCCAGGCCTCAACTTCACCAACGTCCTCAAGTCCCTGCCGCCGGATGCTGATTTGGAAGTGCTCAAGGCCCTTGTCGCACCCATTGTGGACAAGGTGAGCGGGATCAAGAGGGTTGAGGGCGATCGCGTAGATTAGGCCGCCCGTTTTTTCTTTTTCTTGTCGCTGCTAGTCATGTTATAAAAACAATCTATTAGAGCTGCGACAAGCTATCTTGTAATATAACTCTATTTTGGGTAATGATCGCTATGTTATTTCCTTTACTTGACTCCTTCCTTTGTATGTTTTTACCCTACGCTTTTAGGGAACTTGCCAGCGCAGGCACCCGAGCCGCGAGCGCTGAGTGCGGGACGTCAGCAGCCTGCTGGCGGTGCCGCTTCCGGCAAGAAACCTTGTCGCGACTAGTTGCAGCACACTTAAGTTGTTGAGCGGACTCGAAACAAAGTAAGGGCGCAACTAGCTACGAGTTGGTTCCTCCGCGCACAGGTTTTCCATACAAAGCACGGTCGTTCGAGGAAGATAACTTAAAAATTAAAACTAATTGCTCAAGCTTTGGCAACTTAGCTTTTCTGTCGTTTGCTTCCCGGCAAGGCGAAACTTCCTTAAACGACGCCTGGTCCACACCATTATCTTCTCCTTCCCCCCCCCCCCCGGTGAACTTGTGCGCGAGGGAACCTTCCTTTCCTTTGTTGAGAAAAAGAAAGAAGGGAAAATAATGATATGGAGCCTTATGGCTCGTTATTGCTTACCGGGGGCAGGTGCTGCACAAAGTGTCAGATAACGTATGCAAGAAAGAATATAATGCATGAAATTTGACAAGATGTGTGGAGCACACGAGCTTTACTTATACACGGGATCTGCGCCCGGCTTTGTACAAAGGATTACATGCAACATCGGCAAGACTTGTACAAAAGGTGGTTGCCGGAACAGGTTCCGGCAACCGCGCCCTACGGGTAAAACTTACGAAGATGCTCAATGTTCCAGGAGTTGCTCACCGGAATGCCATCTTCGGTCTCAAGGCGGACAGCGCCAGGCCTAGTGACTCGTTTCACCCGGTAAGGGCCTTCCCACTTCGGCGTCAACTTGTTGGAATTCTTGGCGGACTGAACGTGCCGAAGAACAAGGTCGCCTTCCTCAAAGCTTCTGGCATTAACTTTGCGGCTATGGTAGCGGCGCAAAGCTTGCTGGTATCGAGCAACTCGTACAGCAGCCTGAAGACGGTCCTTCTCAAGGAGCAGCGCGTCATCTTGTCGCAGCTGCTCTTGCTCAAGCTCATCATAAGCGAGCACTCGAGGTGACCCGTATACGAGTTCCGTGGGGAGAACTGCCTCTGCTCCATATACTAGAGCGAAAGGTGTCTGGCCAGTGGCTCGATTTGGCGTCGTTCTGATCGACCAAAGAACCACCGGCAGCTCCTCGATCCAGTTCCTTCCGCACTTGCGCAGCCTATCGAAAGTTCTGGTCTTGAGCCCGCGCAGCACTTTAGCGTTTGCCCTTTCTACTTGACCGTTGCTTCTCAGATGAGCAACAGAAGCAAAGCAGACCTTGGCGCCAAGATTTTGGACGTACTGCATGAAGGTGCGGCTCGTGAATTGCGTGCCGTTGTCGGTGACGATCCTGTTAGGGATCCCGAAACGGCAAACAATTGACCTGAAGAACTTGACTGCTGACTGTGCTGTCACCTTCCTCACTGGTTCCACTTCCGGCCACTTTGTGAACTTGTCGATTGCAACGTACAAGTACTCAAAGCCCCCGACAGCTCGGGGAAAGGGGCCGAGGATGTCGAGCCCCCAGACCGAAAATGGCCAGGATAAAGGGATCGTCTGGAGGGCTTGAGCTGGCTGATGTATCTGCTTGGAATGGAACTGGCACGCTTCACACTTGGTTACTTGTGCAGTTGCATCCTGGAGGGCTGTTGGCCAAAAGAAACCTTGCCGGAACGCTTTGCCGGCAAGTGCTCTCGCGCCAATGTGGTGACCACATATGCCTCCATGTATCTCTGCCAACAGCTTTTGTCCATCTTCCCGGTGAATACACTTCAATTTCACGCCGTTGAGCCTTCTTCTGTACAGTGTGCTGTCGACAAACTGGTACATACTTGACTGCCGGGCTACTTTTTCCGCTTCTTCTTGCTCTTCGGGAAGTTCTCCCGTTTGAAGGAAATGGACAATCTGCTACGCCCATGCTGGAGCTTGTGGCTCGACAACAAGGACTAAAGGCACATCTACTGCTGCGGGAACATCCGCTTCTATGGCAAGAACCTGTGGCTCAGCCGGAGCTTGATGTTCCCTGGCAAGCTTGCTGGAGCAAAACTTCTCGGGAGTGTCTGCTACAACGGGACAAACTCTAAGGCTTGCCGGAGCAGACTGCTCCTCAGCACTCTTGGCGTTGATCTTGGTGACCTTCTTGGCGGCGGCTTCGGGGAGCTCTGCCGGAAAATAATCACCGGAAATCAACTTCCTCTTCTTGTTCTGTCCAGTTGATGGCGTTACAGACGGCTGAGTTAGCTTGAGCACAAAAATCCCTGGTTCCACAGGTAACTTAAGTGCGGCGCACTTTGAAAGACCATCGGCAATGTCGTTCTGAGCTCTCGGAACATGTTCCATTTGTAGGCCGTCAAAGTGCTCTTCTAGCTTTCTCCCTTCATCAACGTAGGCTTCCATCAACGGACTCTGATAATTCTTGTTTACTTGGCGGACGACAAGCTGTGAGTCACCCCTGACAATGAGCTTCTTGATCCCAAGGTCTGCTGCGATCCTGAGACCGGCAAGCAAGCCTTCATACTCTGCAGTATTGTTCGTTGCTTGCTCCTTGGGAAAGTGCATCTGGACCACGTACTTGAGGTGCTCTCCGATGGGTGCGACAAGTAGCACGCCCGCACCGGCGCCTTGCAGCAAGAAGGCACCATCAAAGTACATCAACCACTCTTTGCTCGCCTCCTTGACGGGGATGCTCGTCTCTGGAATTTCTTCATCTTGTGTTGGTGTCCATTCTGCTATGAACTCCGCCAATGCCCTGCTTTGGATAGTCGAAGTACTCTCAAATTTGAGGCCAAAGCTTGACATTTCCAGTGCCCACTCAACAATCCTGCCTGTTGCTTCTGGATTTTGCAGTATCCTCTTCAGCGGAAAACGAGTGACCACTGTGATCTCGTGTGCTTGAAAGTAATGGCGCAACTTTCTTGAGGCCATGAGAAGGCCGAAAAGCAACTTATGCACCCCAGAGTACCTTGACCTAGCTCCCTGCAAAAGGGAACTGACGAAGTAAAGTGGGCGCTGCACCATCCGTTTTTGCATCTTCTCACACTCCTGCGCAGATCCATTCTTGTCAGGACCAGAGCTTGCCGGCGAAGCCCCCTGCTTGTCGCTGGATGCATCTGCCGTGGTTGCTGGCTCATCATCTGCCTCCCTCTCCGCCACTAACGCAGCACTAACCACTTGATTGGTTGCCGATATATATAGCAGCAACTTCTCTTATGGCTTAGGTGCGATAAGTGTTGGAGTGGAGGACATGTATCTCTTCAAGTCCTGTAGCGCAGCCTCCGCCTCTGGAGTCCATTTCATTGGACCTGCCTTTTTCAATATTTTGAAAAATGATAGGGCGCGCTCAGCAGATCTGGAGATAAACCTGCTGAGAGCAGCCACGCAACCGGCAAGCCTTCGCACATCCTTGACACGCTTTGGTGCTTCAATCTGCTCAATGGCCTTGATCTTGTCGGGGTTGGCTTCAATTCCCCGCTGAGACACAAAGAACCCGAGAAGCTTGCCAGAGGGGACTCCAAACACACACTTCTCGGGGTTCAGCTTGAGGTTGATCTTGCGCAGATTTGCAAATGTTTCGTCTAAATCTTGAATTAGGGTCGCCCTGTCCTTGCACTTGACCACTATGTCATCCATGTAGGCTTCCACATTTCTGTGCATTTGCGGCTCAAAAGCATGGTGGACTACCCTTGCGAATATTGAACCGGCATTCTTCAAACCGAAAGGCATCCGTATGAAACAGTACGTGCCACACGGGGTGATGAATGCGGTCTTCTCTTCATCCTCTTCTGCCATGAAGATCTGATGGTATCCTGAATATGCATCAAGAAATGAGAGCAAATCACATCCGGCCGTGGAGTCAACAATCTGATCGATGCGCGGCAAGGGAAATGGGTCTTTGGGACAAGCTTTATTGACATCAGTGAAGTCGATACAAAGCCTCCATTTTCCGTTAGCCTTGCGCACGACTACAGGATTGGCCAACCACGTAGGATGGAGCACTCCTCTGACAAGGCCTGCTGCTTCCAATTTCTTGATTTCTTCTGCGATGAATTCTTGGCGCTCCACTGCTTGCTTCCTGACTTTCTGTTTGACGGGCCGCGCATGAGGACAGACGGCCAGGTGGTGCTCGATTACTTTCCTAGGAACACCGGGGATGTCGGACGGTTGCCATGCAAACACGTCGACATTCGCCCGCAGGAAAGCAACGAGCGCGCTTTCCTATTTAGGGTCGAGGGTGGCACTAATGGTGAAGGTACCACCAGTGCCGTCCTCCTTGGCGGACACCTTCTTGGTCTCTGGTGGAGCTGCCATTGCCTTCTTACACTTGCCGGTGGAGCTCGATGGTGCGTCCTCGACGGTAGCGCAGCACTCCAAAGAGGTGCGCTTGCCGGAGTGGGCATCAGAACTCTTGCCGTACTTGGTCTTCTTCTTCCCCCCGGGAGCTTCAGCGGCAAGTGATCTGCGATCTGTTGCGGCTGCTGCTTCCCGGTAGATCTTGTCAGCGCAGATAAGAGCATCCTTCTTGTTGCCAGGGACAGAGATGACATTTATTGGGCCTGGCATCTTCAGTATGTTGTATGCATAATGAGAGGCTGCCATGAATTTGGCGAGTGCTGGACGGCCTAGTATCCCATTGTAAGGCAATGGAAAGTCAGCAACGTCAAAAGTGACCCTCTCAGTCCTGAAGTTCAGCTTGCTGCCAAATGTCACCGGCAACGTGATCTTTCCCTTCGGCTTGCTCCTTCCCGGATTGATTCCTTGGAATGTGCCAGTCTCTTCGAGCTCGCTGTCAGGGATCTGGAGTTTCTGGAGCACCGCGGAAGAGATCAGGTTCAAGCCGGCCCCGCCATCAACTAGCATCTTAGTGACCTTGAGGTTGTGGATAGTTGGTGAAACCAACATCGGAAAGCACCCGACCGCAGTTATGCGATCAGGGTGGTCCTCAATATCAAAGATGATAGGCGTGCTGGACCATTTCAGAGGCTTGCGTGACTCGACGGGTGGTTCTGCTGTATTGACTTCCCGCACCCATTGCTTGAGCTGGCGGTGTGAAGTATGCAGAGAAGCACCGCCGTCAACGCACAGGACCTCTGTGGCTTTCTGGAACTCCTGCTCATCGGTCTCATCATCATCCATATCCTCGTCGTCATCGTCATCTTCATCCTTGTCGCGGACGCGAGGAGGTCTGTCTCCTTGCCGCTTCTTGGCGTTGCCGCGGCGTCCTCCCCGGCCGGGGCGTTTCTTGCCAACTCCTCCAGCACCTTCCTGGGCCTTCTCCTTGTCGCGTCGCTCGTATTCAGCCTTCTGCTGCTCAACTAGCTGCTCGACCTTCTTGCAGCTCTGGAGATCATGGCCCTTAGTGCGGTGGATCTTGCAATACTGCTTGTTGTTGTCGTCCTGCTTGTCGGCGACTACCATAGCCTCTGCGGTGATCTCCTTGTCGGAGCCACCAGCTTTGGCTTTGTTGGCGCCACCTCCGTTGCCGGACTGCTCAACAACTAGCACCTCCTTGCCTTTCTTCTTCCTGTTGTTCCGCCGCCGGTTTTTCCTTGCCGGGGCAGTCTCCTCACTATCAGACCCCACTGCTCCTGCATTTTCTCTAGGGAGTCTCCTCCCTTCCTCAGCACGCGCACACTTGTCGGCCAGGGAAACTGATCCACGAAAACCTATGGGACCGGCGGACCGAGCCCCTTTCGGTTCGGCAGGGGGCGGAGGTCGCACGAAGAGCAGATCGAGGCGAAGCACACCAGCAGTTCACCCAGCTTCGGAGCTCTCTGGAGAGATAACACTCCTACTGCTGCTTGTCTGATTGTATTGTGTTCTTGCTCGAGAGCGCTGAGTGTTACAGTACACGTGAGCAGCTAACGAGACCGAGCGTGAGTGTTTTCTGGCTTTGAACTGAGCCCATCCCCCTTTACGTTGCGCATGGGCCTCCTTTTATATGCTCAAGGGGTCACCGACAGGTGGCAACGTAAACAAGGGTAAAAACATAAAAAGAGAGGTGGTTGGTACAGCTACCTGTACAGTGTATCCTACCTAACCCTGACGGCAGGGGACAAAGGCATTAAATGCCCGTCTGTGTCAACCAAACAGTGCAAAAAGGGACCGTCAGGGGCGCCACCGCTTGCCACGATGGCAATCTTGTCAGCGTCGCATGCCACCGCGCACCGCTGGCTGCACAGCCTCCCGCCACGCGCGCCCAGAAAGGCCCTCAGGGCGACACGTTGGTGGATGTGCTGGAGCATGGGAACAGAGTGGCCGCCTGCCGCGGCAAGCGCCTTGTCGCGGCCGTCGTCTTGTCGCGTCCGGAAGCTTGTCGCTCACCGGGCCTTACCGGGATGCATGGTGCATCGCGGCAAGTTCCTTGAGGTGCCTTGGTTGGTCTTCCCGGCAAGCTCCTCTTGTCGGGGCCTTGTCTTCTTGACTCGAATACTTTGTTCTTGAATGGCTCCAAAGGAACCACGGAGGGCCTTGGCGGTCACCCGGCAAGCCTTGGCGCGGGGCGCTGCGACTGCCCGTGCACAAGTTCAGGATACTAGGGTACCCCTATTTTAGAACACCGACAAACTGACACAAGGCTCTGTGGCCATGCAGTAGTGGTAGACGAGGACATGATGGCGCACGTACAACTGGGCGACGACAACCCTCTGATCTTTGCCAGGAAGACCGACGGTGTAGTGGAGGTCGATGCCAACCACCTTGTACTTGTCTTCAGCAAGCAACTTCTCAACCGTGTTGATGTAGTCGTCCACCACGGCCGGGTCGATGGTGTACACCACCGAGAGATCCGTCTCCCTTGCATTGGTCTCCACTTTATGCTCGCCGAACTCCATTGGAGCGCCGCTAGACATCCCCTCTCTATGTGTCGTCATGGGTGTGCTTGTTGTGTTGTGGGGCACGATCGAAAGGTTAAAGAGACTAAGGTTATAATGACCGCGAGAATTAAAAGGGAAGCTAGACGGCCTGGAATATCAATCAACATGCCCTGATGGCAGTTCTAATTCACAACACGTAACTCCATCGTGCCGCACATAACTACATCGCGCGGTAACACGCGTTGCGCAACCGCATGCATATGGGCCCCCTGACATGATCGTGCACAGGCCCAACCGCTGGCAGAGCGCGCGCGGAGGGACGCAAGCAGAGCCCTCCGCGGTTGCCTCAACGGTGAGCAACCATATATATATATATATATGCATATAGCAGTTGAACACGCAAGGAAAAGCTGTCCACAACCCGAGCACGCCGACGATGCGAGCCGAGCGTGCCGCGGCGCCTAACTATGAGCATAGCACGCTGCGGCGCCTAACGGCGAGCAGAGCTTGCCGAGGGACGCGAGCAGAGGTCGGCGCCGTGTGTGTTGTGGGCAAACGCTTGCTGGTATACAACCTCAAATTTAACCAAAAAAATGATAATGCATGTTATAAAAATTATATAACTGGAAACTACGTTCAAATATGAATCCGACGATATAATCTTTGGCGACATGCATTCGAATTTTATTAATTAAATCCTACTTATAAACCAGGACGGGCGTATAGTAGTTAATTAAATCGCAAACTTTTTTTATTAAACGTATGTGTACGTGTCGTTTCGTCCTTCTCTAGCACGTCTTGTCACCCCGCTGCCGCAGACGGTTCGAGCGAAAGCTTGAGCAGCACGCGGGGGCGTTCTTTTGGCCAAACGGTGCTGAGCCCGTTCCCGCGCAACCGCGCAGGTTCCCGCACAAGCTTCCCGCTCGACTCGGTGAAATCCCCCAAAATCCCAATGCTTATCAGCCTACTATATAAACCCTCACGGCGGGCGAGTCCTGCGTCACATTTTCACCTCCCTCCATGTAGCTTATCTCGTCTACTTCTCCCAAAATCGGCAATGGCACCGTACTGTCGTTGTTGCTCAGCCACTCCGCCGTCATCAGAGCACAGCTCCAGCTGGGAGGCTACACTGCAGCGGCGGCACAGTCCCCGACATAGTGTAGTGCGCGCGGCGTCCCAATTGGGTATGCGCGGAACACGCACCACACGCTCGGCCGCTGGTGCTCGTCGGCAGCTATTGCCGGCCGCCATTGCCACCACAGCTCTATCGAATGCCAGGGCCATCGCCCGCTCTGTCGCCGCGGCCCAAAGGCAGGAGGTGGTCATCGTGGCTGCCACCCCACTGCCGGCCACCGTGGCCATCACCCGCTCCGCCACCACGGCCGAAGGCAGGAGGTGGTGGTCGTGGCTGCCACCCCATCATCGTCCACCGTGGTCGCCAGCCCACCGTGGACCGTCGGGATTATCACCCGCTCCGCCTCCGCTGCCCACAGCAGGGAGGTGGAGGCCTCCATGTGCGGCAACGACCTTGCATGCTACATCGAGTTCCCGTGGGAGGAGGAGGAGCGCCTCGTCGAGCACGCAAAGAGCCTTATCGCTGCCATGACCGCGGTACATGCCGACGCAGAGGCGAGGAATCAGGAGATCTACGAGCAGTCCGGCCACTTCGAGAGGGGTCGTCTAGAGCGGCAGAGGGCATTCGAGGTGAGCGTCGCTGAAGGTGTAGTAGCGGCAGGCACCGTATTGCAGTTGTCCATCTCCTCGGTAGGCTCCTCCTTCTCTTCCTCTTACTAAGCACGCTCAGCAGAGGAGAGGCTGCTGGAAGTAGTACAAAGCCCCTCCATAGTAGTAGTATTTAGGGGCTATTTTGTTCAGTTCATCTGACTATAGATGTGGTGTAACTGTACAACGTACTTAAAATTAGCTTGTGTATATAATTGAAGTAGCTATTTCAGTACGTGGTTGGCAACAATTGGGGAAAAGTTTGGTCAGTTCAGCTGTAAAGTTGGACTGATTGTATAAATTAAGCACCACTAGTGATGCGGAGCATCCCACGTTCATCCCCGTGTACACTCCGACTACTCTCCGAACCCCAAGAGGACATATGACGAGACCTCGAACATACGCCATTGGACAAAAGGTGAACTCGCTCCTCTCTGAACCTTCACTTTCTACATGTGAGACATGGCTACTACCTCCAACGTGTGTGCTATGCATGCTCAGGTACTTAGAGGAAAGCCACGGAGCCACCACGTCCAACAGAAGAGCTAGTGAGGATGGCAAGTACAAGGACCAAGAGAAGAAGCTGCTCGAAGCTACATCCACCGGACGACCGGCCTAGCCCGGACGTCTGGCCCCTGAAGGTCCCACCAGCCAGGCCAACACATGCTACAGTGGCCGGACGTCCGTCCAGGACCGGACGTCCAACAACTCCCAGGCCCCGGACGACCATACCCCCCCGGACATCCGTCGCCACGCCAACAGAATGTAATTTACGGAAATTCGAGAATCTCCGGACGTCCGGACCTCCGCGAGCCTCCGTACGACCGACGCCTTATGGACGTCCGCCCCCTGGCTGTGTCCAGTTGCTGGCTGAGGCCCATGTACCCCTTCACTTCGCCTCTCTTTTGCACTTAGACTATAAATAGACCTCCTCCTCCTCCTAGAGAGGGTTAGCGTTGATTTAGCTGATTTGTGAGATAGAGCCTCGCTGATCCATCAGGATCTCTTCCTTGTGAGAGACCGTGGTCTCTTCGGAGAAGATCCACTTGGATTCATGACCCCTTTACGAGAAGATCCCTCGTGGATTCAAGACCTCCTCTCGGAGATGAGCTACCGCCACTTGTATTATCCTTTGTTGAATTTGGACCGTGTATCTCTTTGTGTTTCTTGGATCTAGCACATGTGCGACTTTGTTCTTGTTGGTTGAGCGTTCTCTCGTGTTTTTCCCTCGTTCCCCTCCTCATGTTCTTCGTGTTCCTCATAGGGATCCGCTCCAAACGTGAAAGATCGGCCTCTAGGGTTCTACTCTACATCATCTTGGTATCAGAGCTAGGTTGATCACGTTTTTGGAGCCCCTACCCCTCTTTTTCTAGCATAATTTTGTTGTGTTCTTCCCAAAATCCGAAAATCCCCACCAGAAATAGCCCCGATTTTTTTTGTTATTTGTTGGTTTGATGATGTTTTGTTGATTTTGATCCATGGATTTTCTTGGTTTCGAGTGGATCTAGCATTTCCCCAAGTTTCCCCATCTTTCATCCATGAAATCTCATCAATTTTGACCCTGAGAACTCCATTTTTTCCGCCCAAAATCGCGCCCCGGATCTCGGATCTCGCGTTGACCCCGACCCACCGGACGACCGGCATTTTACGGACGTCCGGACCCCCATGAAGCACCGGACGTCCGTCATCGGAAGACCGGAACCAGCCAAAAGAACAGAAATTACGAATTTCCGAGACCGACCGGACGTTCGACGACTGGACATCCGTCCATTTACAGACGTCCGTAACCTGTAGTTTCAGACTTCGGCTGATTTTTGTTTCGTCCATAACTAATTCATCCGAACTCCGATTTTGACGTTCTTTAGCTCGTTTTGAAGCTCTTGACATACCTTATCCCACAAAAATACCACCAACATCAGTTGACTCCATAAAATTTTGTGAATTTTGGCATCTTTGCCTAGGGCTTACACCATAGCATCCGCATAGCCTCCACCGACTTCCGCAACCTAACCCATTTTGTTCCCCATAGCATTAGTGGTTGCTTGAGTAGTGATTCGAGTCTCCTAAGGTGTTTAGGCTATTTAGGGATGGTTGTCTCTTCTTCAACCACCACCACCACTTCTGCATAACCTTGCCCACCATACACTTACCACCACCCCAACTTAACCCAATTGTTGTTTGAGCTTGTTTGAGTTGTGGCTTGTGTCTCCTAAGGTGTTTCGGCTACTTAGGGATGGCAACTTCAACTCCGACACATGTATAGCCCATCATTTCACTTCCGCATTTGCTAAGTGCAAACCACCACCGCTTTCCACTACCACCATTTTGACATTTGACATTTGAGATTTTGAGTTCGCAGTTTTTCCGTTTCCTAAGGTGTTTCAGCTACTTAGGGACAAGTCTCCATCATCTTGGTTTCTACATCAAGAACACCGCCACTCATCATCGCCATGGACGGTAACCTCCATATCATCTTGGTATCGTGGTATCCCTCCATTGTATATTCCCCTTGCCATTGCATTGTTAGCCCCTAGCCCATTTTGCGTTACTTGCCTATCGAGACTAGCCATTTGAGTATTGCCGGCAACGCTACTTGTGCACATTAGTGAGCATTGATCTACACCTTCTATTGCATACATACCATATCATCGTGGAGCATATCTTGGTATCATATCTTGTGTCACAAGTTTGTTCCCGCATATACACTATTGCTATCTTGGTTTGTGCATTATGCAAAAGTGGCCATACAAAAAAAAGAAGAATAAGCTTTTAAGCAAAAGAAAGAGAGCAAAGAAGCTTGTAAGCAAGTGCCATAGCATCATACAACATTGCATATAAGATTGTCATATCCGGTCATCTTGGATCATCTTGGGAGAAACACCGGGAACCATACATACAAAGCATACTTGGGATAAAAGTCCATATATTTTGCATCTTATAGGTTGTGCACAAGTGTCGTATCCGCCTATAGAGCAATCGTGCTAGCGTCTCTCTTGAGTTGTGCAACACGAGCGTTTTCCGTGGATTCCACATTTTGTGCTCATTCCTTGGTTGCACGACCCCATTTATCTATCCGTGTGTGTGTTTCCGCGTGCCACATATTGCTATTGGTCTACTTGTTTCGCTTGCGGATTTGTGAATCTCTTTCAACATTACTGACTCTTGCTAACATTTTGCATCAAATTTTTGTGCCACTATCCTCACCGAGCTCCACCATAAGCCTTACTTGTGTAGGTGTGAGAACCGACAAGAATTGGTACCAATTGTGCTATTTCCTTGTTACACATTTGAGTGATCATTGATCCATCTTCAACATCGGTCAATGTAAATTTGGTATAGTTCTTCTCTTTCTCCAACTCATACTTGCTCGAGTGTTGTGATGTATAGGCAAGGCATTTCATCTCCGGTCTTCGACAACCACGACGGCTTGAACAACTACATCACCAAAGCATCCACCTTCGATCTACAATGACAAATGCAAGGCGCACAATCAAGATAGTGAGAGCGCATCAAGAACATCTCCATCGACATTCTTCACTCCGAAGCAAGGAAAAGGGACTACATTGACAAGAAGCTTTCCGCAAAAAAGAGGAACAAGATGCAAGGATGGAGGAGATTCGGGCATTGATCAAGTCTTCTTCCACTTTGTCATCTTCAAGGCGGCGACGTTCAAGCCAAAAGTCTTCGGAGCGCGAAAACGATGCAAGCGCCAGTCGTCCATGTCATCATCTACATGGCGACCACCATCACGTTCGTGATCAACATCGTCATGAAGGGCAAGTCACCTCCAAGCATCATGTGCACGACGACGACGAACGCCATCGAGCTCAAGCGCGACAACGACACCATCATCATGAAGATGCTCCACAAGCGCAAACGTACTAGTCCCAACAAGCACTACTTCACGCCAAGTCCAAGCTTCATGAGCAAAAGAGAAGACCGCGAGACGAGCACCACCAAGACAGAGCTACGGCTACCACCACCACTTCAGCATCTTCGCCAAGTGCTATCAAGGCCTCTTCGCCTTTGGACGTACGACATCTTCGCCTACTTCCCACATGTACGCCTACATCAACTTCATCAAGTCCGAGGCGACTATCTGTGAGCGAGGGCGACACTTCCATCTTCGGAAGCCCCTCGAGGAAGATGGTCGATCATGGGAAATCCCCTTCGGTCATGGAGACGAGCTATGAGGTGCCACATCATATGGGACTCCCACACCAAGACGGTGACAAGAAGGCCGAGCAAGGGCCATCCCCTTCGACCACGGCGATATGAGTTGAGCATGGAGACATTTGCACCAACATCTCTTCGACACGCGTATATGAAGAGATGCCCCAATTACCATGTGAGGACAGCCACCACCACATGAGTGACTCCACCATATATGACATTGAGAGCATTCCCTATGAGAGGATGAGTGTGACCACCACTAGACCCACACATGAGAGCATGCCACACATCCTATGTGAGGTTGAGAGCCATTTGAGTGACTCCACCAACCATATGAGTGAGAGCATCCTTGAGGGAGTGAGTGAGCCACAACACTTAGCGAGTGAGGTAGTTGACACGACATGTGAGGCCACTATGATTTCTAACAACTTAACCTCGACTCCTAGTGTGTTTTCTTCTTTGGTGCTAGGTCTCCTACATGACGAAATGCCTACCCTCGACGAGTCCATCCCTCCAATGGAGACGACGATGCACCCCCACATGGTTCCATCAAGATGAAGATGACAACGAATGGATCTTCGACACCTCACCTACAACACATGAGCGATGCTCCAAAGGTAACATAGGTGATGGTGCTTCTCTTGTCCCACTAGTGGACCCTCTTGACAATGATTGCTTGCATGATGTTGATCCACCTATCCCCATGCTTCATGCTAGTGCGACTTCTTCATGTCTTGACTTACCTATTTATGATGAATATGATGATGAGCATGTTGAGTTGCCTAGTTGTGATGCTATGCTCCATAGAATATCATGTGAAAATTCTTTTGGTCACATCATGTTTGATAATCCTTTGAACTTGTCATATGATATGAGTGAGATCTCCCATATTGCATCATTTCAATCTCAACATAGTAACTATGCATGCACCATTAACATAAATCCTATTTGCAGCTATGGCATAGATGACGAGATGATGGCCATTGGCTTTTGTTTTTCATGTGATGATATTGTCATGCTTCCTTTACATGATTTGTGCAATTCATCTACTATGCCATGCCATGATCACATTGCTTCGAATATGCATTGTTTTGGATGTAGTCAATATTCTCCATGTGATGTTTCTACTCATGCTCATGAGGAGATCCCCATAGTTTCCTCATACATAGTCGGAGATCTTGATGCATTTCATAATTTGCATGATTCCCATGTTTGCATGCACCATATGCATTCCATGAATAACAATGCTCTAGATATTTCTCATGATGCATTACATCCTTTGAGTCTCCATTATGCCATACACAATAAAAAACCCTATCATGATGGATGACATGGTTCTATATCACACATCTCATTTATTTGAGCATTGGCTATTTTGTGCTAACCAACACAAGCATGTGTGCATCATGATGGATGATGTGTACATATACCACAGACACACAATTTTCCCTTTGTCTTTGTTTTATGTTGGTACTCATGTATACTCGTCAACCTCTCAATCCCAAGAGTTGACGAAACGAGCTCTTGAGAGCAACGATGCTTTGGGATCACGTGAATTGTCCTAACCATAGTTCTCTTTGCGCAACGACTACGAGCATGTCTTTTACTTGTCTCTCACACGGCTATGGGCTATTTATCACTTGTCACCTTATGCTCATTTTCCCGTGTTCACTTTGCATGTTATCCTTGCTTCTATGACTTTGCCATGCAATTGTGACCGTTGTTTGCATCAACCCATGATTCACCATTATGCTACTTCTATGTGTATTTGCATGCTTGGTGGAGATACTTGTTGTTATTGCCATGACTTCTTTGTGCACCATGTTATTGATGCTTGTTGTGTTGGGAGAGTCATGATGTCCCATTGCTATTCACATATGGCCTCTCGCCAATACAATGATGATATTTTGCTCATATCTTGCTTTCATGCTTGTGATATGTCATGTGCATTATTCATGCCCACTATTTGCACACATGATATGATTGCCATGATTCCTTCTAGTACGTTGCATCTTCGCACTACTAGCTTGCTTGACTTAATCACTATGATTGCTTGCTTTGTCACGTCACCCATGTTCCACTCTTACTCGCTTTCTTGGGTTGATGACATATATGTTCATTCCTCTCACTTGATTTGTCATGATCATTGTCTCTTGTCTCCATTAGTTGCATCTCTCATATCACCTTGTATTGATTGCCAACTTGCTATGCTTATTGATCGTGGAGACTTTGACAACTTACTTGTGATGCATGCTTGTTTACTTGAGCCTATTGTATTTGGTTGTTCTTGCATCATATGCCTCCATACTATGCAATACTCCCTTGTCCTTTCTTATGATGAGCATGATGCATACACTTGTTTGGTATCTTACCACACGAATGATAGGTTTTGCACTTTAGCTAACCTCATTTGTTTTCCCGAGTGTTTGTCATGTTCTTTCGTTTTGAAGGATCCACAAGGCGGTACCGTCATGCGACAACTTGGTCATGCGAAGGCATACACGATGCGTGACACCAACTTTTTCACCATTCTCATAAAGGTGAACTCTCTCCCTTTGAGCCATCCTCAAATACATATATTGGATGGGTCACTCTTTCATTGTTGTTTCCTTCTTGCTGTCTACATGATACATCTCGCGAACGGAGGAGCGACATTGGAGATTGGCTCTATGGACCTTCACATTGAGGAGCGCTCGCACTTATTGGATGCACCTTCGGAACTCCACTCTTGCCATGACATCGAGCATTGGTACACCAACACCTCCATATTTGTTGATTGTGCTCATACATGTCATGCTCGATGGACATATCATACTTACCACAAGTTTGCACCCTATGCATGGATTGACTCACATTATGATTGCCTTGTTGCATCTTGTATTCCCATGTCATCCATGATATATGAGCTTGTTCACTTCCTTATCAAATTTCTTGTGATCTTCCTTGATGGCATATTCATACTTCATGATCATATTGCCCATCATCAATTGCATGACAACATAATCACATTGAGCACCAATTACCATGTTCATGCTCTTGATAAACCATCCCATTATGACATCATTTTGCACAATGGTCACATTAATGACATTCACCACACTGATACGTCTCCAATGTATCCATAATTTTTGATTGTTCCATGCTATTATATTACCCGTTTTGGATGTTTACGGGCTTTACTTTACACATTTATATCATTTTTGGGACTAACCTACTAACTGGAGGCCCAGCCCGTATTGCTGTTTTTTGCCTATTTCAGTATATCGAAGAAAAGGAATATCAAACAGAGTCCAAACGGAATGAAACCTTTGGGAGCATGATTTTTGGAATGAACGTGATCCAGAGGACTTGGGGTGCAAGTCAAGAAGCAACCGAGGCGGCCACGAGGGTGGAGCGCGCGCCCACCCCTACAAGACGCGCCCCCTATCTCGTGGTCCCCTCGGGCGGCCACCGTCCTACTTCTTCCTCCTATATATACCCACGTACCCCGAGAACATCAGAACAAGCGACAAAAACCTAATTCCACCGCCGCAACCTTCTGTATCCGCGAGATCCCATCTTGGAGCCTTCGTCGGTGCTCCGCCGGAGGGGAATCGACCATGGAGGGCTTCTACATCAACACCATAGCCCCTCCGATGAGTTGTGAGTAGTTTACCATAGACCTTCGGGTCCATTGTTATTAGCTAGATGGCTTCTTCTCTCTTTTTGGATCTCGATACCATGTTCTCCTCAATCTTCTTGGAGATCTATTCGATGTAACTCTTTTTGCGGTGTGTTTGTCGAGATCTGATGAATTGTGGGTTTATGATCAAGTTTATCTATGAGAAATATTTGAATCTCCTCTGAATTCTTTTATGTGTGATTAAGTTATCTTTGCAAGTCTCTTCGAATTATTAGTTTGGTTTGTCCTACTAGATTGATCTTTCTTGCAATGGGAGAAGTGCTTAGCTTTGGGTTCAATCTTGTGGTGTCCTTTCCCAGTGACAATAGGGGTAGCAAGGCACGTATTGTATTGTTTCCATCAAGGATAAAAAGATGGGGTTTATATCATATTGCATGAGTTTATCCCTCTATATAATGTCATCTTTCTTAATGTGTTACTCTATTCTTTTATGAACTTAATACTCTAGATGCATGCTGGATAGCGGTCGATGTGTGGAGTAATAGTAGTAGATGCAGGCAGGAGTCGGTCTACTTGTCACGGACGTGATGCCTATATACATGATCATGCCTAGATAATCTCATAATTATTCGCTTTTCTATCAATTGCTCGACAGTAATTTGTTCACCCAGCGTAATACTTATGCTATCTTGAGAGAAGCCACTAGTGAAACCTATGGCCCCCGGGTCTATCTTTTATCATATAAGCTTTCAATCTACTTTTATTTGCATCTTTACTTTTCCAATCTATATCATAAAATACCAAAAATATATTTATCTTATCATACTATCTCTATCAGATCTCACTTTCGCAAGTGGCCATGAAGGGATTGACAACCCCTTTATTGCGTTGGTTGCGAGTTCTTTGTTTGTTTGTGTAGGTGTGTGGGACTTTTGAGGAGCCTCCTACTGGATTCATACCTTGGTTCTCAAAAACTGAGGGAAATACTTACGCTACTATTGCTGCATCACCCTTTCCTCTTCAAGGAAAACCAATGCAAGCTCAAGACGTAGCAAGAGGGATTTCTGGCGCCGTTGCCGGGGAGGTCTTTGCTCAAGTCAAGACATACCATGTACCCATCACAAACTCATCTCCCTCGCATTTACATTATTTGCCATTTCCCTCTCGTTTTCCTCTCCCCCACTTCACCCTTGCCGTTTTATTCGCCCTCTCTTTCCCAATCTTCTCCTCTCTCTTTCGCTTGCCTTTTTCTGTTTGCTTGTGTGTTGGATTACTTGTCGCCATGGCGCAAGATAATACCAAATTGTGTGATTTCTCCATTACTAATAATAATGATTTTCTTAGTACTCCGATTGCTCCTATTAATGACGTTGAGTCTTGTGAAATCAATACTGCTTTGCTGAATCTTGTTATGAAAGATCAATTCACCGGCCTTCCTAGTGAAGATACCGCTACCCATCTAAACAACTTTGTGGATTTGTGTGATATGCAAAAGAAGAAAGATACGGATAATGATATTGTTAAATTGAAGTTATTTCCATTTTCACTTAGAGATCGTGCTAAAGTTTGGTTTTCGTCTTTGCCTAAAAATAGTATTGATTCTTGGAACAAGTGCAAAGATGATTTTATCTCTAAGTATTTTCCTCCCGCTGATTATCACTCTTAGGAACGATATTATGAATTTTAAATAACTTGATCATGAGCATGTTGCCCAATCTTGGGAAAGAATGAAATTGATGATTCGCAATTGCCCTACTCATGGTTTGAATTTATGGATGATCATACAAAAATTTTATGCCGGATTGAATTTTGCTTCTAGAAATCTTTTAGATTCGGCCGCGGGAGGCACTTTTATGGAAATCACTTTAGGAGATGCTACAAAACTTCTTGATAATATTATGGCTAATTATTCTCAATGGCACACCGAAAGATCTACTAGTAAAAAAGTGCATGCTATAGAAGAAATTAATGTTTTGAGTGGAAAGATGGATGAACTTATGAAATTGTTTGCTACTAAGAGTGCTCCTATTGATCCCAATGATATGCCTTTGTCTACTTTGATTGAGAATAATAATGAATCTATGGATGTGAATTTTGTTGGTAGGAATAGTTTTGGAAACAATGCTTATAGAGGAAACTTTAATTCTAGACCGTTCCCTAGTAATTCCTCTAATAATTATGGAAATTCCTACAATAATTCTTATGGTAATTTTAATAAGATGCCGTCTGATTTTGAGAATAGTGTGAAAGAATTTATGATTTCTCAAAAGAATTTTAATGCCTTGCTTGAAGAAAAATTGCTCAAAGTTGATGATTTGGCTAGGAACGTTGATAGACTTTCGCTTGATGTTGATTCTCCGAAACTTAGATCTACCCCTCCTAAGCATGACATCAATGAGTCTCTCAAAGCTATGAGAATTTCCATTGATGAGTGCAAAGAAAGAACCGCTAGATTGCGTGCTAAGAAAGATTGCTTTGTAAAAGCGTGTTCTTCTAGTTTCCATGAAAATAATGATGAAGATCTTAAAGTTATTGATGTGTCCCCTATTAGATCTTTGTTTTGCAATATGAATCTTAATTATAATGGGATTGGAGATGAGTCGACTTTAGTTAAAAGGTGTCCCAATAATTCGGAGTTTTTAGATATTGATGCTGAATTTGGTAAAAGTGGGATTAGAGAGGTCAAGACTTTAAATAGCATTAAACCCACTATCTTGGATTTCAAGGAATTTGATTATGATAATTGTTCTTTAGAAGGTTGTATTTCCTTGTTGTAATCCGTTCTGAATTCTCCTCATGCTTATAGTCAAAATAAAGCTTTTACCAAACATATTGTTGATGCCTTGATGCAATCTTTTGATGAAAAACTTAATTTGGAAGTTTCTATACCTAGAAAACTCAATGATGAGCGGGAACCTACTATAAAGATTAAAATTAAAGATCATGAGTGTTATGCTTTATGTGATTTTGGTGCTAGTCTTTCCATGATTCCGAAAACTTTATGTGATATTCTAGGTTTCCATGATCTTGATGATTGCTCTTTAAATTTGCACCTTGCGGATACCACCATTAAAAAGCCAATGGGAAGGATCAATGATGTTATCATTGTTGCAATTAGAAATTTGGTGCCCGTAGATTTTAGCGTTCTTGATATAGATTGCAATCTTTCTTGCCCTATTATTCTTGGTAGACCTTTCCTTATAACGATTGGTGCGATTATTGATATGACGGAAGGGAATATTACATTCCAATTTCCATTAAGGAAAGGCACGAAGCACTTTCCATGAAAGAAAATTAAATTACTTTATGAATCTATCATGCGAGCTACTTATGAATTGAGTGCCAAAGATGGCACTACTTAGATCTATCATCGCTTTTATGCCTAGCTAGGGGCGTTAAACGATAGCACTAGTTGGGAGGCAACCCAATTTTATTTGTGTTTTTTGTTTTTATTTCTGTTTATTAATAAATTTTGCATCTACCTTCTATTTAGATGTGTTTTTATGTTCTAATTAGTGTTTGTGCGAAGTAGAACCTATAGGATAACCTATGGTGATAGTTAATTTGATTCTGCTGAAAAACAGAAACTTTGCGCGCATGAAATTAGTTTTGTTAAAACACAGAAACGTGATTTTGCATTGATTCTTTTTGCTGTAGATGAACATACAACTTTCCCAGGACTTCCTATTTTGTTAGGATTTTTAGAGCTCCATAAGTATTCGTGGGTAACAGATTTCTACAGACTGTTCTGTTTTTGACAGATTCTGTTTTTCGTGTGTTGTTTGCTTATTTTGATGCATCTATGGCTTGTATTAAGTGGTATGAACCATAGAGAACTTGGAATACAGTAGGTTTAACACCAATATAAATAAATAATTATTTCATTACAGTAACTTATGTGTTGGTTTTGCTTTCTTTCACTAACGGAGCTTATGAGATTTCCTGTTGAGTTTTGTGTTGTGAAGTTTTCAAGTTTTGGGTAAAGATTTGATGGACTGTGGAATAAGGAGTGTCAAAAGCCTAAGCTTGGGGATGCCCATGGCACCCCAAGATATTCAAGAATAGCCAAAAGCCTAAGCTTGGGGATGCCCCGGGAAGGCATCCCCTGTTTCGTCTTCGTTCATTGGTAACTTTACTTGGAGCTATATTTTTATTCGCCACATGATATGTGTTTTGCTTGGAGCTTCTTGTATGATATTAGTTTTTGATTTTTAGTTTACCACAATCATCCTTTCTGTACACACCTTTTGGGAAGAATCCCACTTGATTAGAATTTATTAGAATAAGCTATGTGCTTCACTTATATCTTTTGAGCTAGGTAGTTTTTGCTCTAGTGCTTCACTTATATCTTTTAGAGCATGGCGGTGGCTTAATTTTGAAGAAATTGTTGATCTCTCATGCTTCACTTATATTATTTTGAGAGTCTCTTAGAACAGCATGGTCTTTGCTATGGTTATAAAATTGGTCCTAGAATGGTAGGTATCCAAGTCGGGTATAATAAAAACTATCATAGAAAGTGAATTGGATGCTATGATCAATTTGATGCTTGATAATTGTTTTGAGATATGGAGGTAGTGATATTAAAGTCATGCTAGTAGGGTGATTATGAATTTAAAGAATGCTTTGGTTGAAGTTTGTGATTCCACGTAGCATGCACATATGGTGAACCGCTTTGTGATGAAGTTGGAGCACAATTTTATTTATTGATTGTCTTCCTTATGAGTGGCGGTCGGGGACGAGCGATGGTCTTTTCCTACCAATCTACGTTTCATCATTGTCATATTGCTCTTTGCATGATCATATAGTTGACATCGTATTTGTGGCAAGGCCACTTTCATAATTTTCGTACATGTCGTTCTTGATTCACTGCATATCCCAGTACACCGCCGAAGGCATTCATATAGAGTCATATCTTGTTCTAAGTAATGAGTTGTAATCTTGAGTTGTAAGTAAATAAAAGTGTGATGATCTTCATTATTAGAGCATTTTCCCAGTGAGGAAAGGATGATGGAGACTATGATTCCCCCACAAGTCGGGATGAGAATTCAGACTTTATATAAAAAAAAGAAAGGCCGAAAGAAAAGAAAAAAAAAGAAAAAAAAGAAAAAAAATGAGAGAAAAAGAGAGAAAGGACAATGCTACTATCCTTTTTACCACACTTGTGCTTCAAAGTAGCACCATGATCTTCGTGATAGAGAGTCTCCTATGTTGTCACTTTCATATACTAGTGGGAATTTTTCATTATAGAACTTGGCTTGTATATTCCAATGATGGGCTTCCTCAAAATGCCCTAGGTCTTCGTGAGCAAGCGAGTTGGATGCACACCAACTTAGTTTCTTTTGTTGAGCTTTCATACATTTATAACTCTAGTGCATCCGTTGCATGGCAATCCCTACTCACTCACATTGATATCTATTAATGGGCATCTCCATAGCCCGTTGATACGCCTAGTTGATGTGAGACTATCCTCTTCCTTTTTGTCTTCTCCACAACCACCATTCTATTCCACATATAGTGCTATGTCCATGGCTCACGCTCATGTATTGCGTGAAAGTTAAAAAAGTTTGAGATTACTAAAGTATGAAACAATTGCTTGGCTTGTCATCAGGGTTGTGCATGATTAAATACTTTGTGTGATGAAGATAGAGCAACAGCCATACTATATGATTTTGTAGGGATAACTTTCTTTAGCCATGCTATTTTGAGAAGACATGATTGCTTTGATTAGTATGCTTGAAGTATTACTATTACTTATGTCAATATGAACTTTTATTTTGAAACATTTGGATCTGAACATTCATGCCACAATAAAGAAAATTACATTGAGAATTATGCTAGGTAGAATTCCACATAAAAAATTATGTTTTTATCATTTACCTATTCGAGGACGAGCAGGAATTAAGCTTGGGGATGCTTGATACGTCTCCAACGTATCTATAATTTTTGATTGTTCCATGCTATTACATTACCCGTTTTGGATGTTTATGGGCTTTACTTTACACATTTATATCATTTTTGGGACTAACCTACTAACCGGAGGCCCAACCAATATTGCTGTTTTTTTGCCTATTTCAGTATTTCGAAGAAAAGGAATATCAAACGGAGTCCAAACGGAATGAAACCTTCGGGAGCGTGATTTTTGGAACGAACGTGATCCAGAGGACTTGGAGTGCAAGTCAAGAAGCACCCGAGGCGGCCACGAGGGTGGAGAGTGCGCCCACCCCTACAGGGTGCGCCCCCTATATCGTGGGCCCCTCAGGCGGCCACCGACCTACTTCTTCCTCCTATATATACCCACGTACCCCGAGAACATCAGAACAAGCCACAAAAACCTAATTCCACTGCCGCAACCTTCTGTATCCGTGAGATCCCATCTTGGAGCCTTCGTCGGCGCTCCGCAGGAGGGGGAATCGACCATGGAGGGCTTCTACAGCAACACCATAGCCCCTCCGATGAGTTGTGAGTAGTTTACCACAGACCTTCGGCTCCATAGTTATTAGCTAGATGGCTTCTTCTCTCTTTTTGGATCTCAATACCATGTTCTCCTTGATCTTCTTGGAGATCTATTTGATGTAACTCTTTTTGCGGTGTGCTTTTCGAGATCCGGTGAATTGTGGGTTTATGATCAAGTTTATCTATGAGAAATATTTGAATCTCCTTTGAATTATTTTATGTGTGATTAAGCTATCTTTGCAAGTCTCTTCGAATTATCAGTTTGGTTTGGCCTACTAGATTGATCTTTCTTGCAATGGGAGAAGTGCTGAGCTTTGGGTTCAATCTTGCGGTGCCCTTTCCCAGTGACAATAGGGGCAGCAAGGCATGTATTGTATTGTTGCCATCGAGGATAAAAAGATGGGGTTTATATCATATTGCATGAGTTGATCCCTCTACATCATGTCATCTTTCTTAATGTGTTACTCTGTTCTTTATGAACTTAATACTCTAGATGCATGCTGGATAGCGGTCGATGTGTGGAGTAATAGTAGTAGATGTAGGCAGGAGTCGGTCTACTTGTCACGGACGTGATGCCTATATATATATGATCACACCTAGATAATCTCATAATTATTCGCTTTTCTATCAATTGCTCGACAGTAATTTGTTCACCCACCGTAATACTTATGCTATCTTTGAGAGAAGCCACTAGTGAAACCTATGGCCCCCAGGTCTATCTTTTATCATATAAGCTTTCAATCTACTTTTATTTGCATCTTTACTTTTCCAATCTATATCATAAAATACCAAAAATATATTTATCTTATCATACTATCTCTATCAGATCTCACTTTCGCAAGTGGCCATGAAGGGATTGACAACCCCTTTATTGCTTTGGTTGCGAGTTCTTTGTTTGTTTGTGTAGCTGCGCGGGACTTTTGAGGAGCCTCCTACTGGATTGATACCTTGGTTCTCAAAAACTGAGGGAAATACTTACGCTACTATTGCTGCATCACCCTTTCCTCTTCAAGGAAAACCAAAGCAAGCTCAAGACGTAGCACACACCTTTGTGCATATGACAAATGAATTTGCTCACATGAATGCTGTACATCTCATTCTACATCTTTTGGATAAGCATCTTGTGCCTTGCCACAAACTATCTTGCCGCATGGACTCATTCTTACATGATGGACACTTTGTGTGTGCTAACCATTGTATTTCCAAGTGTCGCTTGTGTTTGCTCTTTTTGCAAGTCTATCACTCCGGCGACAGCTTGGACTACTTGGATTTCATCATGTCTTCAACTTCATCCAACTACAAGCCCGTCCACGACAACCATTTCCATGGTGACGAGGATCACGATCCAAGGTCGGATCTTTCCCAGGGGGGGGGAGATGATGCGGAGCATCCCACGTTCATCCCCATGTACACTCCGACTACTCTCCGTACCCCAAGAGGACATATGACGAGACCTTGAACATACGCCATTGGACACAAGGTGAACTCGCTCCTCTCTGAACCTTCACTTTCTACATGTGAGACATGGCTACTACCTCTAACGTGAGTGCTATGCATGATCAGGTACTTAGAGGAAAGCACGGAGCCACCACATTGTGATGCCCCAAGACCGACGCTCCAGATGCCGCCTAGTTATTTTGTTATCGCCGTGTGTTTCTTTTGTGCTTGCTCTTTTATTTTGCATTGCATCATGTCATCATGCCAGCATGTCATTTAATTTTTAAAACCCCAACTAAATAAATTGCATAGATCTTTTGATCTATTTAAATCGAGGGAATTCACATGGTGATTTCTCTTTATAACATATCCTCCTAATATTTAGGGAGCTATATTAAAAATATTCCATTATCTTTGGAATCACCATAACACACCTGCAGTTTAAGTTCCATGCATTTTCAATCCCAATTCCTTGCCACAAACTTTGCCAACAATTCTTATCGCTTTTATTGAGGCTCCAACTAAAGGCTCAATATTTTGGGGCACTCCTAAAACCTCGTCCTAGTTCAAACCATTTGAATTAAATTCAAATGAGTTTGAATTAAACTCTTCCATGTCGCGTGAAACTTCTTTTCTTGGGCTAAGTATAATTCTTAGACTCTGCAGGAGAAGTTTCAGCATTTTCCAAAACACCTAGCTATTTCTTTCCTTCCCTTTTCATTCTGTCTATTTTTCTGTACGTGGGAAATAGCGAGAAGGTTGGCCTTTTTGCTCCGAAGCTACAACCAGCCCATCTAGCCTCCTAGGCCCAGCCTCCAAGGCCCATCCGTAGCCCAGCCGGTGCCCTGTTAACCCTAGCCCCGACCCCCTCCTCTCGATCTCTCCCTCTCGTCCTCCCACACAGCCGCCACTCACACACCCGCATCGCGCCCGATCCCCTCTCTCCCGCATCCGCGCGCCTCCAGTTCGAGACCCGCGCTCCGCCCTCACCGGAGAAGAGAACCAAGCCGGAGCCCCGTCGGCCTCCTCGCCGCTATCGCGCCCCCTTCCATCAGCAGCCATGCCCTCATCTCATCCCCTCTGCCTCCTCCTCGTCGCCTGCATCCGCCGCCAGCCACCAAAGAACCAGGCCGCTACCGCACCATCTCGCCTCCTCCTCACCTCACCATGCGCCGGCACCAATGACCTCCGTCTCCAACCGTGCCGGCAAGCAAGCCGCAGCCTTCTGCCTCACCGCGTTCCCCTTCGCCTTCGGCACCTCAAGTTCCGCACCCGAGCCCTCTGCTTGACCAGGAGCTCGTCACCTCCAGCGCCTCTACATGTCCAAGCCCCTTGGCCCGCCTCTGCTTTGTTCGAGCGGGGAGGAGGATGCGCCTCCGCTCGCTTGCATCGACCAGCGCCAAGTCCCTGCCGCCGGCCTCCTGTCTTGCTTCTTTTGGACCAACAATAATGTCGTCGAGAACCGTACGCGGACACATCGTCTCCAGGATTTTTCGCCAAGTACCTCTACGTGCGGACTCGCCAAGTACTCGACCCGGATGCGCCAAGTTTGACTATGAACGGCTGCACGTCCGACCCGGTATTCGAACCTCAAGCGCCAAGTTCCACTACCGTTGTCGTGCATCCGACAAGACCAAGTGTACGACTATGCCCGGTGATGCGGCAAGCCCTTCCATGACGACCCGCCAAGACCCTGAACAACTACCGCCGCCGCGGTGTACAACTACTTCCACTACATCACGAGAACGTCTACTTCCCTCGACGATCTCGATCCGCTCCGAAACGCATGCTTCGAAGGTATCACGACGAGTCGACCGCCGAATGCATGTGTTGTATGAGATGCTCGTGTTTGCACCGTGTTCGAGAGGTCTTTGCATGTTCCTCCTCGTTTGCCATGCCGCCGTCCCGTGGGAACTCGGTAACCAGGATCACCCCACAATCTTTTGCATGTTCCGCACATCCGCACACTTGCTCTTTTGCACCGGTATCTCAATGAGTTATCGAATCATCGATATGTTGCCGTGGCATCATTTTCGAATTCATTGCCGTGGCACCCTTTCTTTCCACCACGGTGACAAATGTTTCATATCTTGCTCATGTGAACGTTTTCATAAAAATTGCCTAAAACTTTCATATGTCATCTGCATCATGATAACAACATTTAAAATGTCTAAAATTGTTGCTTGCTTTAAATTACTAAATGACTTGGGGATTTTCCGGAATTGTGTTTGTTGCTTCCGGCCTCATTTAAACCTGCCTAGATAGGTAGTTTCCTTATGCTTCACCTCTTGCCATGTTAATTAAGATTTAATAATTGTTGAAAATCTTAACCGAGAGTAAACTAAAATAATTCGATGTGGTGTTCCGTCAATATGCAACTCGTTGCATATTGAGCTCCACTTAATTTGTAGTATTGTTTGTTGCACTTTGCCATGCCATGCCTCTTTAAACCGGACATGCATCATACTTGTTTGTGCATCATGGTATGTTTATGCTTGTGTGTTTACCATGTTGCTTGCTTCTTTCCGGTTTGCTTCTCTCGTTAGCTTCAGTTTCGTTCCAGAGTTGTGAGGATTCGTTCGACTACGTCCATTTGTCTTCTTCATGGACTCGTTCTTCTTCCTTGCGGGATCTCAGGCAATATGACCATTACCCTCGATATCAGTTATATCTTTGCTTGCTAGCGGCTTCGTTCTATCACTATGTTGCGCTACCTATCACGTGTCTGCCAAGCCTCCCAAATTGCCATGCCAGCCTCTAACCTTTTTCACCCTTCCTAGAAAACCGTTGCTTGTCTATGTTACCGCTTTGCTCAGTCCCTCTTATAGTGTTGTTAGTTGCAGGTGAAGTTGAAGGTTGCTCCATGTTGGACCTGATTATGTTGGGATATCACAATATCTCTTATTTAATTAATGCATCTATATACTTGGTAAAGGGTGGAAGGCTCGGCCTTATGCCTGGTGTTTTGTTCCACTCTTGCCGCCCTAGTTTCCATCATACCGGTGTTATGTTCCTTGATTTTGTGTTCCTTACGCGGTTGGGTGATTTATGGGACCCTCTTGACAGTTTGCTTCGAATAAAACTCCTCCAGCAAGGCCCAACATTGGTTTTAATATTTGCCACCTAAGCCTTTTTCCCTTGGGTTCTGCAGACTCAAGGGTCATCTTTATTTTAACCCTGCCCGGGCCAGTGCTCCTCCGAGTGTTGGTACAAACTAGAGCCCTTTGCAGCGCCCCCTCAAGGGAACTTGAGGTCTGGTTTTAGTTGTACGGATTGCTCATCTGTTGTGCCCTGAGAACGAGATATGTGCATCTCCTATGGGGATTTGTCAGCACAGTCGGGTGGTCTTGTTGGTCTTGTTTTACCACTGTCGAAATGTCTTGTAAACTGGGATTCCAAGACTGATCGGGTCTTCCTAGGAGAAGGAATATCCTTCGTTGACCGTGAGAGCTTGTGATGGGCTAAGTTGGGACACCCCTGCAGGGTATTATCTTTCGAAAGCCGTGACCATGGTTATGTGGTAGATGGGAATTTGTTAATATCCGGTTGTAGAGAACTTGACACTTGACTTAATTAAAATGCATCAACCGCGTGTGTTGCCGTGATGGTCTCTTTTCGGCGGAGTCCGGGAAGTGAACACGGTCTTTGTGTTATGATTGTGCGTAAGCAGTTTCAGGATCATTTCTTGATCACTTCGAGCTTCTCGACCGTCCCATTGCTTCTCTTCTCGCTCTTACTTGCGTATGTTAGCCACCATATTTGCTTAGTGCTTGCTGCAACTCCACCTCATTACCACTTCCTACCCATAATCTTAAATAGTCTTGATCTCACAGGTTTTGAGATTGCTGAGTCCTCGTGACTCACCAGATACTATCACAATAGTTGCAGGTGCCGATGATACCAATGTAGGTGATGCAACCGAGCTCAGATGGGAGCTCAACGAAGATCTTTGTCGTTGCTATGTTTCGTTTCATGTTGTTCAGTAGAGGAGCCCAGTTGGGACGATCGGGGATCTAGCAGTTGGGTTATCTTCTTTTCTTTTGGCTTCGTCCGTAGTCGGACTATGTGTGTACTCTGAATGATGTATGATTTATTTAAGTACTTGTGTGAAGTGGCGATTGTAAGCCAACTCTTTATCCCAGTCTTGTTCATTAAATGGGATTGTGTGAAGATGACCCTTCTTGCGACAAAACCACAATGCGGTTCTGCCTCTAAGTCGTGCTTCGACACATGGGAGATATAGCCGCATCGTGGGCGTTACAAGTTGGTATCAGGGCCATCCCCGACTTAGGAGCCCCCTGCTTGATCGAATCGCTGGCGTTGTTGAGTCTAGAACAAAAATGTTTTGAGTCTTAGGATTATATATATCAGAGAGTAGGATTCTTTTTACTCCTCAGTCCCTTCGTCGCTCTGGTGAGGCCTCCTGGCGTAGATGTTTTGTCTTTCCTCGCCTCAAATTTCACTAAAAATATATAGGTTCACGCGGGTATCTTGGGATCGTTCCGATATTCTTATGACAAGAACATTGTTCTTGGTGCCTCCTGACATTTAGGGGTTGTGGCAGTGTCCCGGGGAGTTGAGCTCCGAGGTGTTGTCGTCACAATTTTATCGTTGTAATTCTGGAATAACTGAGTTTCGCCGACATTGAAAATCTCTTTTATGCAGCTAGTGGTAAGATAACCTCGATGCCACCTAGTACTGGGGAGTTCAGGAGTATTGCCATAGCTAGTATAACGGATGCTTTTCGAAGGTTGAGGTACACGATTTCCGAAGGTTTCTTGGTTATGTGTTGACGGATGGATACAACTTGGATGTAGGAATTGTTAGTTTTCATTGAGATATATATTGCTTCCCCTGTATCCCCAACACCAGATTGCATAACCAGAAAGTTTCGGGAGTTTTATAGGTGGGAATTCAAGTAGCTCTAGTTTTTTTTCTTTCCGACAGATGCATGATATGAGATTGGGGTTCGACGTCTAGTGGTCCGCCTATCCATGGTCGTTTTTACAGTGGTCTCATTGTGTCTTAAAGAACCCTTGGCTATGCTGGTTCGGGGACGCTTTGTATGTCATGTGCACTGCCTTGTACATGATGGTGTTGTACGACCGAGCCCGTGTGGGCCCCACCATGAAAACTTCGGACGAAATCTCTATCATATGTTTGTTTCCGGCTTATTCTGCAAGCCAAATCCTTTGTTTTGTTTTATTTGTGGTATTCGAGTTGCTTCGAAGTCAAATGTTGAATCCATACCTTTCATAAAGGGTGTTCTCATATTGCTATGTGAATACTTATCCTTCTTGATCAGTGAGGTTGTCATGTTAATTCTTTTCCTACCGGCGTGCTTCTCTTCAAGTGGATCCGATCATTCTCCCCATCCGCAAGATCATTTCTAAGTTTTCTCAATGGTGTTCGTTTCATCCGTTCCAAGTTGCCTTTGTTTTCCCGCCCTCCCACCTTAACTTCAAGGACTCATATATTTTAATCAAGTATCCATTTATTCATGTGAAGTATATTCACTCTTTTCAATCAATGTTCTGATCCGGTGATCCTCGTGAAGATGCTCACGAGCTTCAAGTTCATCATTCTTCATTCTCGTATTCTTCTCCGCTGGATCCAATTCAAGCTTTCGGTGTTGATCATATTCTTTTTCTCATTTCAAGTGCTTTCATGCCGGTGTATCTCTTAATCATTCACTTCTCGCTATTCCTTCGTTCTCAAGTGTTGAATATATCTCAGAAGGCCCGTCTTTCCATTCTCAATCCGTCCAAATTATTTCGAGGTTGTTATCTCATTCAGGCCATTTAATTCAACCGGTGCAATCCCCCCTTTCAATTAATCATTCAACAGTGTAACTTTGAGTGGGCCCTAACCCACAGGTCTTTTTTCCAGGATCTTACCTGACTCTTCTAATTATCAGGAGCGATTCTCAAATTCATTTCCAAGTTTGGCATAAGAATGAATTTTCATCAGTCACATGCCTTCTCCAAGGTTGTTTTCAAATTCTTTTAATCTTTGGCTCAACCTTTTTTTCTTTTAATCCTTCCGGAGTGTCTCAACAATTCATGGTGGTGTTTCTCGTCGTCATTCTCGAATTTTGAAGACCAAAGAAGAGTTCCTCTTAAATCCTTACCCGTTCTTCCAGAGATTCATGGTTCTAGCTTGATGCCATCCTCTCATAATTGTTTTCGATCGTGAGAATTCTTTTCACCCATCCGGAGCATTTCATGAGTTGTTTCCATTTCTTTCCTCTGAAGGCCATCATGTCATAATTCTTCATTCCCAGTGTAGCTATCGTTCTCCAAATCTTACCGGTGCATCATTCAAATATCCTCTAATCAGTCCATGATCTCTTCGTTCTCATGTATCTAAAACCCCTCAAGTATCTTCTTTGTTTTCCAATTCTTCCCGGTGAATTGTGCCTTTGCTACTCTCATTTCCAATTTTTATGATGGTTCATTCAACATTCCTCTTCCTTTGTTATCATATCAATTAATTCGTTCTTTCTGAATCCTACCGGTGGTTTGTTCAAGTTTTTCCCAAGTTTGCGCTATGTCTATCCTTAATCCCTCAAGAAGAATAAGTAGTATGCCAAATCCGTTGCTTGTCATCAATTTAATTGGCGAAGGATACGCATAACATAATTCTTATTATTGTTTCATCCAAGTGATCTACTTTCTTCTTTCCAGAGTTGTTCATCATGTCACTTTTCCTGGTTCGAGATGTTTCATCTTTTCTTTTCCGGAGATCCAAGTTTTCCGCATTATCTCGTCGCGAAGCTCCTTCTAAATCATCACAAGGCTTCACCTTGTGTTTTCAACTTCTCCTTCTATCCACCATCCTTTTAATACCAGAGTTTCGTCATGGTGGTTCATCAAGCATTTAATTCATTCTTGAAGTGTTCTTCAAGATTCTTGTTGGAGGATTCAAGTATTCTTCTTGCATTCCGGAATGCAACTTTTGTTCCCTTATCTTTTGAGGTGGTGTCATGTCATTTTGACAATTTTCTTCATGCTTCATGATTCACAAGTGTCAGGAATGAGATATCTAAACCCATCATTTTCTTCCTTGGAGTTATCTTTGTTGAAGATTTCACCTAAAAGCCTTCCCGAAGGAATGTTGCTAATTGTGGTGCTTATCAATGACCCAAGTTCTCCAGTTATCCTCTTGGTGAAAGAAGTTTCTCTTATCTTCATTGATCTCAACCAATCAATTGTTTCTGTTAGTGGCCAGTTGTCACCTCATCATTTTGAGATGTTTGCCATAAGCCACAACAAGCTTGTGCTTTTCGTTGGTGATTTTCCAACAACTCCGTTCAATTCTTCTTTGCAAGGATGCTTTCAAAGCCCATTTGTGGTAGAAGTGGGCATTTTCTTCTCCATTCTTTTATCCCAATGATCTATCTTCTATTAATTCTTCCGGAGGCATTATGATGTTGCTCTCTTCACTCATCATCTCGAATTAAGGATCCTATTCTTTTTCATGCTTATCCATTTAACCGGACTGTTGTGTCATCTCTTCAAGTTCTTTTCATCTTATCAAGTGTTGCATCTCTTTCATTCGGAGTGCTGTTCGAATTTGTTCTTCCTTGCTCCTTGTTTATCTCGTTTCAACCAGAGTGGTTCCAATTCCTTCTTGTCCATTGTACTCGTCATTCATAGCTTTGCAACCTCCAAGGTTCACCTGGTGTTCCTTGTTTCTATCTTTCTACCGAAGTGCTCTCAATTGTGTTCAACTCCGTTGTGTTCTTTCTTTCAACTTTTCAAACTCTCAAGGTTCTTTGGTTTCACTCATTGGTCGAAGAAGCAACTTAGTTTTACCTCTTCTCTTCCTCTTCTGTTTCCTTCCGGTGCCATCCTAGATCTCGGGACGAGATCCTCTTGTAGTGGTGGAGTGTTGTGACGCCCAAAGACCGACGCTCCAGATGCCGCCCAGTTATTTTGTTATTGTCGTGTGTTTCTTTTGTGCTTGCTCATTTATTTTTGCATTGCATCATGTCATCATGCCAGCATGTCATTTAATTTTTAAAACCTCAACTAAATAAATTGCATATATCTTTTGATCTATTTAAATCGAGGGAATTCACATGGTGATTTCTCTTTATAACATATCCTCCTAATATTTAGGCAGCTATATGAAATATATTCCATTATCTTTGGAATCACCATAACACACCTGCAGTTTAAGTTCCATGCATTTTCTATCTCAATTCCTTGCCTCAAACTTTGCCAACAATTCTTATCTCTTTTATTGAGGCTCCAACTAAAGGCTCAATATTTTGGGGCACTCCTAAAACCTTGTCCTAGTTCAAACCATTTGAATTGAATTCAAATGAGTCTGAATTAAACTCTTCCATATCGCGTGAAACTTCTTTTCTTGGGCTAAGTATAATTCTTAGACTCTATTTCCAAAACCCCTAGCTATTTCTTTCCTTCCCTTTTCCTTGTGTCTATTTTTCTGTAGGTGGGAAATAGCGAGAAGGTTGGCCTTTTTGCTCCGAAGCTGCAACCAGCCCATCTAGCCTCCTAGGCCCAGCCTCCAAGGCCCATCTGCAGCCCAGCCGGTGCCCTGTTAACCCTAGCCCCGACCCCCTCCTCTCGATCTCTCCCTCTCGTCCTCCCACACCACCACCACTCACACACCCACATCGCGCCCGAGCCCCTCGCTCCCGCATCCGCGCGCCTCCAGTGCGAGACCCGCGCTCCGCCCTCACTGGAGAAGAGAACCAGGCCGGAGCCCCGTCGGCCTCCTCGCTGCCATCGCGCCCCCTTCCATTAGCAGCCGCGCCAAGGCAGCCCAAGCGTCCGTTGTTGCTTGTTAGGCGGCGGCAGCAACATCTGCCTCGTGGATAGCAACTAGCAAGAGCAGCACATCAGCTGTCCATTCCACAAAGGAGGCCTTAGCCCTGATGGAGGCCACCCAGGACCATGTCGAGGCCGCCCTTGCCCAGCTCGTGGTGGTCACCGCACAAATCGAAAGAAGCTTCTCCGACAACGGTCGGCAATCCACGGCCAAAGAGTTGGCAATCGCCGAGAGCGTTCGAGCAGCCATCCGTTCCTGCGCGGCATACCTTGCCACGATAGAGCCCACCAAATCCCAGATGGCGGCCGGCCATGCTCAGCTTGTGGCGGCCTTTTCCAAAGAGATGCCGGACGCGAATGGCAAGATGCTTGCCGAGTATGGTGCGATGGATGCCATGGAGCCCCTTCCCGAGTTTATCGTCGGGCGCGAGCTAGACATGGAGGAGGCGGCGGAGATCGACAAGCACCAGCCGTAGTAGTACTCTTTGTTTTGTTTAATTAAGAGCGTCGGTCTTTAACTTGTTAGAGTAATGTTTAGGCCAGCTAGCTCTGTTTAATTGTTGAACTTGCTCGATTAAGAAGTGTGGGTGTGTTGTAGTGTCCTTTGTGTGCCCAAATTATGCAATGACGTGGATGAGCAGTGTAACCAAGGAAATTGGAACCAAAATTTTGGACATTCAAACTCATCACACACGGGTTAAGCTATCTGAATCGTTTGTGATGTTCACATATTGTACACAGTTCTGAATAAGAGACCGTGTCTGATGACACATTGCGCGCTAGTTTTTTCGCCGAAGCGATTCCAATTTTTCGGCTTCCATGGAAATATCTACCTCCCCACCCCTCCCCCTTACTAAAAGCCACATTTGCCCTGTTTCCACCTTCCTTTCCAAGTTGAAACCTTCACTCCTTGCTTGCAGTGCCGCCTCCTCGTCGGCGACCCTCCTTCATGCTGCTCGGCCTCGCCTATCCAGGAAGGTAATCCACACCCGACCCCCATCCTCCTCCTCCTTCCACATCCCACATGCACCAACCGCTGACGCGAGTGCGACACCTTCCACACAATTCACCAACCCCTCCACCAAATAAGCACCGCCCTAAGCCATGGTGCATGTAGTATAGCCAGGATCTCAAGGAGCATTTGGCAGCGGAGAAGCAAACCGCGACCGCGCGCGTGGATGAGGTGGCGATGGCTGCCATTCGTGCCGACCCCTAGATCTTGGAGGAGCACCTTGCCATTTTCTAGCTACGTCGGTTAAGCATGCTCGGTTTACCCATTGCGTGTGTCGCTCCTGCCTTTCCTTAACAAACTCTAGTGAATTGTGATATCTACTTTTACCATGCAATTTGTTGTTGTAGTGTATATGTTCCATATGTCGTGCAATGTGGTGCTCACATATTAACTGTTTGGTTAATTAGTTATCGTGTTCAGTTAACTGTTTGGTTCAATTATGCAAATGTGATGTTCAATTCTTCATCGTGCAATTTTGTATTGTCTTCCATGTGAGAAATAAATCAATTTTTTCTTTACAAAATACATGAGAAACAAATCCAATTGTTATATTTCCAAGTTGTCAAGCATGCTTGGTTTGGTTAACGATTTGATCTTCTAGTATGTTATACATTGTGCAATGTGGTGCTCAGTTAAAGTTTGGTTCATTTGTTGTTGTGTTTAGTTAACTGTTTGGTTCCATTCTGCAATGCGATGTTCAATTGTTGTGGGTGCATTCAGTTATTGTATACCATGTGTTGGGGATATAACTACTGAGTATAAACCACCCAGGAGGGGCCGGGTTATGCTCACAAGGAGTCATCCGTATTGAAGCCCATGATGACAAGGAATATGGCGCTTTAGTACAGAGACCTAGAGGCCCAGAGCCCAAGGGCGGGTTAGGGCCCATAGACATAAACCGCCATGATATATGTAACTTGTGTTGTAAGATAGGGAAAGGTAGAAACTGAGCCGGACACATGTATGAGGCGGCCTCGGGATTCTGTAAACCGCCGGGCGTCAACCTGTGTATATAAAGGGACGACCTGGCGGCGGTTCAGGGACAAGAAAAAACAACTCGAGAGATAGGTAAAGAGGATTTGCTCCCTGCACATCGAGACCCCATCAATTCCACCACAACTGGAGGCTTTTACCTTCACCGCAAGGGGCCGAACCAGTATAAACTCCTCGTGTCCTTTGTCCGGTTTAACCCCTTTAAGCTAATCTCATTGTGATGGCTCCACGACTAAGTCCTTTCACTAGGACATCTGACGTGATAATTCCACGACAGTTGGCGCCCACCGTGGGGCTGTCGCAAGATGGTTTCAAGTTCTTGAAGGGCAACTTTGAAGGGCTCAAGGGATACGCAGTGGGCCGGATGACCAAGAGTCGTCGCGGCAAGCTGTACATGGACGACGCAGGCTGGGGCCCCGAGGCCGGCTCAACCGAGTACGGGTATCGGGTCCCCTTTGGAGGAATTCACGTCTTCATCGATAAGATTGGCGAACCGGGCCCTGAGCCGGACACCTGCACCGACCTCGTCGAGACCGCTCAGCGTTCAAGCCTTGCCCGGGTTCAGCCTGCCATGAAGCGTGCGTTCGTAGGATTCATCCATGGTGCGGAGTCTGAACAGGTGTCCGACTGTGAGACGGTCGTCTATTCTGATGGCGAAACATCCATTGGTGAGACCGAGTCACTGCACCAACTGCAAGACGGCCGGTTTGGGGGCTGTTCCAATGGTGACAGTATTCCAAACCCCCTTGAACCGCCCAACCGGGTTGCGATCTTCATGGCCGGTACGCAGCCTACGTTGCAATCTTCAACTGCAGCAACAATGATTTCTGGATTGGCAGCCGGGGCAGGACTCCCCGCGCGCTGGCCGGCTCAAGTTCTGTCCGGTTTATTGGACGCTTGGACGACGCTGTTGACCACGGAGGTTACCCCAGAGACTCAAGATCAGCATAACACAGAGGTCACAAAGCTGTGAGATCAGATAACTCAGGCCAAGGAGGACTTGGCGGCTGAGGAAACCAGGATGCCTGATGAGCGGGCCGCTTTAGATGCCCACTCTCAGCAGACTCGGGCAGAGAATTACCGGCTCATGCTGGATCAGAACACTTCGAACGACGTGTTGAGGAGGAGGCATCGGTCTCGTCTACCACCGGTTTATGAAGCAATGAATCTCTTCAACACACTAGGAGCAGGACCCAGTAATCCAGCAGCAGCAAACTAGGTCGAAGCACCCAGGACAGGAGCGCCGAATCAGCCACGGGTGACGGACCAGCCTCGACGGACCCATGACCCGCCGTAGTACATGCCGATGCCACCGGGTCACTTCTCCACCCCTTTGGATAACATGATCGCTACGGCATCACGACTCGAAGCTATTCCAATGGAGGGTGAGTCTCCAGCGGCGGTTGAGACGCAATGGGCCAGAGATCTTCTTCGAACAGTTATGGTTCAGCAGCAGGCTTATTCGTATAGTCGAGATAGAATTCATTCAACCCCTCGCCCAAGCAAGAGTTACAACAGGCACATTGATGAACCTGCTGTGTCAAGCAGTGCGCGGAACCGTGACACCCCTCGAGGGCCTAATCCGGCGTGCGGTGGTGCAAATGCTCAGGACGTGGTGCATAATGGTGGAGCGCGTTGAGAAGCCGAGTTAGCAGCACAGCTTACTCTGGTTTGTCCGACGATGTCAGTGGAACGAGGTCTTGCTTTCAGCTCTTGGGGGGTGCTGTGTCTCAGCCCGACCCTACGCAGTGTGCGGCTGCCCAAGGATTTCAAGGGTCCGCGCAAGGTGCCCAATTACACCGCTGATTTACCCCCCGAGTCATGGGTTGAAAGTTATGAGATGGCAATGGAGATGCTGGATGTGGAGGAAGCAACGTGTGCGAAGTACTTATGATGTTCGATCGAACAGCTCGCACTTGGTTAAAAAGTTTGCCACCCAACTCCATTGGGTCATGGGCCGAGCAGAAGGCCCGGTTTATAACAAACTTCAAGGACACGTGCAAGCAACCCATGTCAATTGTGGATCTGGCCGCCTGTGTTCAAGAGGAAGGTGAGTCAACAACCCATTGGGTGCGCCGGGTTTCAGAGATCTTGCACTCATCGGACCGTATCAATGTTGGTTCTGCAGTTATAACCTTGGAGGGCAATTGCCGGTTTAAGCCGCTGAAGTTGAAGTTGGGACGACTCAAGCATCACTGCAATGACATGGGAACACTTATGGCAGCTTTGGTTAAGTATGCCGATTCTGATAGTACCAAGGATCCTGAGTCTGACAATGAGAAGCCGGGGAAAGGAAAGAAGAATGGCGGTGCAAAAGGGCAGCAACATAACCAGGCGGGCCATGGGAACAATGGTAAGCATAAAGCGGATAGTAATTCTGATTTTGTGGCTAACACCAATGCGCAGGACAATGGCCAGCGTCGTAAGGGTAGACGCGAGAGAAGCCAGCTACGCATCTCTGGAAGGATTGCTTTATTATGCAGGAGTTCAAGAACTCGGATTTTTCCGATGCGATAATGGATCGTCCAGCGGTTTAGGTCACGGGTCTCACAGGCCGGGTTATGGTGGAGGTAACTCCGGTTTAGGATTTCAAGGCAATCAGGGTGGACATGGTAATCAAGGCAATCAGGGAAACCAGGGAGGTTATAATCAGCAGGGGAATCAACAACAACAACAGTCGGGTTACCAGAGTCACCCGAAGCAGTTGAATGGTGGGCAGTATCATGTCTTCACCACTAGCCTGTGCAAGCGCGATCAGAAGCTTCATAAAAGGGCAGTAAACTCCATTGAACCGGTGGTGCCCCGTTACTTGTGCTGGTCAGAACAGCCCATTGTGTGGAGCCGAGAGGATCATCCGCCCCGGGTAGATAATCCGGGTCACCTGGCGTTGTTGGTGGCGCCTCAGGTTGGAGGTTATAAGTTCACCAAAGTGCTCATGGATGGAGGGAGCAGTATCAACATCTTGTATTATGAAACCTTTCGTCGCATGGGGTTGACAGATAAGAATCTTAAACCGTCGAACACCATTTTTCACGGTGTGGTACCTGGTAAATCGGCTTATCCGGTCGGTAAGATAGCTTTGGAGGTTTCTTTTGGAGATGATCATGATTCAAGGTCAGAGACATTGACTTTTGAAGTGGTGAAAATCAGGAGTCCGTATCATGCCCTGTTTGGACGGTCGGCTTATGCTAAGTTCATGGCGATGCCGTGTTATGTCTATCTGCAGCTCAAGATGCCGGGTCATAAGGGGACCATCACATTACATGGGATCCGAAAGGTCGCTTTGGAATGTGAGGAAGGTGATGCGACTTACCCTGAGTCGGTTTGTGCAACAAAGGAGTTGAAATTCTATAAGGACAATGTTGATCGGGCAGACATGACTTCTTTGAAAAAACCAACTACGGAGCATGATCCATCCTTGAAGTTTAAATCGGCTGATGAGACTAAGTTGGTTGATTTTGTTCCTGGCGATTCATCCAAGCAGTTCAGCACCAGCGCTAACCTGGATCCGAAATAGGAAAGCGCGCTCATCGAGTTCATCCGTGAGAACCGGGACATCTTTGCATGGAAACCTTCTGACATGCCAGGTGTACCGAGGGAACTCGCTGAGCACACCCTTAATATCGATCCCAAGTATAAACCAGTCAAGCAGTTTCTCCGCCGCATCAACGAAGAGAGACGCACGGCCATTGGTGAGGAAGTATCCCGGCTCTAGGCAACAGGGTTTATTGTGGAAGTTTTTCACCCTGAGTGGTTGGCTAACCTGGTGCTGGTACTCAAGAAGAACGGCACTTGGCGTATGTGTGTGGATTACACAGATTTGAACAAGGCTTGTCCAGCTGATCCTTTTGCTCTCCCTCGTATTGATCAAATTATTGATGCTACGGCGGGTTGTGAGCGTTTGAGTTTTCTGGATGCTTATTCCGGTTCATTAGATCAAAATGGCAGTTAAGGACTAGGAGAAGACGGCGTTTATAACTCCCTTTGGAGCCTTCTGCTATGTATCTATGCCTTTTGGGCTCAAGAGTGCCCATGCAAATTATCAGCGATGTGTGCAGAATTGTCTTCATAATCAGATTGGGCGCAACGTTCATGCTTATGTGGATGATATCATGGTGAAATCCAGGAAGGCAGAGACTTTGATAGCGGATTCGAAGGAAACCTTTGACAATCTCTGAGTTTATAAGATGATGCTTAATCCGACCAAGTGCGTTTTTGGTGTACCGACACGCAAGCTCTTGGGTTTTCTGGCGTCTAACAGGGGCATTGAAGCTAATCCGGAAAAGATCAAGGCTATTACATCCCTGGCTAAGCCGGCGTGTATCAACGATGTTCAACGTCTGGCGGGTCGTATTGCGGCACTGAGCTGGTTTATCAGCCGGTTGGGAGAGAAGGCCATCCCTCTATATCAGATGATGAAGAAGACAGACAACTTTGTCTGGAGTGACATTGCTAATGCGGCGTTTGAGGATCTGAAGAAGCAGTTAGCCGAGCCACCTGTTCTTGCTGCCCCCATTGATAAAGAACCATTGCTATTATATGTGGCTGGTAACGCCCGGGCTATCAGCGTGGCTATTGTGGTGGAGCGCAAGGAGGCTGGTAAGGAGCATCCGGTTCAACGGCTGGTTTATTATATCCGTGAGGTGCTTATCGAATCAAAGCAGAGGTATCCACATTGGCAGAAGCTGGTGTATGGAGTTTTTATGGCAAGCCAGAAGCTTAAGCAATATTTTCTGGGCCATCCCATCACCGTGGTCAGTTCCGCCCCCTTGGGAGATATCATCCAGAACAGGGAGGCAACCGGCCGGGTTGCTAAGTGGGCTATCGAGCTTGGACCTCATGGGTTAAAATATATGCCTCGTATGGCTATCAAGTCCCAAGCACTCGTGGATCTTATCAATGACTGGACGGAGTTGCAGGTGCCGGAGGATAAACCGGATAACACGTACTGGACTATTCACTTCGACGGATCTAGACAATTGGAGGGCTCGGGGGCTGGAGTGGTTCTTACTTCCCCTCGAGGTGACAAATTTTGTTATGTTCTCTACTTAATGTTTCCATGTACTAACAATGCAGCTGAGTATGAGGCCTTGCTCCATGGTCTTCGGATGGCTAAGGAGATGAACTTAATCCGGGTACGTTGCTTCGGCGACTCCGATTTAGTGGCTCAGCAAGTATCTGGTACTTGGGATTCTAAGGATCCACTCATGGCGGCTTATTGGCGTGAGGTGGATGTCATTGCTTGTCACTTCAAGCGTTACCAGGTCAAGCACATTGATCAGCGCAAGAATGAAGCGGCGGATGCTTTAAGCCGGCTGGGGTCTCAGTGTAAACTCGTGCCGCCCAATGTCTTTCTTGACGTTCTGCATAATCCGTCAATCAAGATACCCACGGAGGAGGATTTGGCTGTTCCCGACCCGGAGGCTCAATTGGTGGCGGTTCTTCATGCTATCCCTGATTGGACGGTGCCATACCTGGCGTATATGGCCTGGGGCGAGTTACCCGAGGACGAAGTTCTGGCCAGACAGATAATCCGGCGGTCCAAGTCCATAACTATTGTCAATGGCGAGTTACATCATTGCAGCATCTCACGGGCATTTTAGCGTTACGTTTCTCCTCAAGAAGGCTGTGAGATCTTGCGTGAAATCCACGAAGGAGATTGCGGTCATGATGTCGATTCAAAATCCCTGGTGGCTAAGGCTTTCCGACATGGCTTTTACTAGTTAACAGCTCATACTGATGCTGAGGATCTGGTTAGGAAGTGTGATGGCTGTCAGAAGTTTTCACGCCGAGCCCATGTTCCGGCCCAGGAGTTGAGGATGATTCCAATTACCTGGCCGTTTGCAACTTGGGGGCTAGATATGGTTGGGCCTTTCAAGAGGTCCAAGGATAAGAAGACCCACCTTCTGGTGGCGGTTGATAAGTTCACCAAGTGGGTGGAGGTAGAGCCAGTCAGCAAGTGTTATGCAGCCACGGTGGTTCAATTCATGAAAAGGTTGATTTTCCACTTTGGTTTTCCGCACAACATTATAACAGATAATGGCACGAATCTCTCCAAGTGTTCCATGGAAGAATTCTGTCAACGTGAGCACATCCGACTTGATGTGTCATCAGTCGCTCACCCCCAGTCTAATGGTCAAGCAGAGAGAGCTAATCAAGAAATCTTGAAGGGTAGCAAGCCCCGGCTTATGGTCCCTTTGTAGAGGACGCCGGGTTGTTGGGTGCAAGAGTTGCCTTCAGTGTTATGGAGCATCAATACCACCCCAATAGATCTACGGGTTATACTCCCTTCTTCATGGTTTATGGAGTAGAGGCAGTTCTCCCAAGTGATATTCGCCATAACTCGCCCCGAGTGGCACCTTATGTTGAAGCGGACAATGAAAGAGCACGCCAAGATGCATTGGACCTGTTAGTTGAGAAACGGGACATAGCAGCAGCCCGTTCGGCGATTTATCAGCAAGACCTGTGGCGTTATCACAGCCGCCGGGTTAAAACCAGAGCTTTTCAAGAAGGTGACTTAGTGCTCCGGGTTATCCAAGATCAGACCGACATGCACAAGTTATCCCCACCTTGGGAAGGGCCCTTTGTGGTCAGCAAGAATCTGAACAATGGGTCATACTACCTTATCGATGTTCGAGAGCACAAAGACCCACGCAAGTTGGAGGAGGAGACCCACCGGTCGTGGAATATTGCTCATCTTCGGTCCTACTACACCTGAGCCATAGGCTCCTATCATGTACATATTTTTGACAATGTATATATTATGATCAATATAATAAACCGGCATCCTTGCTAAAGCGGGGCCTCTGCCGTTCGTCTTATATATCTTCTTGATTACATGGGGGCTTCTGCTTATAAAGTGGAGTTCTGATTGTCCATTGATCCGGCTTATAAAGCTACAAAAAAAGAGCATAGCTCAAAGATAAGCTTGGGGGCTTAATACCCAGCATCGTAAGGAGCCAAAGAGAGTTTATTGCAAAGCATAACTCAAACATAGGCGCTTACTGAGCACAACTCAAAATATTGTCTGGGGGATCTTTGCTTCTACAAGAACAAAGAATCTACAACTTGCAATAGGCTATAAAAGCCAGTCTTGGAAGCCAGGTGTATTCACCAAAAACCCCGGGTTAACCTGCCTTCATCAAGTAAGTCACTCCGCCCAGGTAATCCTAGTATGACCCGTCGAACGTTTGGCAAGTCAATCTTATATAGACCCTGAACTTGTCGAAGTTAAAACAATGATTGGTTAATGTGAGGTCCATCTTAAAAGGCTTTGTGAAATGGTTTAACTCAGCGGCCTGGCAGCCCATCAAAAGCCTCTTCTTTTTTTACATATTTTCTTTGCAAAATCTTCTTTTCGATGTTTATTTCGATGATGCTTATATTTAATCCGGTACTCTCTAACCCGGACTGTTTTTTGAGTTGCCAAGTGCAAACTTATAAGATGACCGGTGTCAATTAACCCGGCTTGGTTTTCAACTATAAGTTGTCAGTACACTATCAATTATCACCCGATATTTCTTAAACCGGACTGGCTTTAACTATAAGTCGCCAAAATAATCATCCGGTGTTTATTATAACCCGGCATGGCTTTATCATAAAGCAACATAGCATGGTGGGAGTTATCAGCACTCAACGATTTGAGTTATCACCCTTATTAAAATACAGTTGATAAAATCAACAATGTGATTCCATATCACAGGTATGATATATTTCATATTTCATTATTTTTGACTAATACATCCTTGGTTATACACCCTGGCCTTATCATTGGGTATTATGACCTGTGCGGCGGTAAACCGCCAGGACAATTTCATTTTTCTTATATGCAGAAACGCAATTGTATAAAGCTGCTAAGGATTATAAGCAGACAATGCATATAGTGACAGATCAACAGTATCAGGCAAAGTGAATATGCACGATGGCATAGCAGACCAAGTGTTTAAACTAGCCTATTACAAGGCAACACACGCCCAAAAGAATAATTGTTATTTGCTGATGTCTTGGTATGAAGAAGCTGAACCGGCCTCCGGATTATGATTCTTCCTCAGGATGATGTGAAGGTTGTGGATCATCCTGCACCGGTTCACCCTCCGCCTCCCCACCTAGTGGCTGGAAGTCAATGGTTGCCCAGTCAATCCCAGATAAAGCTCGGAAGACAACTTCATCGCTTATAAGATCAGACGGTTCAACATCAGGGGCATAAGTATGCTTATGGATTGGCGGGATAAGATTTTGCACTTCATAAACCGATGCATCAATCCGTTTGTTGTTTGCATCATAAATCGACCAGTGGAAAGACAAATCAGTCTCTTTAGCCAGTTTACTTGCTAGCGGGCGCATTTCCTTTGTCAAAGCTTTGAGGGCGTCATTGTCAAATTATGACCCATCTTCTTTTTGGCTGGGATAGCCGTTCCCAATGTCTTCTGGATCAAGATCAGCTATCCAGGCCTTGGCCCGAGTCAGTGCAGACAGAGCACTGGCCCTTGCAGCAGATCTCTTCACTTCCTCCAGCTCGGCTGGTGTCATGGATAACTTTGCCAATGTATCCTTGATTAAAGTTGGGGGCGGTTTATTGTATGAAGTTGTGCAGATGACTCGTTGAGCACCCGTGTATAACTTCTCTATCAATGTATAGGCAGCCTTTAGTTTTTTGCGCATGTCTGAACCAAGATGAGCAACATGGCTACCTGCAATGGTTACAATGTTATTGTTAAACCGACAGTTTCAAAGATGTTTAAGTATAGTTCATGAAGAGGGTATTTACCAAAGACAGCACAGGTCATAGCATAGATTTGCCGCTCTAGACCAGTCAGCTCTTCGGTCACCGGTTTAAGGGCCGCTTTAGCATCTTCTGCCTGCTTTATCAGAGTAGTCCTTTCCGCATCCCATTGTGCTCATTCACTGTTAAAACCATCCTTCAGTTGTTCCATGGCTGATAAAGCACCGGTCAGCTCTTCCTTCGCCTTGGAGGTTTCTGCTTGCTCGGACTTAATATTTTCTTGAAGGTCGGCGATTTGAGATGCCTTCTTGTTCAGGTCAGCCTGCAAGAGACGGTTAATGAGTTGGTAGTGCATCTTTGAAGTCCTGAGCACATAACAAGATCTGCACTTGGCAGTTGGGGGCTAATGTGGATTGCTTTTTATCAACTGAGATGTTAAGTCCCAAGCACACAACAAGTTATTGTCGGATGTTGGGTTCCGGTAGACCCTAAAGGTTCGAACACTGGGGTGCGCATGAAGATCTCTCCCCTATCGATCTACGTCTGACCGCCTCGTGAGATCTAAGCTGAAAACGATGAACAACACAAGGGACACGAGATTTATACTGGTTCAGGGCACCGTTGTGGTGTAATACCCTACTCCAGTGTGTGGTGTGGTGGATTGCCTCAGGGGCTGATGATGAACAGTACAAGGGAAGAACAGCCTCGCGAGAGGTGTTCTTGAGCTGGTGCGATGAACTGCTTGGGTGAGTTTGATCGCCTCTCTCTCTCTCCGCTAGGGCTCTATCAGATGCCTGTACTCTATGGTGGCTAGCTCTATTTATAGAGGCCCTGGGCCTCTCCCCAAATATTGAGCGGGAAGGGCGCCAACAATGGCCATTTCGAAGGGGAACATCTAGTACAAGTTATCCTGACTAAAGTTGGTATTCGGCTGCCAAAAGCACTGGCGATGACGCCGTCTTGTGCTCCACGGTGACCTCCATCCTGGCGCTCCGCTGGTCTTGGTCTCGTTTCAATGAAATGGCAACCTTTTCCTAATGCCTCGGTACTCCACGTCCGTGCTTGCCCCCTTTGCACCAAAGAGGAAACAAGGACACTGCGCGGGCCGGCGCCCGCCTGGCGCCCACCTGGCCTCGATCGTCATGGCTTGTGTCACGAGCACCTCACGAGGTACCCTGCCTTGATCTCTCTGCCTCCTCGCGAGCCTGCCTGGCGAGGCCGTCCCTGAGGAAGCCTAGCACCGTCTGCCCCACGAGGCTTGGCCCCTTGCGAGGGTCGTGAGTCTTGTGCTGATGAAGACGGGCCGTACTGGGCCACCACTTGAGCCACGCCGCAGGCCGCAGGCAGGCAAGTCTGGGGACCCCCATTCCTAGAATGCCGACAGTAGCCCCCGGGCCCAAGGCGCGCTCGGACTTGGCTTAGTGGAGAAGCGAAGGGGCAAGTGCGGAGCACCGCGGGCCCCATCAGCCTGCGGCCTTGGGCGCCGCGTGGCGGTTGATTGGAGATGGGCGTCTCTGCTTCCCCACACTGCCTCGGCAACTGCTCGACTTGACTAGAGGACGGCTCAAGGTTAGCCTTACCTCATTACCCTCGTTCTCCTTGCTCCAGATCCCCTTTCTTGCTCTTTGCCTTCCTGCCTCTAAAATCTCCAGATCTGCCGCATTCCATCTCCCCCAGTGAACTATGGCACCCCGCAAGACTCCGGCTAGGGCCGCATCGGCCTGGTACTTGCCGGCCCTGGTCTCTCCCAACGTGACGGAGAAGAATCTCGCTCTCACGCGCTGGATGGCGGCATCGCAGGTCAACGAGGTGGGGGAGACTGCGCTCCGTCTTGGCTCCGCTCAGCCGGTGCACAAGGGGAGCACCTTCTATCCCTTCTTCATGAACGCCGTCCTTGCGGGTCTGGTTCCTCCCTTCTCTGAGTTCTTCCTTGCCGTCCTTCGCCAGTACCAGCTGCATGCTTTTAATATCCATCCCAACTCCATCCTCCTCTTGTCGATCTTCGCCTACTACTGCGAGGCGCACGTCGGGGTGGCGCCCTCCGTGGCCTTGCTGCGCCACTTCTCCTCCCTCCGGGTCTCCGATGGCAATATCTCAGCGTGCGCGAGTTTTGTCGCGTACTCCAAGTCCAACGCCATCTCGAAGACTGGGAAGAGGGCCAAGGGCTTCCAGAGCAAGTGGGCCATGGTGAACGCTGGGTGCCACAACCCCCTGCTGGAGCTGCCGACGAAGCAGCCCGAGGCCGTTGAGGCGTCCCGCGTGAAGCTTGATGACAGGCGGGCAAAGCAGGTGTTGGAGAAGATGAACACCGACCTAAGGTCGGGCAGTCTGAGGGCAGCGAAGCTGACCAGGGCCTCGCTCCTGAGGGAGTTTCTGTCACACCGGGTGGCCCCTCTCCAGGCACACTCACACCCGCTATGGAGGCTCGCGGATGCGGATGTCGTCCTTCGCCTGAGCTTGGACGCCCTGAGCGACGAGGATCTGACAGCGGCCCTGTGCTGCTTGGTTAGAGAGGAAGTGGCAGGCCCGATGGGTGCTTTGGTTCCTTTGTTCCTCCGTGATGACTGGGAGCTGGTGGTGGACGCCATGCCCACCTTCGACGGGGTCGGCCTGGTGCCGTCGGAGGATCCTGAGGGTCAGGCCGCGACGGTGAACCTGTCCTCCGGTGAATCCAGCGGAGAAGAGGAGGATGACAACGAGGACGAGGAGCATGACTCGGAGGCGAGCTTCGAGGGGATGGGGGAGACTTCCCCCTGGCGCAGGTCCAAGGCCCTCCGCTTCTTTCCTGACGACGACGAGGCCGGCACCAGGCGTGAGGGGGAGGACGCGCCCTTGATCCCGAGGAAGGACAGGTCCGGGCTGATCCCCCAAGGGTCTACCCCAGCCCCTGCACCGGCCGAAGTCAGCTCCAGCTCTTCAGGCGCGCCTTCTTCTGCGACTGGGCCTCCCGAGGCTGAGCCCCGCAAGAGGCTTTCAGGCTTCAAGCTCGGCCGGAGTCCGTGGGATCCCGCGGCGGTCAACAAGTAAGTGTTCGAATTCTGCCTTGCTCCCGTCTTTTGCTGTCTGGATCTGACATCTTCTACTGGGTAGGCTGCTGCCTGCAGCGAAGAGGCTGAAGGGAGGTGCGGTGACCTCGCCTGGAACGGGTTCGTCAACCGTGGCCGCGTCCCCCACCTGATCATCCTCGCGAGGCCAGCAGGAACGCTCCGGTGAGGTGTCAGCCCCCGCGGCCCCGCTGACTCTGGAGGCACCCGTGCCTGATGCTGTCGCCGAGGTTGCCAAGACTCAGGAGGTCCCTGCCTCCCAGGTCGTGTTTACGCTGCCGTCTTCTCCTCCTACTCCACCGGCTGCCGTCTCCTTTGCCTCCCAGGTCGTGATTACGCTCCCGTCTTCTCCTCCTACTCCGCCGGCTACCGTGCCGCCGACGAACTGAGCCGGCTGTGGGAGGATCTCCGGAGTGCAGACCCCTGCCTGGTGGCCGGGCGCCTGGAGTTGGTCTCCAGCTGGGCTAGCTCTGATGCCTCCATCTGAGCGGTGCTGAGCCAGGCTGTGACGGCTTCTGAGGAGGGGAAGCAAGCCACCTCCTAGGCCATGGCCGCTCGCGACGAGGTGTTGAAGGATTCCTCCACCGCCAAGGGCCACTGCAAGACGCTGGAGGGCGAATTGCATGGGCTGCATGATGAGCTCGCTAAGGAGATTCGCGACCACCAGACTAAGGAGGAGGAGATGAAATCTCGGGAGGCTGCTGTTAAGGAGCGCGACGCCGAACTCTCAGCCGACCGCGACCGGCTGAAGACGCTGGAGCAGGCGCTGAAGATGGAACGGGTCGAACTGGATGCCGAGGCGAAGGTCTTGGCCAAGGACCGCGCGGCCTTTGCGCTCTACGAGAACGGAGCTCGGATAGTGCTGAAAACGCTCTACGACGATGTCCTGGAGAAGCCACTGGCCGGAGCCAAGGAAGGCCCTGCTAAGCTGGTTCCCTTCCTCGTCGAGGCGCTTGAGGAGGTCATGGTAGGGATCGGCCCCATGGCTGAAGTCGAGGCTCGCGTCCTCTCCTCCACGGCGCTGACGCGGATCCTCAGCCACGTCTACCTGCGCAACCCCGACACCAACCTCGATGACTTGCTGGAGCCCGTGGACGCCAAGCGCTCCGCCGCCGCTGCTGAAGCTATCAAGGGTCGAGCGGAGGCCTTGCTGTCCAAGTTCCGCGCCTTCAACACCGCGCCCAAGCGAGGCGCTGCCGGCCCTACAGCTCCAGGAGGTGGGGCTGCCAAGCGCGACTCTACCACGAGCGGTGGCATGTCCCACGGTTGATCTTCTAGCGTCCTTTTTCCTGCATTCATTCCTGCAACATGCATGATGCCTCATGGAGGCGTTTAAATTTGTGTCTGGTATTGTGCGAACAATTTATGGTCTGTAATATTTGCTTCTGGATTTGCTAGATTTTGCGATTTCCTTCCTATTTGCTTGCGTTCTACATCGGCAGGGCCCAACCCCGCGCATACCTCAGCCGCCGTTAGCCCCGACCGGATCACCAAGACGGAACTAAGGAGTGAGGGGCTACGTGGGAAGTTAGGCTCCTGAGTCGCGATGCTGAGGAGTCCCCCTTGACGCTCAAACGGCAAATAGGGAGGGGACGGAGGAAAGGATTTGGTGTTCTATGTCGGCAGGGCCTAGCCCCGCGCATACCTCGACCGCCGTTAGCCTTTCGGAACTAAGGTGTGAGGGGCTATGTGACCAGTTAGGCTCCTCAGTCGCGATGCTCAGGAGTCCCCCTTGACGCTTAAACGAGTCTTCATAGCTTGGCTCCGCTCGGGGAGGGGCGCGCGATGACCAGGTCCGTGGGACCTGGCTGGGTGGCATGTGCTCGGGCGTGGCCCGGGCGCAGCCCCTATGCCCAGCCCCGTCGCACGGCAATCCCGAGGGGAGGCTTTGCGATGGTGCCAGACGCTGAGCTCTGGGCTCCTTGAGGTTGATACAGCCATGGGCTGCCCTCAGTTGTTTAGCACCAGCGCGGAGCATAGTGCTTCCGTATGTGTACGGGCATAGCCGCTCCTCGGCAGTGTCGTCAACCAGCGCGGAGCATGGTGCTTCCACTGGTGCGTGGGAGGGGGGCTCCCCTCCGGGAGGAGCACCCAGGGCGTGTACAACCCTGCCCTGACACGTGGCCGGCACGGTAGGGCCAGGAGAGGTGTATCTGGGTACCCGTGAGCCAGCGCGGGACTCACGGGGCCCTACCTCGAGGTGGGTTGCGCCTGGATCTGGGCCTTTGTTAGTGGTATGTTCCTGCAAGGTGGTTAGAATGCAAATGCTCTACGTCCTCAGGTCCCGGCCCTCGAGCAAGCTCAGACGCCGCTGGTATGACAGGTCGGGATGCTGTGGGTCAAGGCCAGGGGGTGAGGGCTGGAGAGCCAGTAAGAGCCCATGAGTCACGATGCTCAGGCACCCCCCTTTTAATGTGCAAGCGATTTGCATGAGGAAAAATAGACCCGTGGTGGGCTGCGAACGACAATCATGACGGAGCAAATCAACTTAGATAGACACGGAGAAAACAAACGCCACTGGGTCAGGCCCGAGTGGCTTGGTGATGATGCAGCCCGAGGGGCGCCGCCAACAAGGTAAGCTGAGAACATAAGCAAAACAGATACATGCCGTAGGGACGGACCCACGCGACCTGGGAATGATGCAGCCCTGTGGGCGCTCCCAGCTGAAATGAAAACTGAAAAGAAGTCACCTAACACTGTTGCAGAACGATTGTCGGAGTAGCTGACGATGCGGGATGAAGGAGCAGATCCTCACGAGCCCTCGGGACTCCGAGTCTCGGGAGACTCAGGAGGTCCGGGCGGCCTGACGAGGTCCATCTTCATCTCCTCCAAGAACGTGCGATGCTTGGCTACCTGAGCTTCCAAAATGCTCCTCATCAGGCGCTGGAGGGCTGCAGCCGCATTCGGCAAGCCAAAGGGCATGCAGACGTAGTTGTGCGACAGGCTCGCACAATGCCCCACGCACGAAGGCGAGAAGCACTCCTGAGAAGCGACTCGATTGAGCCCTGGGTAGTCGATGCATACGTGCAGCCCGCCATCCTTGCCTGGATGGGGAGCTACGCTGGGCGGAAGGCAGTTGCCGCGCATGACTCTCGATTCCTCCAACTCCAGAGTGGCCTTGGTGATGAACTCCCGAAAGTTGGGCCCTTCTTTGCTTACGCCTTCCTGAGGGAAACGTGCCGTGAAGCACGCCTCCACGTGGTTCCCAAGCGCCTCCCTCGTGATCTTTACAAGGTCGGTGGCTCCCAAGGAGAGAGTCCTGAGCCCTGCCCTAGGAGGGCGCCAGGCGCGCCTTCCTATGCGATGGAGAGTGGCGCCCCTTGGACGGGCGCATGTCCTGATGTGGCGCCTCCGGAGGCGCCTGTCTCTTGAGGCCTTGAGCCAGTTGATGTCTTCTTCTTCTTGGGAGCTGCTCTAGGGAGGTTTCCACTCTTGCTATCAGGGTCCTCGATCAACGCGGCCTGGAAAGCGCGCTCAAGGGAGCACACCGCATCCTTCTCTTCACAGGGGACCGTGATGACCCCACCGCTTCCTGGCATCTTGAGGACGTTGTAGCCATGGTGAGTCACTACCATGAACTTGGCTAGGGCCGGATATCCGAGGATGGCATTGTATGGCAGGCGAATGTGAGCGACGTCGAAGTCAATGAGCTCGCTGCGGTACTTGTTGTGCTGTCCAAAGGTGACAGGAAGGTGAACCTGCCCTATCGGGAGAGTGGAACCATCAGTGACTCTTGAGAAAGGCATGGTTGGCTGAAGCTGATCATATGGCACTTGGAGATTGTTGAACGTCTCGACGGACAGAACATTGAGTCCTGCTCCGCCATCGATGAGGGTCTTGGTGACTTGCACATTGCTGATGACTGGGGAACAGAGCATTGGGAGGACACCGGCCGTCGCCGCGCACTTGAGCTGGTCCGCTGAGCTGAACGTGATGGCGCACGCAGACCACCTGAGAGGGCGTGTGGCCTCAAGCTTGGGGAGGACTACATTCACCTCGCGAGCAAACTGCTTGAAGATGCGCTGTGAGGCTGGGGCCTGAGCACCGCGCAGGATGCAAGCGATTGCACGTGGCTCCTGGAAGCCCCCAGCCCCCTCGTCCTGATGATGGTCTTCATTCCTTCTTGGTGGTGGTGGCAAAGGAGGAAGGCCTGCGTTGCCTTGCGGGTGATCCTCACGAGGCTGACCTCTCCAAGCTCCCTCGCGAGGCTGGTCCTGCCAGCGGTCCTCGCGAGGTCAGTCATGCCATCCTTGGCAAGGGCCATGGTTGTCCCATCGTCCTCCACCTCTTGCTCCGCCTCGGCCGTAGCCCCGATCGTTGCGCTCGGGGCGTCGACCGACGCGGCCTTCTCGCACGGCCCTAAGCTCTTGGCATTCGTTGGTGTTGTGGGTGTGGAGATCGTGGTACACATAGTACTGGCTGCCCTTGGACGACTCCGGTTGGTCCCTGCCGTGCTTGGTGTCCGGCTCTGCTGCGAGCACAGCTACTCCCTTGCGCTTCACATCCTTGGCCTTGGCTTTCTTCTCTTCTGGGTCCGTTGCCGGGAGCTCGAGAAGGGAGAGGCGTCCCTCCTTAGCCCTTGCGCACTTGGTCGCCAGGTTGAACAACTCCAGAGACGTGCACAGATCTTCATGGATTGCTAGCTCCTCCTTCATCTTGACGTTGCGAACGCCATCAGAGAACGCAGAAATGATGGCATCCTCAGTCACCCTGGGAATCTTGAGGCAAGTGTTGTTGAAGCACTGGATGTACTTCTGCAAGGTCTCTCCAGGCTGCTGCTTGATGCGGCGCAGGTCACCCATGGTCGGCGGGCTGTCGCGAGTGCCCTGGAAGTTGGCGATGAAGCGGGTGCGCATCTCGTCCCAGGAGGAGATCGTGCCAGGAGCCAGGTTCAGGAGCCAGGTGCAGGCACCGTCCTTGAGTGCCATGGGAAACCAGTTCGCCATGACCTTTTCGTCCCCGTTGGCGGCTTCGATGCCCAGCTCGTAGAGCTGTAGGAACTCCGCGGGGTCTGCAGTGCCGTCGTAGCAAGGAGGTAGGTCAGGCTTGAACTTGCCTGGCCAGGCGAAACTGCGTAGCTCGGGGGGTGAAGGCACGGCTTCCTGCAGTGGCCACCGGAGCCCTCTGCTGATGCTGGGCTTGCTCCTGGGGATTCCCGCGTGCCGCCACGTGGAGCAGCGCGGGATCTTCGCGTACTGGCGCAGGGATGTGGTGATGGCACACCGATGCTGGGAGCACGCAGGCACCGTCTTGGGGACGAGGGATCTCTTGGCATCTCCTTTCTTGTCGCGCGGGCGCCGGACGCGGTGGATCTCGTCCTAGGGCCGCACGCCTTGGAGCCAGGGCGCCTTCTTGGGGAGGAGGTGGCGAAGGCACCTCCTGATCTGCGTCTCCTGTGCAGGACAGAGGGCGAGGCAGCAAGAGGGACGGCATAGGAGAGCCCCCTGCAGTGCTGACAAGCTCGGTGATGCGGGTGAGCCAGTCCTCGTGGAGGTCGTCGACAGGACGGTAGTGCAGGAGCTCGCGCGCAAGGAGCAACGTGGCATACGCGTCCGTGGGGGCCCGTCGGGCATGGGACGACGAACCGGCTGGGGTCAGCGACGGGGTGGCGGTGCGGCCTTCCCGCCGCACTAATGGATGCAGAGAGGAGGCCTGCTGCTCGTTCCCCACTGGGCCGATGGCGGCGTTGGTGGCAGGCGACGGGGAATGACGGGGGCACCCGCCGACGGGCGCCGTCTGGGGGACGCGAGCGGCGAGAGCATCCAGACGCTCGGCGTGAGCCCGGCGAGCGTTAGCCATGGACACGACAGAAGGTCGAACGCGAACAGCGGAAGAAAGATTCCAGTGCACCCCATACCTGGCACGCCAAATGTCGGATGCTGGGTTCTGGCAGACCCTTAAGGTTCAAACACTGGGGTGCGCGCGAAGATCTCTCCCCTACCGATCTACGTCCGACCGCCTCGTGAGATCTAAGCTAAAAACGATGAACAACACAAGGGACACAAGATTTATACTAGTTCGGGCCACCGTTGTGGTGTAATACCCTACTCCAGTGTGTGGTGTGGTGGATTGCCTCAGGGGTTGATGATGAACAGTACAAGGGAAGAACAGCCTCGCGAGAGGTGTTCTTGAGCTGGTGCGATGAACTGCTTGGGTGAGTTCGATCGCCTCTCTCTCTCCGCTAGGGCTCTATCAAATGCCTCTACTCTATGGTGGCTAGCTCTATTTATAGAAGCCCTGGGCCTCTCGCCAAATATTCGGCGGGAAGGGCGCCAACAATGGCCATTTCGAAGGGGAACATCTAGTACAAGTTATCCTGACTAAAGTTGGTCTTCGGCTACCAAAAGCACTAGCGATGACGCTGTCTTGGGCTCCACGGTGACCTCCATGCTGCCGTTCAGCTGGTCTTGGTCTCGTTGCACTGAAATGGTAACCTTTGCCTGATGCCTCGGTACTCCACGTCCGTGCTTGCTCCCTTTGCACCAAAGAGGAAATAAGGACACTGCGCAGGTCGGCGCCCGCCTAGCGGCCGCCTAGCCTCGATCGTTATGGCTTGCGTCCCGAGCACCTCACGAGGTACCCTGCCTTGATCTCTCTGCCTCCTCGCGAGCCTGCCTGGCGAGGCCGTCCCTGAGGAAGCCTAGCACTGTCCGCCCCGCGAGGCTTGGCCCCTCGCAAGGGTCTTGAGTCTTGTGCTGATGAAGACGGGCCGTACTGGGCCACCACTTGAGCCACGCTGCAGGCCGCAGGCAGGCATGTCTGGGGACCCCCGTTCCCAGAACGCCGACAGTTATATACTTGGCACTTGGGGGCTAATGCATATCGAATCTTCATGATAGGAAAGGTGCCAGTTCATCCTAAAGGTATAAACCGGCCCTTGGGGCCTACGCAAGCAAAACTTCAATATTGTTCTACTACAAGTCCCGGTTCACATCAATTTTATGAACCGACCCTTGAGGGCTATTGGAGTTGATATTCTAAGCCAGTTATAAGGAAAGAAAATTTATGTAAGAGGGACTGATATTTACCTCATACCGTTCCTTCATCAGGCCCACTAAACCGGCTTCATAGTCGTGGCTAGTGTACAGGCAGTTTAAATACCCAGAATGGATATCTTGGGCGCTGAGATGAGCATAGTTTGATAAATTGGTCTTCCATTTACCCTTGTCCATAGCAGAGAACTCTTCCTTAGCACTGTGCTTTGATAAAGCGACAGGATTGCTAGGAGAAGTATGACCAAAACCAGTAATCACAACAACATCTGTAGTGTTGTCAATAGTTTTTGCTGGGCTTGGCGGTTTGGCAGTTGTCTTTGCTGGACTTGGTGGATCGGCGGATTAGCAGGCTGACTCATTGGATTCATCTCTGTCGATTCAACAAAAGTATCTTGAGCTTGAGGCACCAGGTCATCCAGGATAATATCAGTATTCTGATCAAAGGCCTCGGAAGTTTTCTCCAGTTCAGCAGCCGGGTTATCATCAGTCGGTTTGTTTAATTTGGCCTTTTTGCTAAGCCTGGCCTTGGCACTGGAAAGAACAGATATAAAAGTTAAACATTATCAACAAGTACAAGGTATAAAGGGTTAGGTATAATATGCTTACCCAGGAACAGATTTGAGTGGAGGCATTTGTGTGGCCGATGATTCGCCGGAGGATGAATGGGAGGTTCCCTGATAATTCGAATCTGACAGATTAAGAGGATATCAGAAATAACCTGCCCTGGGATAAAGTGTATCAGAAGTACAAGAGACCTCTTGACGATGTTTGTGAACCAGAGAGTTCGGTATACCGGAGGAGGTAACCAGCTGGCCACTATGTCGGGTTGTGCGGTGAGCTTCGTGCTGTTGTGTCTTCAAAGAAAAGTGTGGATCCGAATAAGCAAGAGGGCGTGGAATTTTTACTTTCTGGACTGCTTGATGGATTTTTGGTACTGGCACATGATCTGAGTCGGAAGATAGAACAATTACCTCTGCTTCACCAGCGCGGCTAGCTTCCTCATCATCCTGATAATAATCATTGTCAATGAGGTGTATGAAAAAAGAACCAAGAGAGTCAAGTTTTACCTCTGACTCCAGGTCATCGAGCTCTTCATCATTTGGCTGGTCAGAGGCCTCAGCAGTTCTTTTCTTTGTGGATTTCTTGGTAACCCTGGTCTTGGCACGAGGCGCTCTCACCGGTTTATCCCGAGGCTTTGCCAGTTTATCTTGGGATTTCCTCTTCCAGAAGGGATCATCACCCTGCATGGATGGATAGCAAATTATAAAGGAATCTTTAAGAGGGAACAGATTAAGACAAAAATAAGGCGATTCTTACAGCTGGCGGTTTGTTGGAAGTACAGAAGGGACTGAGCCCTACTTTGCTGCATACAGCCACCGGTTCATCAAGCATTTTCTTGACAGATTCGGTGACTTCGTCATCAGTGAGCTGGATGTCAATATGACGCTGAGGGTCATTCAAATCCCCTGTGTATTCACACACTAAACTGGGGCACCGGCTTAAAGGCATAATGCTCCAGGAGACCCAGCACCGAACAAAGTCGATGCCTGTCAGACCATTTGCAACAAAAGCTCTGAGTTTTGATAACTGAGGGGCGTATTTTGATCGTTCCTTAGCAGTCAGTCACTGAGGAACTGGATGCTCTCTAGTAAGCCGGTGTTCATGGTAACCTGACAGAGGGTTCTCTTCAGGTGGAGATGTATCACGGCAATAAAACCAAGTCTGATTCCAGTCCTTGGGATGGCTATGATGCTTGGCATGTAGGAAGCTGACATCTTTCCTCTTCTGGATAGAAACCCCGCCCAGCTCAGTGTTCGGTCCATCAGTGAACTCGGTATGGCGGTTCAAATAGAAGTAATCTCTGAACAGCTCAATAGTGGGTTCTTCTTGAAGACAAGCCTCACAAAAAATTGAAAAGTACAAATATTGGACACGGAGTTAGGCCCAATATCTTGAGGGTGGATCTGGAAGCTGGCAAGAACGTTGCGAATTTTTTTTGAACCGGGCGGGCTAAACCCTTGACCCCGATGGTCACCAAAAACAACCACCTCTCCATCCTTGGGTTCAGGAGGATTTTCTGGATCGAAAACTCTCCAGTTTATGACTTCCTTCTTAGCTAAAACGCCAGTGGCAACAAGCCCATCTAACTGTGCTTCAGTAACTCGGGAAGAGACCCAATTGCAGGCATAGAACTGTTTGGTCATTTTGAATGACAAGCTGAAAAAGAAGTTCAATACCGGTTTAATACTCATGGCTACCATGCATAAACCGGCGCAAGGACGGAGGGAGAAAGCATTGAGACATATTTATAAGTTAAACCGGATTCCGACAGTAAGTGCGAATTGGCGGTTTAAGAGAGGGCTAATGGTACCTGGCGGATTATCATTTTCTAAAGGTTAAACCGCCTACAATGACGTGGTGATTATAGATCTGAAAAATTGCGAAGTGTTGCATAAATAGGTTATGCAGAGTAATGTTATAATTTTGGATCTACCGCAGTTCAGAAAAGGAGAACAATTCCAAGCCCTAAGTGCTGACGGCAGAACAATTAAAGATTCACATGGATCTTTCCGAAGAGGAAGGAATACTATAATGAGGAAAAATAGATTCTAGCTATGGCCGCGTAGGAAAAATGTCACGTTTTATCGAGGCATCCATGGGACAATAAGGTTCAAGTGAAGAACATCAAGAACACCGAAGAACACCGAAACCCTAGTGGTAGATCTAGGGTGGAAGGAAAGAAAACTTACAGAGGATGAAGGAGTAGCGGATAGGTTCCGCGTTTCTCGGGTCAAATTAGGTTGATGCAGCGGCCGTTGTTGGTGAAGAGGTGAAGGTCGACGGCGGCGGCTGCGCTCGAGCAATGAGACGACGCAAGGAAGACGACAAGGCGAAGAGGCACGATGGGGGAAAGAGAAAATGACCCCTGGTCCTATATATAAGGCGAAGGGATAAGTGACAGGTGCGGGAATCGAGGAACCCAAAAAATGGATATGTGACATAGCTGTCACCTCGGTATTCGGAGTTCATTAATAAAGGGAAAGTATTTACAGGTTTTAATAAGCAAGTGATGTCATGGCGATTTATTTCAATCTGGGAAGATGACGTCACGATGGTTTACAAGGTTCATATGGAGATGATGTCATGGCGGTTTACAAGGTTCACACGAAGATGTTCAAGCAGGAGTTTTTCTAAGTATTGAAGATTGACATGAACAGGTTCAAATCAATCTGGGGCCTAATGTTGGGGATATAACTACTGAGTATAAACCTCCCAGGAGGGGCCGGGTTATGCTTATTTTTCATCAACATATTTTACTAATAGCATGCGAACCCTCACTTAACCTGATCACTAAATACCTTATATGTGTTGCAGGGAAGCAATGGGAAGCACTGAGGTTTACAATCGAGGTTTGCACATGCATGGTCCTTTGTCTAATAGCACATTATTGTGCAATTGCAGGTACCATTCTAATACTTAGGTTTTAAATAATTTGGTCTTGCACATGTAGGTCCTGCTGTCAAAGTTTTGAGCCACTGTTCGACCCTTTTTGCATATGGGGAAATGAGTTGTCCATGAATATCAGTCAAGTCAAGAAACTCAGAAAGATTGTTAGGATAAAGAAATTAGCGACAAAAAACAACAAGATCTTTGTCTACACAATGAACAAGACATCAGTTCACTACAGGATGGTACTAACTATTATACCTTATGTTTTTTATTCCTTTGCCCCATTTCCAATATAGAGAAGATATTTATGCACATCCTTGTTTTCGGGTCTTTCCAAAACAGTTCACTGATGATTACCTCTCAAACCACCTGTATGGTCAAGAGGCGAGGAAGGTATTCATACAACACCCACGGTTGAATATTGAAGTGTTCTTGAAGAGGACAAAGGATGGATGGTCAATCATCCACAGGCACTGGCCTAAAGTTGCAAAGACCTTCAACATCAATGAAGGCTCAATATTCGCCTTCCGCTTCAGTAGTTTTCCCAATGAGATGCATCTGTCTATGTACCGTCTATGATGCTAATTTTGAAAGGTTCTAGATGTTGCATGTGGAACTTGGTGCTGGTGCAGTTGTGTAATGGGGTAGCTGAGTGCTGAAGCTATATGATGTTGTACTCTGATGTATTTCAATTGTGAAATCTTGCTTCCTTAATATGGGAATGAAATATATTATGTGTTTAATATGAATGTCAATTAGATTAATAAATGCATTATTAATAATAGGGCAATTAGCCTGCTAATGGTGAATTAGCCTACAAATTGGTTTTTGCTATTGCAAACGGTTATTGAGAAAATATTATGGGCGATGATCTAAGACAACACACACAGCTTCTAGGAATAAACCTTGTTGGATCGATGAACAATCACACACGACATTCTCTTCCAAACTATTTGCGTTAGGCCACCTTCCAGAAACATTTACCGCATAAAAACAGTGTGTGATGGACAACCTTTGCCACATAGTTTCTTCTATGCACCGTGTGTGATGCATTCAATTACGCAAACGATAAAATTGTTAATATTGTGTGCGATGTCAATGCTATCACAAAAGATTTAATCGGGAAAATTGTGTGTAATGTAGCTGCGAACGGAAAGGTTTTCCTTGGAGCGACTGTGTGGGATGTATATACGAACGGAAAAATTTAGCGGGGACTAACTGTGTGGGATGTACTTACGACCAAAAACAATTTCGCCTGTATAATTGCCTTTTTTAGCACTACTATACGTATAACCATATTTGCTCACTCGCCGGTCGCACACGACCTCATTTTGCCGAGCGTGTGTGCCAGCAGGGCATATCCCCGACGGTGTCTGGGTCTTCTAGGAAGGACCCCCCTATCACCCACACTCACTTGGCGACGGTTCCATATGCCATCACAGAAAGGGGTTAAAAACCGTTTGTATAGCACTGCCACGTACCATTGTGATAGCAACCATCATAGCATTCATCCTTCGGTAAGCATGAAGGGAAATTAAACAATGTATGAGTTGAAGAGTTACTCGGTAGCTAATCCGCTCTTCCTTGTTTTGTTCTTTGCTCTCCTCGTCATCTTTTTCATCTAATGAGCTCACAGTGTCATCCATTTCTTGTTCCATAGTTTCCTGCAAAATACTAGTCTCTTCTTGGACAGCGGAGACTTTCTCAATAAATGCATCAATATCGGCATTGTATTCATAATTCTCATAGCAATATTTAAGTATAGCAAAATTTTCAGGCCTATAAACATCATCATTGAAGGCTTCATACTTTTCAAACAAAGATTCAATTTCATAAGCACCCTTAAAAGCAAAAAATTCTTCTATTTGTTCCACATCATAATAATCATATATACCATTAGAATAAGAAGCCAAGGTTTCATTATCATTAAATCTACAAGAAAAGGGAAGGTGTCGATCCTTCATCCTAGAGCAACAAGTATAATCATATCTCTGGCATAAATTCTAAGCATACCAATCAACATATGAATTTGAACCCATAATAGTTTCCCTTTTTGAGTCAAGCGATAATCCCTAAATTATTCACGTTGATCCAACATGTCTCCCATTATCAAGTTGAATGGGGTTTTCTCAGGATTATCAAAGTAGTGTTTAATATTTTCCACATAACGAGCATCGAGGGTTTTAGGAGGTTCCCAATCTCCATGAGTAGCAAGTACACCTAATTTTTTTGGTATTTCGTGTTCCATATCCATAAATAAAGATAGAGAACAACTTAGAACAGCAAATAGAATCTACTTAGTGATAAAGCAAACAAGCACACATGAGAATATTCACCCACTTTATTGCTCCTCGGCAACGACGCCAAAAAACGGTATTCATAACCCACAAGTACAGGGGATTAGTTGTAGCCTCTTTCAATAAGTAACAGTGTCGAACCCAATGAGGGGCTAAAGGTAGAACAAATATTCCCTCAAGTTCTATCGACCGTAGATACAACTCTACGCACGCTTAACGTTCACTTTACCTAGAACAAGAATGAAACTAGAAGTACTTTGTAGGTGTTGTAGGATAGGTTTGCAAGATAATAAAGAACACGTAAATAAAAACTAGGGGTTCTTTAGATAAAGAAACAACTAAATTAGTTTTAGTAGAGAGTTTTTTGTCACAAGAAAGTTATTTGTCCCTAGGTAATCGATAACTAGACCGGTAATCATTATTGCAATTTTATATGAGGGAGAGGCATAAGCTAACATACTTTCTCTACTTGGATCATATGCACTTATGGTTGGAACTCTAGCAAGCATCCACAACTACTAAAGATCATTAAGGTAAAACCCAACCATAGCATTAAACTATCAAGTTCTCTTTACTCCCATACGCAAACAACCTACTTACTCGAGTCTGTGCTTCTGTCACTCACGCCACCCACCATAAGCAAACCATGAACATATTGCAAACCCGATAGCAGGGTTCCCTCACGCTTGCGCGACACGGAGAACACCATAGGAAATATCCAATAAGAAACATACAACTCAAACCAAGCACAATCATCAACTAACCCATAGGACAAGACGAATCTACTCAAACATCATAGGATAGACATACATCATTGGGAAATAATATATAGCATTGAGCACTATGTTTAAGTAGAGATTACATTAGGGAGAAGGTGTCGTGGGAAACTACGGCCACCAAAGGGAGAAAGGGTCCCTTGCTGGTTCGGCAGGGGGGATGTCATGTCGCACAAAGAGCAGAAGAGCGTGGGGCAGCACAGCGGAAATCACACGGGCAATTTTACGCAGGTTCAGGCCGCCGTGAGGCATAAAACCCTACTCCTGCTTTGGTGGATTTATGGTGGAAGAATGGTGGTCGAGCGTAGTACACTTGCCTCGCAGGGTTGCCTATGGGCGACAATGGCTACACGCATATGAGTGTGTGGGCATCCGACTTTCTAACCTCTTCTACGGTTGCCACGGGCCTCCTTTTATAGATTAATGGGTCACCACAGTGGCAAATCAGTCATTATGCATTGATAAGATAGCAAACAGTGCTATCGTACCTAACTTTGCAGGCTGACAGCGCACATTAAATGCACCGCTCAACGTCACATCTTTGCTTGCCCGACAAGCCTTACCGGGCCATTTTGCCAGCTTCACGCCTGCTCGCTTGACACATCACAGGACGGGTGTCATCTGTAGGTATCTCTATAGAAAGAGGCTGCCATGTGGCGAATGGCTACCACTTAATCACTTTGCGGCTTGACACCGCACTGATTGACGACGTGGGTCGTGGCGATGTGGTTGGGTGACGTGGTTTCTGCCTCCATGAGTCCCGACAGGCCCTACCGGGACATCTTGGATGCTATCTTCCGGGTGACCCCGCCCTCGCCAATCTTGTCTGCACGGCAAGGGAGGCTTTTCTCCTGGTGGTATCTTACTTCTCTGGCTTGACCTTGGTCCTCCTGATCTGCATGTTGGTTCTTCGAAGATCTTTGTCTCCTGTACTCTGGCATGGCCTGGTCTTGTCCGTGCATGAGCCAGGGGAAAATATATACCCCTATCTGTTTTCCCCAACATAAGCCCCCAGGCCTGAGCCACACGTGTCGGCGTGGCATGTTGGGTTAGGCCCCAAAAGGTGCACGGACACGTGGCAGGAGAGGACTGCGCGTGTCGGTTCTCCATGGTGACTAGTCAATCCAACGTCCACTTTGTGCAGTTACTGCGCATCGTGGGGTCGTGGGACTGTTGCAGTTAAGGTAAAACGGTAACTTTCTAACGCGTCGCGCCTCTGTTTCGCACTTCTTCCCTTAAAACAGGGAAAAGCAGAGCGACACGGTTCACCGTTCGCTCGCTCCACCCTTCCATCATCTTCCTCTGCAAGCCAAACGACGATCTCCTCTCCTTTTCTCCCATCCGCCGCCGCTCTTCTCACCAAACCCTTTCTCTTTCGCATCACCGCTGCAGAAATGGGGAAGAAAGGAAAGCAGGCGGCCGGGGTGAAGGTTGTAGCCTCCGAGGGGAGCAAGACGGCAGCGGAGTGAACAAGAAGCGGAGGGAAAACGTCATCTTCCTTCCGTCGAACCCGAGTGGCCCCATTCTTCAAGCGAGGTATCGGTATCTGTGGGGGAGGCCTGTTCCGAAAGGGCACGGAGCACCCAAAGTTTTTGCGGAGGGGAAGGATGATCCGCCAGACTCGTATCGATTCTTCTATGCTTACTTTATCAGCGGCCTCTGTCCCCCCTTCTCCGAATTCTTTGTGGCGATCATGACCATCTATGGATTCCACCTCCTCGACTTCACCCTGAAGGCAATGGCGACCATGGCCATTTTGGCGCACTTGTGCGAGAATTTCATCGGAGACTCCCCCAATTGATGTAGGGCAGAACACTAGGGGCCGATCTTTAGTGTTTTGAGAGGATCCCTACGAGGAACACGAAGAACGCACGGAGGGGAACGAGGGAAATCAGGGGGAAATGCAAGAGAAGACACTCAACCAACACGAATATGATCACACAAGTGCTAGATCATCGAGGCACAAAGTAACACGAGATCCAAAGTCAACAAGGGACGATACAAGGGTAACCGTTCTTCTCCATGAGGAGGTCTTGATGGTCTTCTTCAGATGGAGGTCTTGAATCCAGGTGGATCTTCTCCGGATGGATGTGTCGGTCCCTCACAAGGAGTAGATCCGTGTGGATGAGCAAAGCTCTATCTCAAATGAGCTAAACCAATGCTAACCCTAAAACATAGGTGGAGAGGGAGTATATGTAGTCTAAGGGGTGAAGGGATACATGGGCCTCGGCCCGGAGGCACTCCACGCAGGCAGGAGGGGGCCGGATGTCCCGGCGTCGGGCGGGATGTCCGGGCACTCACGACGGGCCGGATGTCCGGGCTGTCGGGCCGGATGTCTAGGCTGGTGGAGTCGGCCTTGCTACTCTCTAGATAGAAGGGGCCGGTTGTCCGGGCGGAGGGGCCGGATGTCCAGGGCTTCGGGAGGAGTCGGATGTCCGGGGTGATGGCCGGATGTCTAGGCCGTCGGGGTAGCCTTCAGTGCTCCCTGGATGGCGTGTCCGGATGTGCGGGCTGGAGGCCGGATGTCCGGTGCGGAGGGCCGGATGTCCGGGCCCTGTAGCTTCTGCTGCAGACCCGTGGCTGAGGGGTAGATCTCCAGGGGCCGGATGTCCGGGGCCATGGCCGGATGTCCGGTGCCTGGAAGCTGTCCTTGCCTTCTTCCATTGGTTCTCTTCTTCCGTCGACTTGGTGGCATAACCATCTTCATGTGCATCCTCGGGAGGGTCCTCTTGGTACCTAATCATGCACAACATTTCGGACTTAGGTAGTAGCCATGTCTCGTGAGGATCATATGAGATATCACTAAGGAGAGAAGTCACCTCGATCTCGAGAGCTCTAGCTCGTGCTCTTGTCATGGGTCCTCTTGGTGCTTGGTGAGACGATGGTAGGTCCATGGGGCTGACTGAAGGATTCTCCACATCATCTCCCCTCCCTTGGGAAAGATCCAGCCTCGGATCGAAATCCTCATCACCAAGGTATGGGGAGAGATCGTTGACGTTGAAGATGTCGCTCACGTTGTACTTGTCGCGTGGGAGATCAATCTTGTAAGCGTTGTTGTTGTAGCGTGCTAGCACCTTGAAGGGTCCATCGGCTCGAGGTAGAAGTTTGGACTTGCGTTCGTTGGGGAAGCATTCCTTGCGAAGGTGTAGCCACACGAGATCTCCGATGTTGAATATCATGGGTTGCTTGTTGATGTTGAGCTTGGTCGCTAGTCGTTGTACTTGGCGCTCGATGGTGTGCCTTGTATCCTCATGCATTTTCTTGATGTAGCTTGCGCATGCACTCGCATTCATGTTGGTGCGCTCTTGTGGTGGAAGAGGTAGAATGTCCAATGGGGACAACGGGTTGAAGCCGTAGACAACCTCGAAGGGGGACTTGCCGGTAGTCGAATGTCTTGCACGGTTGTAGGCGTTCTCGGCGATGGGTAGACATGCCTCCCACTCCTTGATGTTCTTCTTGGTCAACACGCGAAGTAGAGTGGAGAGCGTATGGTTCGTCACCTCCGTTTGGCCATCGGTTTGAGGATGCTATGCGGATGAGAACAAGAGCTTGATTCCGAGCTTGGCGCATAGCGTCTTCCAAAAGTAACTCAAGAACTTGACGTCGTGGTCGGAGATGATTGTCTTTGGTACTCCATGGAGTCGCAAGATTTCCCTACAAAAGAGATTGGCAACATGTGAAGCATCGTCTATCTTGTTGCATGGGACGAAATGTGCGATCTTAGAAAATCGGTCCACAACAACAAAGACGGAATCCTTTCCATTTTGAGTTCTAGGCAAACCAAGTACAAAATCCATGCTAATGTCTTCCCAAGCTTGATAAGGAAGAGGAAGAGTCATGTAAAGACCATGGGATTGAGCTTTAGACTTAGCTTTGTGATATGTAGAGCATTGGTTGGTGAAGCGTGAGACGTCGCGGAACATTTTGGGACAAAAGTAGTTCTTGGAGAGCATGGCGAATGTCTTGTTGCTTCCAAAGTGTCCCATGAATCCACCTCCATGAGCCTCTTGCAAAAGGAGCAAACGAAGAGAAGACTCGGGAATGCAAAGTTTGTTAGCTCTCATAAGATAATCATCCCTGATGTAATATCGTTCCCAAGATGTATGCGTCAAACACTTAGCATAAGGAGTAGCAAAAGATGGATCATTAGCATACAAGTATTTTATGTGCTCAAAGCCATTAACATTCAACTCAAGTTTAGTGACAAGCGTGCATATGCGTGAAAGTGCATCCACAACTACATTTTCCTTACCCTTAATGTACTTGATCACATAGCGAAAAGATTCAATAAATTCACTCCATTTGGCATGACGCTTGTTCAACTTAGTTTGGCCTTTTAAGTACTTAAGCGTTTCATGATAGGTATGTATGACAAACTCATGAGGTCTAAGATAATGTTCCCAAACATGTAGCACACGCAGTAAAGCATACAATTCTTTGTCATAAATGGGATAGTTAAGTCGAGCACTGGAGAGTTTTTCACTAAAATATGGAATGGCTCGTTTTTCTTGCATCAAAACTCCGCCAATTCTGGTACCACTTGCATCACAATGAACCTCAAAAGTTTTGTCAAAGTTGGGCAAAGCAAGAGTCGGAGAATGAGTAAGCAAAGACTTGAGCTCATCAAAAGCGGTGGATTGCAAAGATCCCCAAACAAAAGGAGCATTCTTCTTACTCAAGGCATGCAAAGGAGCAGCAATAGTGCTAAAGTCTTTCACAAAGGGACGATAAAAACCCACAAGGCCAAGAAAGCTACACACTTGTTGCAAATTGGTGGGTTGGGGCCAAGTTTTAATTGCTTCAATTTTAGATTCATCAACATGGACACCCTTGGAAGAGACAACGAAACCCAAGAAAACGAGCTTGTCAACACCAAACGTGCACTTTTTCATGTTGGCATAAAGACGTTCCTTGCGAAGAGTTTGCAAAACAGCCCTAACATGCTTTATATGCTCATTCATAGATTTGCTAAAAACAAGAATGTCATCAAAGTAAACCACAACAAACACTCCAATGTACGGCCGAAGCACAAAATGCATAAGACGCATGAAAGTTCCGGGAGCTTCCGATAAACCCATAGGCATAACCAACCACTCATACAAGCCAAATTTAGTTTTGAAAGCGGTTTTCCATTCATCACCTTCTTGTATGCGAATTTGATAATAGCCACTTTTGAGATCATTTTTTGAGAAAATGGTGGCACCGCTAAGCTCATCAAGCATATCATCTAGGCGAGGAATGGGATGCCTATAACAAACGGTAATTGCATTGATAGGTCTACAATCCGAGAACATGCGAAAACTACCATCTTGCTTGGGCACAAGTATAACGGGAACGGCACAAGCCCTTAAGCTTTCACGTACATGTCCGTTGTTGATTAGTTGTTGCACTACTAGGAAAAGGGCTATAGATGATATGGCCACTAATGGCGCACCATACAAGTGGTGCGCCATTACTATATACTAATGGCGCACCATGTGTTGGTGCGCCATTAGTAATATATTACTAATGGCGCACCTGGTGTGTGGTGCGCCATTAGTAGTTTTGAAAAAAGAAATAAAAAAATTTGTTACTAATGGCGCACTGTGGTATAGTGCGCCATTACTAGTTGACATAGTAATGGCGCACCACACCCACCGTGCGCCATTAGTAGTTTTGAAAAAAAAAATAAAAAAAATTGTTAGTAATGCCGAGCCCCACCTTCCCTCGCCCCATCGCCCCCCTCCCCTCGCCGCCCCCTTGCCCCACCTCCCCTCGCCCCGTCGCCCCACCGTCCCAACAACCCGCTGCCGCCGCAGCCACCCGCCACCGTCCCCTGGCCCCACCGCCCTCGCCCCATCGCCCCCACCACCCGCCGCCGCCCCGGTGCCCCGTCGCCCGAACAGCGCCCCCCTGGTGCCCCGCCCCCCCCACCTGCCCGTCGGCCCCTGCGCCTGCGCTGCCCCCGGAGCCAGGCTCGCCGCCGCCCTGCGCCTGCGCCGCCCCTGGAGCCAGGCTCGCCGCAGGCCCCCTGCGTCCGCCTCGCGCCCCCCCGGAGCCAGGCCCACCGCCGCTGCCCTAACCGCGGCCGTCCACCACCACCCCCTGCCCCCGGAGCCAATGTGAGCATTTTTTGTTTTTTTCTACTATTTTTCTTTGCTGTTTAGGTTTAATTAGGTTATTGATAGGTTTAGGTTAGTGGTTGGTTTAGGTTAGTGCTAGATTTAGGTTTAGATAATTAGAAGAAGAAGAAAGTTGAAAAAAAGAAGAACAAGTAGAAGAAGAGGAAAAAGGAAAAAAAGGAAGAAGAATAAGAAGAAAGTTGAAAAACAGAAAAAGAAAGGAAGAAGGAGAAGAGGAGGAGGAGGAAGGAGAAGAAAGAAAAAGGAGAACAAGAAAAGAAGACAGGTGGAGAAGAAGAAGATGGAAAGGAAAAGGAAGAATGCATCATTGTTTAATTATAGAGGCTGATGATCGAAAAATTGACCTTTCTTAGGAGTAGCATCTTCAAATAAGTAACCCTTCATGTCTTCGAATAAAATAACAGAACAACATAACTCAGAACGGTAATATAACCAAGAAATCATACAAAACATTAAAATAGTGGAAACTACGGCAAGGTTTTGACATCATTAAACCCACCCACATGATTGAAATAAAAAAACATAACTCTGCATATGCAAAGACAGAAGGCATAACAGAGAAAAAAATCATTATAAAGAAACTAGTTGCTGACATTAAGCTTGCACATTCAATAGGTCACACCTTTACTTCTGAGCCGGATATAGTGTTGGAACTCTGTTTTGGGGTTACTGCCATACTCCATGATATCATTAGGCTGATGGTTCTGAACCTGTAGAAAGCAATATAATTCATACAGACATAAAAAAAAGGCTCAAGCATCACTCCAGAATTAATTGAACATGGGGAGGAAATTGTCAAGGCCAACCTTGGATAAATCAGATATTGCATCTTCGAGGACGAGAGCTTTTTTCAAGTGTTTATTTGCTGCTTCCTCATAAGCAACGAGACATCTCTGAGGACAGAACATCATTTTAGTAGGATGTAACAATCATTAGTCTTCGAGAAGAATGATATTAAATAACATAGTGGCATGTGATGTATTTCCGTACGGAAAATGCATTTGGCACTAGTCCTCGCTTAACAACATCCTAGGTGGGAAGCGGGAACTTCGAAAGTGCATTGGTGTAGTTGATTATCTTCTGCTCAAAATTTATGCTACTATAATGTTGTATGATAATGTTGTAAGGGTACTAATTGGTCTCTTCTGTTGCTTATCATAGATGGGGGGAAGCAGCCACCGCCGCTCTGCCACACCGCAATACGAGTTGGATGCTTCCGAGTTCTTCAGTATCATACTTGGGACTTCAGTATCATCCATAACGCAGGTATATAAAACGAGAGATCTCCCCTTCACCCATCTTATTATGACATCTGTTGTTTGCTACATCACTCATTGTCCCAAACTACAGAGGCTGCCTGACAGTTTTATGAACATGCCGGGTGAAGATCCGCCAAATAATGTGACAGCGGGTTTCGCAGGCTGTGGGATGTGGAGTTGGTGATCAAGGAGGGCAACATGTACTTGTATCGTGGGTGGGAGAAGTTCTATCGTGCCTACGACCTGCGGCTGGGGTACTTCCTTCTCTTCACGTACGATGACAACGCCACCATGCTCATCGTGAAGGTGTTCAACGTGACTATGTGTCGCATGCGCTACGCTGACGATGATGATGCCCGTACGTTCTGCCTCTTCTTATTCCTCTACATTTGGCTTTGTCTCACATCGATTGTTAACGGTCATTGTTGCATTTGGACAGGCAATGGGAGCAGCAGCAGCGGCACTGGCTACAACCAAAGCAGCAGCGATTATGGCTGTAGCAAAAGCAACACTGATTCTGGCTTTAGCGAAAGCAGCAGCGACTCCGGCAGCAACAAAGACAACAAGAAGGATGATCCGGACTGGAGTGGGGGAGAAGAGGAGCAGAGTGGGGATGAGGAGCTGGAGGATGACGATGGGCATTAGGATGAGGATGACCTAACACTGGTGGTGGCTGACCAAGGGCAAGAGATGGTGGTGGCTGACCATGGGCAAGAGATGGTGGTGGCTGACCATGGTCAAGAGATGGTGGTGGCTGAGGATGACCTAGCGATGGTCGTGCCCGTCCTGCCTGAAGGTGGCCTCGCGATGGTGGTGGTGCCTGACAATGACCACACACCGGTGGTGGCGCCGGCAATCCCACAGCTGGGCGACATGACCACGCCAATTGTGGTAGAAGACTACATCCCAAAGCTGCCTCCACCACCTCGCCGCTCTTGGCGCATCAGGCTGAGGAAGGAGAAGGAGAAGAACAATGAGAACTGAACTATGTCAGGTATGTCAGATCTCCAAAATGATATATATATATATATATATATATATATATATATATATACTTATTTACCTATGTTATCTCTAATATGCTTAGTTTCCTATAGGTTAGCTCCAAAATTACTTATGTTAGTACAAAATGATCAAGTTTACATAATAAGCTTATACTCTTCTTCTTATTCTTCTTCTTTTCCAAAATGACATATGTTAGCTTCATTTTACCTAAGTTGGCTCTAATATGCTAACTTAGAGCTAATTCTTCTTCTTATTCTTCTTATCCTTCTTCTTATTCTTCTTCTAGTATTCTTCTAGTGTTCTTCTTCTTCTAGTATTCTTCTAGTCTTCTTCTTCTTCTTCTTCTCTTCTGCTTCTTCTTCTTCTAACTTCTTGTTTATCATTTTGCAGATTTGATTTAATTCACGGAAGCTTGCATGGAAGGAGTGCTTCTTTTCCATTTGTGTTTTTATTTTGTATCAATGTGAAACTTTTGTGAATTGATGGATAACGGTGTTGGATGGACAATGTGAAACTTTTGTAATATGTAACGATGGAACTATGTGTTGGCTATGTATGTATATATGATGAAACTTGTGTGTTGGATATGCTTGTTATATGGATGCTTGTTGTATATATATGTGTTGGATATCTCATATGTGAAATGGTGACCTGAGATTAAGAAAAAATGAAAAAAAAATTGTTACTAATGGTGCACTTCCATGTGGTGCGCCATTAGTATACCAGATACTAGTGGTGCACTATGGGCAATACTAATGGCGCAGTACGTGGTGCGCCATTAGAACACCAGATACTAATGGCGCACCAGTGGTGCGCCATTAGAATTTAATTCTAATGGCTTGATGCTAGTGGCGCACCAGTAGTGCGCCATTAGAAGGCAAAACTGGTGCGCCACTAGCATGCCTTTTCCTAGTAGTGTTGTACTTGCGATTGGATCTCCTTAGTTTCTTCGGGGTTGACGCGGTATGGAGTTTCTTTGGAAGAGGTGCTCCGGGGATGAGGTCGATTCAGTGCTCAATGCCTCGTAGAGGAGGTAGAACCGGAGGTAGCTCATCGGGGAAAACATCTTGGAATTCCTGCAAAAGAGAAGATAATACTAAAGGTAGATCGTGAGAGGTGTTAGTTTTTGGTTCTCCATCCTTGCACACAAGGACAAAGTGCATAACACTCAATGGGTTCTCACACACTTCTCTCATCTCTCTTTTGGTGGCAAATAGGACTAAGTTTTTCTTGTCGCTCATCATGGAGGCACTCGGTTTTGGCTTGTGGCTCTCACTCTCTTTTGGGTGGATCACTTTATCACTCTTCTCTCCACGATGGGTGACTTGCTTGTCGGCTATCACTTGACTAGGAGACATAGGTCATAGCACATACTCCTTCCCTTTCATCTTGAAGCTATAGTGATTGGTACACCTGTTGTGGATGACTCCGCGGTCAAATTACCAAGGCCTACCAACAAGGAGGCGGCAAACGGACATCGGGATGACATCACACTCCAAAGTGTCCTCATATGAACCAATTTTGAAGGAGACTCGGACCGTATGCTCAATGCATATAGTGCCGGAATCGCTTAGCCATTGGACTTTGTAGGGGTGCGGGTGCTTCATCTTGACCAATTGTAGCTTGGAGCATAGTTCTTCACTTGCCAAGTTGTGGCAACTACCGCCATTGATGATGACCTTGACAGACCTTCCATTGATGTCGGCATTAGTGTGGAAGATGTGACATCTTTGGTCTTCTTCTTGTTGATGTTGAAGAGTCAAGACTTTGGAGACAACGAGAGCGGGGCTCGAATCCTCATCACAAAAGACTTGCTCATCTTCATCCTCGTTCACGCGTCGGTGCATGGCGACTTGCTCAAGGGCTTCCATCTCCTCTTCACTCATGGAGTCATAGGTTCCATCATCTTTGAGGATCATGGTGCGCTTGTTTGTGCATTGGTAGGACTTGTGGCCTCGGCCGCCGCAAGTGAAACACTTGAAGGAGCTTGTCTTGACGGTCTCATCGGTTCGAGTAGATGATGAAGCACGCGGCTTGGAGTTGCTTGTAGTAGTAGGAAGATGACTTGAGATTTTCGAAGCTTTCTTGTAACTTGACTTTTCGTCGTTGCTTGTAGATGGCTTGGTTGAGGTAGAAGTTCGAGGACTCGTTGAAGCTTGGTTGTTGGAGAAGCCATAGGTCTTGGATGAGTACTTGGCGTACTTGAAGTCATCTTGCACTTGACGTTCAGCTTTCGTAGCTTGATGCACGAGCTCAATGAGGCTGGAGTAGGGTTGGAAGTCGGCGATCTTCTTGATGGGATGATTGAGTCCATTCAAGAAGTTGCCATAGTTTGCTCATCATCTTCCGTGACATTGGCTTGAATCATGGCTATCTCCATTTACTTGTAGTATTCTTCAACACTCTATGTTCCTTGCTTGAGGAGTTGGAGCTTCTTGAAGAGATCATGGTTGTAGCAGGTGGGCACAAAACATGCTCGCATGACATTTTTCATTTGAGCCCAAGTGGTGATTGGAGGTTCACCTCTTGCTTCTCGGCGCTCAAGGACTTGTTCCCACCATGTGAGCACATAGTCTTGGAACTCAAGGGATGCCATAGAGATCTTCTTCTCTTCCTCATAGTTGTGCAAACGAAACATTTTGTTGACCTTCAATGCCCATGATAGGTACTCTTTGGGATCATTGCTTCCATTGAACTTGGGCATTGTGATTTTTATCTTGCCATAGCGTTGCTCTTCATCGTGTTGTTGGCGAGGGTGATGATGACACCCTTGACGTGGAAGATAATCAACTGCATGTTGCTCTTTGTGTGGAGGAAGTCCATGATCAAATTGCTCTTGGCGTGGAGGAAGTCCATTATCATCTTGCTCTTGTTGAACTTGAGGTTGAGGAGGAACTTGTCGGGCTTGTTGAGGAGCTTGAGGAACTTGACATTGCACTCGCAGTTGGTAGTTCCGCTCTTGGATTTCTTCTCGAAGTGCTTCCTCTTGATTGCACCGATCTCGGTTGCGGTTGGCGATTGCTCGAGTTGATTCTTGAAGCACATTGCGCCTCAAGAGCTTGTGCTTCACATTGTTGTTGTTGAAGACGTTGAGCCTCGGCGTATTGTTCCTCTTGATGTAGACACGCTCGTTCTTCCTCTTGGCGACGTTGATGTTGTCGTTCTTGAGCTTGTGCAAAAGCAACTTGGTGTGGTTGATGACAAAGAACTTGCTCGTCGACTTGCTCTTGTGAATGCTTGTCGTGTAGAGGAGTGCGAGATGCATGACGGTCTTGACGCGCGGCTCGTCAAAGAGTGTTCGATGTCGGTGTACTTGAGCCGGAGAAGGTGTCGTCGGAGTGTCGACTTGAGCGGATTCGTCTTGAGTATGAAGAAGTTGAAGGATGACGGTTCACCAACAAGGCGCGGATCTCGTCCATTCTTGCATCGTTCTCTTGCTTGTGAGCATCGAGCTTGTTGTCGAAGTAGTCCCTTGTGCGTTGCTCGGAGAGTCGCAAGTCGGTGGCGAGATTGTCGATGCGGTCGGTCATCGCTTTTTGCTCTTGATGCAACGCTCGTTGTGCACCAAAGAGGTGGCTCTTGGTGACGAATGATGACATGTCGTCGTCTTGCTCGATGAAGAGTGGGTTGGTAGAAGTACTTGGCCTATCCATCATTCCAAGCAAAAATGTGAGTGGGAGAAGGAGAAGAACTTGTACCAAATGTACCTTGACCGATGTTGACGATGAATCAAGATCACTCAAATGCGGACAATGAAATAGCACAATTGGTACCAATTCTTGTCGGTTCTCACACCTACACAAGTAAAAGGTTATAGTGGAGCTTGGTTAGGATGGTGGCACAAAATTTGATGCATTTGTAAGTGAGCTTCAATAATGTCGGAAAAGATTCACAAATTTGCAAATGCAACAAGTAGACCAAGCAAGTAGTGGTACACGGAAACACACACGCAAATAGATAAGTGGGATTGCGCAAACCAAAAATGAGCCAAGATATGGAATCCACGAAAATGCTCTTGTTGCACAATACAAGAGAGACGCTAGCACAATTGCACAATAGGCGGATACAGAACTTGTGCACAACCTACTAGGCAAAAATGCAACGACCTCTATCCCAAGTATGCTATATGTATGGTATTTCAGTGATATGATCCAAGATGATCGGATATGACAATCTTAATGTAGTATGATGCTATGGTTCTTGCTTAGAAGCTCTTTGCTTATCTTTCCCTCTTTGCTTAAAAGCTTGTGTGGCTCTTTCACTTTTGAGCTCTTTTCTCATGCAAAACTTCATGAACCAAGATAGCAATTGTGTATGCGATGACACCTTTGTGACACAAAATATGATGCCAAGATATGCACCACTATGGTATGGTATGTATGCTATGGAGTATGAGCACTAATGTGCACAAGTCACGTTGCCGGCAATACTCAATGGCTAGTCTCAATGGGTAAGCAACGCAAAAGTAAGGCTATGTGGTTATCAATGCAAATGGCATGGAAATGACAAAGATGTCCTCGAGGTTACCGTCCTTGGCGATGATGAGTAGTCGATGAAGATGAGCGGTGGTGATGTTGACGTCGAACCGTACCTATATAGCCGAAACACAATAGGACACGAGAACCATAACCCAAAATCTCAAAGACCAAAACGAGTCAACATCGTCATAGGAGGTAGCGGTGAGCGGTGGTGGTGCTTGCGGAAAGCGGTGGTGGTATGCGGAAGTACGCGTGGGCACCGGGGCAAAATTTGGTGAAACTAGGCTGAAAATGGTGCAGGGGATGGAGTTGCAGCTGGCAGGGGCCGGATGTCCGGGCCAGTGGCCGGATGTCCGGTACACCTCATGTCCGGGGACTCGGGCGGATGTCCGGGCTCCTGGATCGTGGCTGAACGGGATGAACTCCACGGGAACAAGGGCAACTCCAGGGCAAAATTCAGACGAATTTGTGGATGGAAATCGTAGAAAAGATGGGGAAAAGCTAGATCCACTCGATGCAAAGTAGATCCGTGGATCAAATCCAACTAAACTTCATCACACCAACAAATCACAAAAAAAATTGGGGCTATTTTTGGTGGGGATTTTTGGATTTAGGACGAAAACAACAAAATCAAGCTAGAAAACAAGGGGTAGGGGCTCCAAGAACGTGATCAACGTGGCTCATGATACCAAGATGATGTAGGCCGGAACCCTAGGGGCCGATCTTTCACGTTTGGAGAGGATCCCTACGAGGAACATGAAGAACGCGCAGAGGGAATGAGGGAAATCACGGGGAAACGCAAGAGAAAGCATTCAACCAACACGAATATGATCACACAAGTGCTAAATCATCGAGGCACAAAGTAACACGAGATCCAAAGTCAACAAGGGACGATACAAGGGTAACCATTCTTCTCCGTGAGGAGGTCTTGATGGTCTTCTCGAATGGAGGTCTTGAATCCAGGTGGATCTTCTCCGGATGGAGGTGTCGGTCCCTCACGAGGAGTAGATCTGTGTGGATGAGCAAACCTCTATCTCAAATGAGCTAAACCAATGCTAACCCTAAAACAGAGGTGCAGAGGCAGTATATATAGTCTAAGGGGCGAAGGGATACATGGTCATCGGCCCGGAGGTGCTGCAGGCAGGCAGGAGAGGCCCGGATGTCCGGACATCGGGCCGGATGTCCGGGCGCTCGTGAGGGGCCAGATGTTCGGGCTATCGGGCGGGATGTCCGGGCTGGTGGAGTCGGCCTTGCTTCTCTCTGGATAGACAAGGCCAGATGTCCGGGTGGAGGGGCCGGATGTCCGGGGCTTTGGGAGGAGCCGGATGTCCGGTGTGATGGCCGGATGTCCGGGCCGTCAGGGCAGCCTTCTGTGCTCCTTGGATGGCGTGCCCGGATGTTCGGGCTGGAGGCCGGATGTCCGGTACGGAGGGCCGGATGTCCGGGGTGGCCGCCGGATGTCCAGTCCCTGTATCTTCTACTACAGACCCGTGGCTGAGGGGTAGATCTCCAGGGGCCAGATGTCTGGGGCCATGGCCGAATATCCGGTGCCTGGAAGCTGTCCTTGCCTTCTTCTGTTGGTTCTCTTCTTCCGTGGACTTGGCGGCTTTACCATCTTCATGTGCATCTTCGGGAGGGTCCTCTTGGTACCTAATCATGCACAACATTTCGGACTTAGGTAGTAGTCATGTCTCGTGAGGATCATATGAGATATCACTAAGGAGAGAAGTCACCTCGGTCTCGAGAGCTCTAGCTCGTGCTCTTGTCATGGGTCCTCTTGGTACTTGGTGAGACGATGGTATGTCCATGGGGATGACCGAAGGATGCTCTGCATCACTAATGTGGATCTGTTCCGGAATTATTTTGTTCTGCAGGTGGAGAACAAAGGTCACCGCTCCGGGAACATTTGTTGGATGCCACGGCTGGCGAGGAAACTCTGGGATTATATCCCTGGGAGGCAGCATGAAAGGTGGGATGAGTGGAGAGGAGATTGGTGCTAGATCCAGGATGAGGAAGCCCCTGATTTCTGTGAAGCACGAATGGAATGTGCTGAGCATGGCAAGGAATGGAGCGCTCATGGCCTCATTGAAGATAGGTTGCGCTCGACAATTAACAGGATTACCCGTTTGAAGGCTGCCGGGATAACCATTGAGCATTTGGGGCTTCTTCTCTGTTGCATTTCGCGGCTGCAGGAGAGGGATAGACCCGCCTGGTTATATGGCGATGCTAGGGCCATGATGTGGTTGCTCCCAGGATTGGCCAACAACTTGTCGGTTTATGGCCATGCCTGGTTGTGCGACTAATTGTCCGGCCGCTTCGAGCTTTTCAAGCTCCCGGCAACTGTTATCCCTCTGAACGTCAATTCATCCCGGGATCAGATACTGAAATGGATGCCGGATTGCAACACTAAAGGGGTGGTAAGTGCTTGGCGACTGCCCACCCTTGATGAAGAGCTCCAGTTGTCGAGCACCCTGGTGGAGAAGGCCACCAGAGTGGAGACTGGGATGTACAAATGCACCTCCTCTGTGGATGTGGCGTATATCTTAAGGAGGGTCGAGGAGGACAAGGCCGGCCGCCTTGCGGAGGTGGAAATAGCTGTGAAGGCCAGGAAGGGCAAGGGGAAAGCTAAGGATGAGAGTTCTTCTCACTGTGGCAGCGAGGTGCAAGCCACGGAAGGTGTTGCCGGGGAAGAGCTTACCGGGGATAACCTTGTCGGGCTTGATGCCTTAGCCACAGCGGCAACGAAGCTTCAGGAGGAGGAGGAGATTGGCGAGGTGGTAGAGCTCGAGGAAGAGTGGCTTGTGGCTGGGTCTCAAGCCCCCAAGCCAGTTTTGGACCAGCGCCCCCATAGGCGCACTGCTAATCAGGGGGCGGCGGCCCCCAATCCAGCGCCAACCGCCAAGAGGGTAAATAAGACCACCACTAAGGTCACCAAAGTGGAAGTGGCGTGCCGCCAATCCCCTCGCCTTGCCCGGATCAAGACTTCCCCCGCCGAGCAATCGGAGGATGTGGAAGTTGATTCCAGCTCCCATTCAGGCTCGAGTTCTTCATAGAGCTCACCTCCCCTGGAGCCCCTGGCACCAACCCGGGCGCCGAAGCTGCTGGAGAGTTCTACCCCTCCGCCTGCGAAGAGAGGAAGGGAGCCCTCGCCTCCCATGGAGTTCAACTTTAACTCCATGCTAATTGAAGAAGAGTAAGGAAGATCCTTCCTTTCAAAATAGCTCTGACATACTTGATTACCCTTGCTGACTAACCTCTTGTTCTGCTGTTCTCACCAGGGAAGTGGAGGAGGACATGAAATACCTCATCCAACGTCCCCGGAAGAGGCTCCGACGCGTTGGGTCGCCGAGGACCGCTGAGAGCCGGCCTTGGTGCAAGGCGAAGCGGGGGATCCTGTGCTAAGCCCCTAGTCCATCCCTCGTCCCGGAAGTGGGGGCTCGGTTCTTTCCATCGGAGGTGGTGGTGAGATGACACAGGGCGAGCCCCTTCCGGAAGGGCATACCTCCTTCGTTGATCGATTCGAAGAATCCCCGACAGAGCCCTCCGTGGATGCAACCGCGCAGAGAGCCGCCACGGCTGCCGCGATAGGGGGCGGAGTACATGGCCCGGCAACAGACACTGCCGGGGAAACTGAGGACCCTGCCCGGCAGACTCCTCTAGGTACTCCACTTATGCCCTTTTTCCTTTCTTGTCCTGATTACTTCTTCTGACTTTCCCATTACCTAAAACTTATGTCTTGTTGTTGCTTGCCTGTCTTCCCATCCACAGACCCCCAAGCCAAAAGGCCAGAACTACTGGAGATGGTGGCTGACATAGGGAGGGCTGCTGCGGATGGAGCCGTTGGGATTGTGGCCGCAGAGGGATAGGACCTTGCTACCGAGAATGCCCAGGATTCCTTGGCGGTGGTGGAGCATTCTTCAACGGACGCCTCGGAAGAGGAGGTGGTGGTTGAGGTGAAACTTCCCCTCCAAACCATGGATCCACTTCCCTCCTCTAGTATCGTTATGGAGACCCCGCAAACCTCCTCAAACACGTTAGCCCTGGTGGTACCGTTGCCTGTAACCGCAGCCCCCGTCCCATCCTTGATGATGAGTGCGGAGCTCGATGAAGAGCTTCAATGCCTCCTGGCACCGCAGTACCAGGGAGCTGGAGAGGTCAATGACTCAAACACCATCACAATGGACTTGTCCTTCTTGGTGTCCATGGCGACGGGCGTGAAGGAGATGTAGGTCCGACATGACCTGCAATGGCAGGCACTCAAGGAGCGGCGCGAGTCCGCCACACGATGGACCAGAAACTAAAGGACAAATGTCTGGAGCTGCGTGAGTGGCCTGATAAGTAGTTCAAGGTGCTCATGAGGCAGTAAGAGACGCTCTTGATGACAAGGCAAGACGTCATGGCCCGCGAGGCACGCTAGGCGGACCTCAAGGCATCACTGGACGCCAGAGAGCAAGAAATCTCCCTCCGAGAGGAGAAACTCAAAGCCACTCTTTGCGTCAAGGATGACAATCTGGAGGCTCTTGTGTGTCAATGCACCAAGGAATTCTAGGACAAGCATGGAGTGCCCTCGATGCCATTACTGTCGATTCTGCCGCTCAAATGAAGAAACTCACCGATGACCTGGCTGCCATATCTGCCGCCAAGACTGATCTCGACCAGCAGGTGGCTAAATTGACGAAAGATCTTGCTGGGAGCGCCATGGAGGTTGAGGCTCTCAAAGAAGAAGCACGAAAGGCGGAGGCTCTCTTGGCCGACGTGCAATCGCAGCTCTCCTCCAAGACCTAGAGTCTCGAGACTGCTAATGGCATCATCACTGATATGAAGGCCAGGATTGGGTCCTTGGAGAGCGCGGCAGAGTCCATCGAGTCCTGCCAACAGCTGATGTCCAAGGATCTGGATACTGCCAAGCCTCTCCGGAAAGATGCGGAAGCTAAACTGAAGAATCAGTCTGAGCAAGCTAGCCTCTGGATCAAGAGCCTAATCGATGTCACCGAGCGTCTTGCTGCCTCAGCTGTGGCGATGGGTATGGATGGCCCAACTTTCTCAGTCAGCAAGCACGAGGTCCCAAGCGCCAAGCTGGGAGTCTTCTTCAATGATTTGATCAAGAAGCTAAAGGTGCACAAAGAGGGGAGGGGCGAGCGTTCCGCGACCGAGTCCCGGAAGCTTGCCCACGACACCCTCTTCATGGTCTTGAGCAATATTGCCTGCCGCCATCCGGACCTCAACCTTGATGACAGATTCAGGAAGCCGCCAACGGGCGCCGACATCACAACTACCAAGGAGAAAGCCGCTTCTCGGGCAGCCAGGGTCCTCGACATTAAAACGGCTTCACCCAGCCAACAGACCAAGTAACGGGCCGTAGTTGCTGTCAGGACCCCGATCCTAAGTCACACCGATCTAGCATGTAACACATCATATCACTTTGCGGCCTCACGCACGGTATTCCCACGGGGGCCACCTTACCTGGCCCGGGACCGTTTGCGCCTTTTGGCTCACGTATATGATAATGTCGCTAGCATCCATATGACAAAGAACCCGGGCTGACATGGCTAGTCGTGAACCCAAAGTGGCACTAACTTACAGGGACAGGCATCCATGACCCAGCATCGAATGTGTCGGTCATCAGCGAGTGAATCCAGGCTGTAGCACTGGGCTAGCAGGACTCCGGTGAACCGGGCTGTAGCGGGCTAACAGGACTCCGGTATTCATCGCGTGACATTTCCCCGAAGGGACAGACACAGGAACGAAGAAGGACACATGCCGGCCAGCCTAAGTGTTCCGGAGCAGTAGCAAGCTACCATGGCTCAGTGGAAACACTAGGAGACATTTCCCGGTAAGAGAGGCTACTAAAGATAAACAACTAGATAGTCAGATCCCACACATACCAAGCATTTCAATAACGTACACACAATATGCTCGATATGTGCAAATACAACATGGCATCACAACATGACTCTACAACTCAAGTATTTTATTAGGCTCCGAGCAGCGAGATATTACAAACAGGGGTCTCATGACCCAACACTCAGAACATACAAATCAAAGCACAAGCGGAAGCTTAACATGTCTGAGTACACACAACTATAAATGAAAAAGGCTGAGAAGCCTGACTATCTACCAGATCCTGCCGAGGGCACAAGATCGTAGCTGAGGTAACATGCTAAACGTCGAAGTCCACGTGGAACTACTAGTGAGACTGAAGTCTCTCTGCAAAAACATAAATTAGGCAAACGTGAGTACAAATGTACCCAGCAAGACTTACATCAGAACTAACTACATATGCACCATTATCAACAAAGGGGATCGTGGGGTTTAACTGCAGCAAGCCAGCTTTGACTCGGTGGCTATCCTGAACTACGACTGCAATGTAACTCTTTTGAGGTGACGCACACGAGTCCACATATTCACCATATCAATACACCACTATGGATCCGCTCCCGTCTCCCTACGAGAACGCCATCCATAGCACTCACGCTTACCTTGCGTATTTTAGAGTATCCACTTTCACTTGTCTATGAACTGTACAGGCAACCCAGAAGTCCTTTTCCGCGGACACGGCTATTCGAATAGATGATGTTAACCCTGCAGGGGTGTACTTCTTCACACACGCTCTCACCACTTACCGCCGTTTACACGACATGTACTCGGCAACCTTCAAGCGGAAGCCCAACGTGGGTGTCGGCCACGGCCTGCCTAAACACTCAAGTCTCTAGTCCAGGTTTATCGCCTATTCGAGTTCCATCCATGAGGAGATCCGGCCGGAGTTTCGCTCACAGCCCCAAACGATGTGAACAGGGTTCACGAGACACCAAACGGGCGCCCGGTACACCGTGCCACGTGCCTAGCGCATCACAGCCCACCCCTCCGGTCAGCGCTGCCCACAGCCTCCAGCATACTACAAACACCAGAAACTACTTGCAACTCCTGGACAGAGGACAAGGGTGATCAAGAAGCCGAGAGGGTCCATTGGTTTCGGGCCCAATGCGTGGTAGTAGCTGAATCATGGATCACAAACACAGAACTCAGTTCCTGAGGACGGCTGCAATGAGACAACCCACCATGTACTCCTACATGGCCTCTCACCGCTACCTTTACCAAATCGTATTCACACACTTAGCTCACACACAGTAGGACATGTTCACACACCTCTGATTCATCCCCGATGAATCAGACCTGACTCAACTCTAAGCAGTAGCAGGCATGACAAACAAGCATGAATGAGTAGGCACAACAGGGCTCAAACAACTCCTACTCATGCTAGTGGGTTTCATCTATTTACTGTGGCAATGACAGGTCATGCAAAGGATAAAGGGGTTCAGCTACCGCAGCAAGTAACAGATGAATCGTTGTTGTCCTAATGCAGTAAAAGAGAGCAGGAGCGAGAGAGTAGGATTGTATCGGAATGAACAAGGGGGTTTTGCTTGCCTGGCACTTCTGAAGATAGCGTTGAGTCTTCATCAGTGTCAATGATCACAACGTCGGAACATCGTCTACCGGGAGGGAACAGATACCGGCAACAAAGAAGAAATACAATCAATGCAATGCACAATATGATGCATCCTCATGACATGGCAATATGAATGTGTTTTGAGCTAATGCCACTAGCAACAGATTAAATGAGGTTGGTTTGAATACAAGATTCAAATTCAAACTCCATATGTGATTATTCAAATGCCATTTAATTGATTTGTGCTATACAGCAGCTATAAGTTGTTCTAACATGCATGAAAATGGTACAGATGGATTCCTTGAATTTTTCTGATAATTTTTCATATATAAATTATTTAATTTGGAGTTACGGTTGAATTTCTATGAATTTTAGAAGTTTTAGGCATTTTCTGAAATTTCCTGATTATAATAAATCCAGTAAATGATTTAACTGCGTCAGCCTGACGCCAGCATGACGTCAGCGAGTCAACGTCCAGGTCCAGGTCAAACCTGACGTGCGGGGTCCACACGTCAGTGACACAGGATCTAATCCCGGTCAAACCCAGCGCTGACTGGGGTTTGACCAGGGGTGGGGCCCACTGTCAGTGGCTGTAGGTTGCTTAACTAGCTGGGTTAGCTCCTAATGACGGAGCCACGTCAGCTCCCGCCGGAGTTTCGCCGGCGGTGACCTCGAACCGCGGCGGAGTTCGCTCGGAACTCGCCAGAGTCGACGGATCGACGCGCCAGGGGCACCAGAGGATAGCCCGTGCCTGTGCGCATCTAGGGGGACCAACGGGAGGTGCGGGGGTGGCCGGAGTTTGCCGGAGTGGAACCCGCGGCGGCTGCCGGAGTTCGGGTCTCAGCGGTTTCGGCACTAGGGTGCACGGGAGGGGAAACGGGTGGTGGACTTGGCCTTCTAGGGAGCTCCTGAGCACAAGCCTGAGGTCGGACGCGAGCTACGCTAGCTAGAGCGACGGCGGCGGCATGGCCGGCGGCGGTGGGGTTTCGGCCTTGGTAGATAACCTAGCTACGGCGCGCGAACGATGAAACAGAGAGGGGGAAACGGACGGAGAGCTCACGTAGACCCTGTAGAGGTGGACGGCGAGCTTGAGGGAGGCCGGACGGGGATGGATTTGATGGCGGCGACCCGCGGTGCCGAGGAGGGGAACGGCGAAGCTGGCAGCATCCAGGGCTTCCGGCGCCTTCCGTCTTGGTGAGGAGGAAGAGGGGGACGGGGCGGAGCTTCTTGGCGCTTAGGCGAGGCGTGGGGTGGCCGGTGGCCACGGTGTTTCTCGTCGGCGGCGGCGGGCGCGTTCGGTGAGGAGAACAGAGGAGGGGGAGAGCGTTCCGGGGAGAGAGAGGAGAGGGGCACGGGGAGAGTAGGAGGGCTAGAGGGTTGCGTGGCACTCGGGAGAGGCATCCAGAGGAGGAGGAGGCAGCCAGGCAGGGAGGAGGTGGCCGGGGCTCGTGGCCGCGCGCACCGGGCGCGTGCCCGTGTCCTTCTGGCGAGGGAGGAAGACGACAAGGGGGGGAAGCGGCGGTGGGCTGGGCCGCTGGAGGAGCTGGGCCGGCTGGGCTGCTAGGTGAGCTCCAGGTAGTTTTCTCTCCTCTCTGCTTTTCCTATTTCTGTTTTCTATTTTTTTTTAAATTTGTTTTGCCACTGTTTTGAATTTAAACAAATTCAAACAATGTCAAAAACTCCTCTGAATATTTTTATTTGCTAGATGGACTTTTCCAAATGCTCATAAAATATTTCAGGGGTATTTGAAATTATATTCTAAGTATATGAATATAATTCAAATTCAAATAGCTAATGATTTAAATTCAAAGTCCCAAAATTAAGTCCTTAAAAATGTTCAATATTTTGGTTGGGACCAGAACCCTTGCCAAAAATTATCAAACATTTAAGAAGAGCATTTTGGAACAATGAATGAGATTTTAGGGTTTTTGCCCTTCTTTTATTTAGGGTTTTGAGGCTTCCAAATCTCCTCAGTTCAAGTTTTATTTGAATTTAAACATGATGCACACACTAGGCAGCACCAGAAGCTAGGGATGTGACAACTCACCCCCACTAAACAAGAATCTCGTCCCGAGATTCAAGCGTAGGGTAAGACGAAGGGAAAACGCCAACTAACATAACCTTCACGATCCAGGGTGCACTTCAAATGAACGTTGATTCGATCACCATCCTTATCTTGATGTCTTGCTCCAAGAACTCCAACCGACATGACAACGAGAGGAGAAAGAAAACTCTAGAAGGATCAATCTTCTCGAAGACCGAACAACTCAGGATCAACTCATGGGATGAGACATTGAACCATCTCTCGGGTTGAGACACGAGATACACATCAAAAGGGGTGGAAAGAACGGATGACGAAGGTTCACTAGGTGGACAATAATTCTACACTTAAGAAGGTGGTAAACGATTGTTAACGTAGCGAAGAGTTGAGTTGCCATGATACCATAACGGGGCACCTTAGGGAAGGTGACTTGTGGATATATCCCCTTAAGTGGCAAAAAGAATTACCTTTGATTCAAAGATCATTGAAACTCTTTATACCAGCCTAAGGAAAATCTCGAGCGATCGTTTGGAGGGGTTCAGTAGAATGGCATACTCGGACTTGGATGATGTGGATTACCTTGTTGAAGACAACGTAATGGATGAATTTGCTTATCACCGGAAATGGAAGAGACCCGTGGTAGAATGGCACATTGGCGGTGCAAGCTGGGAACAAAATGCAAATGCTGGGAATGATTCTGATAACTGGGGAAGAACCCAACAATAAAGGGTGAATTCACTGTTTGAAAAGGTCATAGCATTGCCGAGGAAACTGAGAGCACTATACAGTTAATGTCGACAATCAAACCTAGCACTTGCGCGTGCTCTCAAGAACTTGAGCATTTCCATAATCATCAAGATTTTACCAATATCCGTGTCAAGGATCCTGGCAACACAACTTACTACCATGATGAATACCGGTGGAAGATGCAGATGCAAAGGAAGATAACACTTCTCAGATTTCACCCTTGGCGGGCCAAGGAAATAAAATCTGGATAATCGACCGAGAGACATTTAGCACTCCGCTTCTAATGTTCTCCTTGATGTGCTAGTGTAACCTATTCATAGAAATGGTCTGGTATCTAGAACATCAAGTGAAAGGTCGGACTTCGGGAACACAACAAATCATAAGGCACAACTAGGGAGTAAATCCTACGAAGTCCTTATGGGAAGGTGGCCAGCTTCTTCAATCAAGATACTATAATAATGGGTCTTCCGGCTGGGTGTGTTGGCCACGACATCCACCTTACCGGTTATCGAGGGACCAATATTATAGTTCTTGGAAAATGTTCCAACCATCATATCTGCCTGAGATTCAGATCTGGTTGGTGTCAGGATATTCCAGACTCATCGAGTCTAGGAAGATAAATGAAAGTTTGCAACACAATTCGACGAGACAACATTGCGAGATTCTCGGGAAATGAACTACGATAGCAAACTCCAAAACATGAGCTGGTTCTGCTACACACGTGTGAACACGATGTCCTAGACAAGCATGACCACGTGGTAGTCTTACAATAAAAACACTACCGAGTTTAGGTTGGGAACCATCATCGAGGATATCGAAGTCCTTACATAAGACCGGATTAGCTCTTATGAAGGAACTCCTTCTCCTTGAACAAATCAATCAGTGGCTTGGTTTGCTAGGGTTACATATAGATTGAAGGTTGCAAGTCTTCAAACCACAGAATTCTTCGCACGTGTGCATGACTGATTTGGAATGATTCCAAAGAAAGCAACATTGACTTTCTCAAATCCACGGCGGCAACTTGCATCAGATGCACATGAATTAAAGGAAGTCACTACCTTCATCCAAACATATGCTTCATGAGCTAGCATGAACAAATGCTTTCAAAAGTTTCCAACACTAGCTTAATGTTCAACAAAATCATGGAGGAGATAAGGATGTTGTCAATGGGCTCAACAACAATTCATCTGGGTTTCCTTTTTAAAAGGAATTCCATAGTTAAGTGAACACGGTGATAGCATTGGTCAGACCCAGGAATATAACGGTGTATGCTCGAGGAAAACCCACGAGTAAGACAACATTACGAGCATCGTTGGTTCTGATTTGATTTGATGATAGCCCATACTCAATCAAAGGTTTGGGTAAGATAATAGATCCAGCAACTGATCACAGGGACCAATCGATGAAGATATCATCTTTCTTCAACACACACTACACAAGAATATCCCTTTGGAACGAACTAAGTCAGGCAAGCTTTTATCTTCCAACTCTCCAAGTTGTTGTCTAGCTTAACCAACTAGCTCAGGGATATCTAACACCGATTCTTGGAGAGAAGGTGGTTCACAAGAAACCAACTTGATCACGAGCTCAACATAACAGTCAGGGGACAACCTGGTAATACTTCCGAGAAGATATTCGGAAAATCACGAACCACCGGTATGTTACTAAGCTCGAGAACAATCTCGCTTTTGAGGGCAAGACGATATGATCAAATGAGTGAGGACTTGACAAGATCCTAACTCATCAATCGAAGGGTGCACCGAAATAAGGACTAGGTAGCACGATCAGTCTTAGAAGGATGATTCAAAAACCAACACGCTAAGAATGAAATTATTATCCTTTAACTACCAAGCAACGAGGTTGCTGGGGGTATTGATTTCACACATCACAATTCATTTGTCGGTATTCCAGTTGCATCAACAAGAGGACCGAGGAATGACTAATGATGGTGAGAAGTATCACTACCAAGAGTTCATAGGATGGTGTGCAATTCCTATAACAATCCCGATATAAAAGATGGTAATACTCCAAGGTAGAACAGAGCAGAAGCAAGATTAGCAATTTGATCTGCGGAGTACGACTTCTTTGACCCAATCCTGGATATGGAAGAGGTACTGGAGTTTGTTTCTCCTAGTCATTCCGCGATAGAATGGCTTGACGGACCACAAGAGTAATAGGCATCGATAAACGAACGCACGCATACTCTTGACTATCAATTGATAGACGAAGGTCAGTAGACAACTAAAAAGGGACAACTCAAAGGAACATATAACTTCCTGAGTTGTGGAGGCATAGATTAGTATGTCGAACCAAGTTCAACATAATTCTTCCGGATAACCCATGCAGAAAGGTTGAGCTGGCAGAGTCACAACATAGCATGGAGAACTCATCGAGAGCACTCTTGTTGTCATCTTTTGGTTCAGAAGAACTCCTGCCAAGAATGGTTCATGGTAATTGGAAGAAGGATGTACCACGAACCTTGAGGACTATCGCAAAGGTTACTAATATCCTAAAGGAACTAGCAACACTATCAACATGATGTAAGTAGGGTGAATCTCGGGTTCAAGAACCCAGGAATAGAATGCCTACTAACCAAATGGCATCACAGGATGCTTTCGATAATAAAGGCCAAAATCTTCACACTGGGAACACAAAACGTTGCTAGATTACTAGGTGACTCCCTAAAACACCTAGGGTCATAATAATTATTCCAACATATATGTCGAGGCAATAAAGTACCTCAACTCACTAATTTGTGTGATTAATCTGACCAAAAGGACATCGGGAACGGGAAGAACGGATTTGCAAATGCATCAGACTGTTTAGAAACCTGGGATGACTCGGACAGCATAACGGCTATAAATGCTCAAAAAGATTTGAGACATGCTACAAAAATGGTGGCATAGCCACTCAGAAGCACAATACCAAGGTTTCGAGATCAACAGTTAACATACGGAAGTAGTAGGAACTGAACTCAAGCTTAAATCGAACAATCTTATAAGTCTACGGATTAGAAACACGTGATCCTGATGGAAAGAAGAGATAGCCTAGTTCTTAATCCCCGTAGAAGAGAAGATGATGACTCAGATCAGAAGGCCATGAGGTATAAGGAGTAAAAAGAGCCTTACGTTCCATCCCACAATCAATTCCCTTATATAACTAAAGAATTTCTAGACTCAACTTCGACCAGTTTGGCTTGGTAATCCTACAGGCAGCCTGGCTCTGATACCAACGCTGTCAGGACCCCGATCCTAAGTCACACCGATCTAGCATGTAACACATCATATCACTTTGCGGCCTCACGCACGGTATTCCCATGGGTGCCACCTTACCTGGCCCGGGACCGTTTGCGCATTTTGGTTCACGTATATGATAGTGTCGCTAGCATCCATATGACAAAGAACCCGGGCTGACTTGGCTAGTCGTGAACCCAAAGTGGCACTAACTTACAGGGACATGCATCCATGACCCAGCATCGAACGTGTCGGTCATCAGCGAGTGAATCCAGGCAGTAGCACTGGGCTAGCAGGACTCCGGTGAACCGGGCTGTAGCGGGCTAACAGGACTCCGGTATTCATCGCGTGACATTTCCCCAAAGGGACACACACAGGAACGAAGAAGGACACATGCCGGCCAGCCTAAGTGTTCCGGAGCAGTAGCAAGCTACCATGGCTCAGTGGAAACACTAGGAGACATTTCCCGGTAAGAGAGGCTACTAAAGATAAACAACTAGATAGTCAGATCCCACACATACCAAGCATTTCAATAACATACACACAATATGCTCGATATGTGCAAATACAACATGGCATCACAACATGACTCTACAACTCAAGTATTTTATTAGGCTCCGAGGAGCGAGATATTACAAACAGGGGTCTCATGACCCAACACTCAGAGCATACAAATCAAAGCACAAGCGGAAGCTTAACATGTCTGAGTACACACAACTATAAATGAAAAAGGCTGAGAAGCCTGACTATCTACCAGATCCTGCCAAGGGCACAAGATCGTAGCTGAGGTAATAAGCTAAATGTCGAAGTCCACGTGGAACTACTAGTGAGACTGAAGTCTCTCTGCAAAAACATAAATTAGGCAAACGTGAGTACAAATGTACCCAGCAAGACTTACATCAGAACTAACTACATATGCACCATTATCAACAAAGGGGATGGTGGGGTTTAACTGCAGCAAGCCAGCTTTGACTCGGTGGCTATCCTGAACTACGACTGCAATGTAACTCTTTCGAGGTGGCGCACACGAGTCCACATATTCACCATATCAATACACCACTATGGATCCGCTCCCGTCTCCCTACGAGAACGCCATCCATAGCACTCACGCTTATCTTGCGTATTTTAGAGTATCCACTTTCACTTGTGTATGAACTGTATAGGCAACCCAGAAGTCCTTTTCCGCGGACACGGCTATTCGAATAGATGATGTTAACCCTGCAGGGGTGTACTTCTTCACACACGCTCTCACCACTTACCGCCGTTTACACGACATGTACTCGGCAACCTTCAAGCGGAAGCCCAACGTGGGTGTCGGCCACGGCCTGCCTAAACACTCAAGTCTCTAGTCCAGGTTTATCGCCTATTCGAGTTCCATCCATGAGGAGATCCGGCCGGAGTTTCGCTCACAGCCCCAAACGATGTGAACAGGGTTCCCGAGACACCAAACAGGCGCCCGGTACACCGTGCCATGTGCCTACCGCATCACAGCCCACCCCTCCGGTCAGCGCTGCCCACGGCCTCCAGCATACTACAAACACCAGAAACTACTTGCAACTCCTGGATAGAGGACAAGGGTGATCAAGAAGCCGAGAGGGTCCATTGGTTTCAGGCCCAATGCGTGGTAGTAGCTGAATCATGGATCACAAACACAGAACTCAGTTCCTGAGGACGGCTGCAATGAGACAACCCACCATGTACTCCTACATGGCCTCTCACCGCTACCTTTACCAAATCGTATTCACACACTTAGCTCACACACAGTAGGACATGTTCACACACCTCTGATTCATCCCCGATGAATCAGACCTGACTCAACTCTAAGCAGTAACAGGCATGACAAACAAGCATGAATGAGTAGGCATAACAGGGCTCAAACAACTCCTACTCATGCTAGTGGGTTTCATCTATTTACTGTGGCAATGACAGGTCATGCAAAGGAAAATAGGGTTCAGCTACCGCAGCAAGTAATAGATGAATCGTTGTTGTCCTAATGCAGTAAAAGAGAGCAGGAGCAAGAGAGTAGGATTGTATCGGAATGAACAAGGGGGTTTTGCTTGCCTGGCACTTCTGAAGATAGCATTGAGTCTTCATCAGTGTCAATGATCACAACGTCCGAACATCGTCTACCGGGAGGGAACAGATACCGGCAACAAAGAAGAAATACAATCAATGCAATGCACAATATGATGCATGCTCATGACATGGCAATATGAATGTCTTTTGAGCTAATGCAACTAGCAACAGATTAAATGAGGTTGGTTTGAATACAAGATTCAAATTCAAACTCCATATGTGATTATTCAAATGCCATTTAATTGATTTGTGCTATACAGCAGCTATAAGTTGTTCTAACATGCATGAAAATGGTACAGATGGATTCCTTGAATTTTTCTGATAATTTTTCATATATAAATTATTTAATTTGGAGTTACGGTTGAATTTCTATGAATTTTAGAAGTTTTAGGCATTTTCTGAAATTTCCTGATTATAATAAATCCAGTAAATGATTTAACTGCGTCAGCCTGACGCCAGCATGACGTCAGCGAGTCAACGGCCAGGTCCAGGTCAAACCTGACATGCGGGGTCCACAGGTCAGTGACACAGGATCTAATCCCGGTCAAACCCAGCGCTGACTGGGGTTTGACCAGGGGTGGGGCCCACTGTCAGTGGCTGTAGGTTGCTTAACTAGCTGGGTTAGCTCCTAATGACGGAGCCACTTCAGCTCCCGCCGGAGTTTCGCCGGCGGTGGCCTCGAACCACGGCGGAGTTTGCTCGGAACTCGCCAGAGTCGACGGATCGACGCGCCAGGAGCACCAGAGGATAGCCCGTGCCCGTGCGCATCTAGGGGGACCAACGGGAGGTGCGGGGGTGGCCGGAGTTCACCGGAGTGGAACCCGAGGCGGCTGCCGGAGTTCGGGTCTTAGCTGTTTCGGCACTAGGGTGCACGGGAGGGGAAACGGGTGGTGGACTTGGCCTTCTGGGGAGCTCCTGAGCACGGGCCTGAGGTCGGACGCGAGCTACGCTAGCTAGAGCAACGGCGGCGGCATGGCCGGCGGCGGTGGGGTTTCGGCCTTGGTAGATAACCTAGCTACGGCGCGCGAACGACGAAACAGAGAGGGGGAAACGGACGGAGAGCTCACGTAGACCCTGTAGAGGTGGACGGCGAGCTTGAGGGAGGCCGGACGGGGACAGATTTGACGGCGGCGACCCGCGGTGGCCGAGGAGGGGAACGGCGAAGCTGGCAGCATCCAGGGCTTCCGGCGCCTTCCGTCTTGGTGAGGAGGAAGAGGGGGACGGGGCGGAGCTTCTTGGCGCTTAGGCGAGGCATGGGGTGGTCGGTGGCCACGGTGGTTCTCGTCGGCGGCGGCGGGCGCGTTCGGTGAGGAGAACAGAGGAGGGGGAGAGCGTTCCGGGGAGAGAGAGGAGAGGGGCACGGGGAGAGTAGGAGGGCTAGAGGGTTGCGTGGCGCTCGGGAGAGGCATCCAGAGGAGGAGGAGGCAGCCAGGCAGGGAGGAGGTGGCCGGGGCGCGTGGCCGCGCGCGCCGGGCGCGTGCCCGTGTCCTTCTGGCGAGGGAGGAAGACGACAGGGGGGGGAAGCGGCGGTGGGCTGGGCCGCTGGAGGAGCTGGGCTGGCTGGGCTGCCAGGTGAGTGCCAGGTAGTTTTCTCTCCTCTCTGCTTTTCCTATTTCTATTTTCTATTTTTTTTAAATTTGTTTTGCCACTGTTTTGAATTTAAACAAATTCAAACAATGTCAAAAACTCCTCTGAATATTTTTATTTGCTAGATGGACTTTTCCAAAAGCTCATAAAATATTTCAGGGGTATTTGAAATTATATTCTAATTATATGAATATAATTCAAATTCAAATAGCTAATGATTTAAATTCAAAGTCCCAACATTAAGTCCTTAAAAATGTTCAATATTTTGGTTGGGACCAGAACCCTTGCCAAACATTATCAAACATTTAAGAAGAGCATTTTGGAACAATGAATGAGATTTTAGGGTTTTTGCCCTTCTTTTATTTAGGGTTTTGAGGCTTCCAAATCTCCTCAGTTCAAGTTTTATTTGAATTTAAACATGATGCACACACTAGGCAGCACCAGAAGCTAGGGATGTGACAGTTGCTCTTGTGTTATCCTGTAATAAAACATGATGTATGCTTTGTGTTTAGGCACTATATTTCTTGTGTTTGCGTGGAGCTGATATTCTCTGTTGAATCTCATATACGTGTTTATCCCTTTCAGCTTTATATGCTTGCGTTTGCATGGTCAATCCTTATGTCTGTTCTGGATGCCTGCCATTATCATATTGCCACGATTGTCGTAAGGGTCTGGCCCTGAACACTCATCTTGGCATGGATGCGTCTTAACAGGTTTTTCCTAGGAAACTCTCGATGCAGACTCTCGTCCTACAAGCATGGGTCAGGACCGGGTGATGGTCAGATCAAACAATCTAGCCAAGGTTCCATCACATGAAGGTTTTCACAGTACGAACGCTTACTAAAGTCAAAGGGGTAAACAACCGCAAAAATCTAAATGCATCAACAAGAAACGATGACGTAGACTTAGCTTTTATTTTTTAGTCCCTTTTCTCTCCGTCGGGCCACGCGCGCTTGGCGTGCTCACGACGTCCGGAGGAGCGGAAGCCAAACGGGTAGCTCTCTCGTTCCCGGCAGAGACCGATACATGCCATGTGCGCTTGGCAGGTAGTGAGGCATGGTGTCGGGCCCTTCTGGCCCCCCTTCCATTTCCCCCTTCCCCTTCGAAACAGGCAGGCGGCGGTTGTTGCACGGATCATGCCAACGCAGATGGCCTTTTCGTAGCACGTTGGCCGAGGCATCAAGCAACTAACTCATACCAGCGCTTCGCTCAGGATTTCCCAAAACAGGGCAAATACTGGACCGAGTATCGCGCGGTAATCATCGACATTGATGACACCAAGGTCAAGGTGGCTCGAGCACTGGCGAGGGGAAGGGACGAAAGAGAGGGACCTTGTGCCCGCACGCATTGCCCCCTTTCCCTGAACGACACTTGAACATCGGGCGTGCCGCAGGTGTCGCCTAGGGGAGCACATCACCATCAGCAGCAATCCTCGCCGTAGATGTGGCTACGCCGAGATGTGGTGACGAAATAATGCAGGCGTGGGGAGAGCTCCTCTTAGTCTTCGTATCTTCGTAGGCGTCATAAATGCCCAAAACTTTGAGCGGGTTACCACGGACAGGGTGCGTTGCCTACGCTTTCAGGTTCACGCAAGTGATCCCCCTACCTGGGCGCCAAAGATGTCTTGGGAAATCACAACCACCTATGGGACCAAGGGTCCCTTGCTGGTTCGGCACGGGGATGTCACATCGCACAAAGAGTAGAAGAGCATGGGGCAGCACGACATAAATCACATGGGCAATTTTACCTAGGTTCGGGCCGCCATGAGGCGTAAAATCATACTTCTGCTTTCATGGATTGATGGTTGAAGAATGGTGGTGGAGCGCAGTACACTTGCCCAGCAGGGTTGCCTATGGGCAACAGTGGCTACACGCGTATGCATGCTTGGGTCTCCAACATTCTAACCTTTTCTACGGCTGCCACGGGCCTCCTTTTATAGATTAAGGGATCACCACAATGGAAAATCAGTCATTATGCACTGATAAGATAGCAAACAGTGCTATCATACCAAACATTGTAGGCTGACAAAGCGCATTAAATGCGCCGCTCAACGTCACATCATTGCTTGCCCGGCAAGCTTTGCCGGTCTATTTTGCCAGCTTCACACCTGCTCGCTTGACACGTCGCAGACGGGTGTGATCTGTTGGTATCTCTGTAGAAAGAGGCTGCCATGTGGTGGATGGCTGCCACTTAATCACTTTGCGGCTTGACACTTCACTGATTGACGATGTGGGTCATGGCGAAGTGGTTGGGTGAGGTGGTTTCTGCCTCCGTGAGTCTCGACAGGCCTTGCCGGGACGTCTTGGATGCTCTCTTCCGGGGGCGACCCCGCCCTCGCCGAGCTTGTCTGCCCGGCAAAGGAGGCTTTTCTCCTGGTGGTATCTTACTTCTCTGGCTTGACCTTGGTCCTCCTGATCTGCATGTTGGTTCTTCAAAGATCTTGGTCTCCTATACTCTGGCATGGCCTGGTCCTGTCCGTGCATGAGTCACGGGAAAACACATACCCCTGTCTGTTTTCCCAACACATGGAAACCACGGCCACCTATGGGACCAAGGGTCCCTTGCTGGTTCGTCAGGGGGGATGTCACGTTGCACAAAGAGCAGAAGAGCGTGGGGCAACACGACAAAAATCACAAGGGCAATTTTACCCAGGTTCGGGCTGCCGTGAGGCATAAATTCCTACTCATGCTTTGGTGGATTGATGGTGGAAGAATGATGGTGGAGCGCAGTACACTTTCATGGCAGGGTTGCCTATGGGCGACAGTTGCTACGCACGTATGAATGTGTGGGTTTCCAATCTTATAACCTGTTCTATGGCTGCCACGGGCCTCCTTTTATAGATTAAGGGGTCACCATAGTGGCAAAGCAGTCATTATGCACTGATAAGATAGCAAACAGTGCTATCATACCTAACTCTGCAGGCTGACAATGCGCATTAAATGCACCGCTCAACGTCACATCGTTATTGGCCCGACAAGCCTTGTCGGGCTATTTTGCCAGCTTCACGCCTGCTTGCTTGACACGTCACAGGACGGGTGTCATCTGTAGGTATTTCTGTCGAAAGAGGCTGCCATGTGGCGAGTGGCTACCGCTTAATCACTTTGCGGCTTGACACCACACTGATTGACGATGTGGGTCAGTGTGGAGTGGTTGGTTAGGTGGTTTTTGCCTCCATGAGTCCCGGTAGGCCCTGCCGGGACGTCTTGGATGTTCTCTTCCGGGGGTGGCTCCGCCGTCGCCGAGCTCGTCTGCCCGGCAAGGGAGGCTTTTCTCTTGGTGGTATCTTACTTCTCTGGCTCAACCTTGGTCCTCTTGATCTGCATGTTGGTCCTTTGAAGATCTTGGTCTCTTGTACTCTAGCATGGCTTGGTGCCATAATCTTGTTCCCGTGCATGTGCACAGTCCGGGCAACAGACCCAGGGTTTGTTGCACCGACACAAGCCCCCGGGCCTGCCCTGAACGCGCTTCAGAGTGTCATCGGGGTAGGCCCTAATAAGTACACATGCAGGGGCACCAAAGAGGTTAGTCTCTTGAGGTATTCTTTGCTTCTTCATTAATCTTGTGCCCAGGCCAGTTCCCGGTTTTCCCGCGCGTCGTGCGCAACATTATGGAAAAACTCAGATCGTGGTCCGCAGGACGCCCGCGCCCCACGATCACTGGATGGAAACTGCCATCCCACTTGCCCCCTTCTTTGGGCGCACCCGCCATGTGTACTCCATGCACTAGGAGGGGTAGGTGGTGGATGCAGATAGCACGGGTGCGAGTTCCATGGCACAAAACCAGGCGCCACTGGTTGGAGCAGTGTGTCGGTCCTGATTCCCTGAGCCACTGGATGGGTAGGGAGTCTGTATTGGAGTAGCGGGGCGGCCGCCCCCTGAGCGAGAGGACAGCCCCTGCCTCATCCTTCTATAAAAGGGGGTAGGAGTGGTGCATCTTCATACACACCTGCTTCTTCTTCTTCCTCCATAATCTTTCTTCACTCACCATGGTGAGAGGACGAGGGTGCGGTGGTATTCCAGCAGCGGCGACGAGGGCTTCTGCTCGACAGCGTATCACCCTCCTCTGTATCCCGTGGTTCCGGAACCCTCTGCGACAGGCGGAGGGAGGGGGAGAGGCTGTGGCCGCCACAGTGTTCGAGGAAGAGGTGGACGGGGCGACGCTTTGGCTGCGCCCCCATCGGCGTCTCCTCCCCTGATGGAAGGTCACTTCGGAGATCAGCCTTGAGAGTTCGTCATCAGGGTGTACAAACCTCCGCGCGGCCACCTCCATCTCCCTACTCCGTTCGCACGGGAAATGGAGCTTGAACTACCACACGCTCTCAGGCTGCACATGAGGGGTTGTGCGAATGGCGGCATGTGGGTCGCTGTCGACTTCCCCGCTCCTCATGTCATGTATCTTTGCCGTGGCAGGAAGACCTTCCCGCAAGCCCATAGCTTGTCAGAGGGGCATGTTCTCCAGTTTAAATTAATGGAGAGAGGTCTGCTCTCCGTCAAGATCTTCGGGTGCTCGGGAGTTTTTTTAGGGTGCTGTGCGGAGAGCTCTACCGATGATGAAAGCTCCTCCTCGAGCGAAAGCGACGAGGAGGACAGTGACGGCGATGACGACAACAGCGGGCGGGAGGGAGACGACTATGACTCCGGCTGAGTGTCGCCTGCACCATCTTCATCAAGCAGCAGCACCATCATCTCCATCTGCATCTCCTCCCCGGCAAGGCGATTTGCCGGGGAGTTGGCTGCACAGGTGGGGGTGGTGCTTCCCGACTTCCTCCATAGGCCTCCTAGCTGGACCCCTGCAGGCTTCCTCTCGGGCTGCAGCTTCATTAGCCCTGCCGCACCCTGCTGGCCCTGGTGGCGGTGGTTGTCGAGTCGCCTCCGCCATGCTCTCCATCGACGTGTTCGCCAATGTCGTCATGTCCCCGTCGGGCTGTCTCTCCTGGAGCCCGATGGGGTTGGGCTTGGCTTCTGTCCAGGCACTCCTTTTGCCCCTTTCGCCTTCTACCGCCGTGCCTAGGAGGAGAGGGACAAGAAAGGGGATCATGGGGAACTTATCTTTTTTTAATCTTAAATTTGTATGCACTTGCCAACTTTTAATTCAAATAATGTAATATCTCGAGTCCATGTTTGTGTTCTATAAGGCTTGTACTTGTATGATCAGCATATTAATGAAAAGGATGAGCCTTGTCGAGAACTCGTGCATGTGTATCTCCATGCAGAGGTGGGATGCATATTTAGTTCAAATAAACGAGTCTTCCCCAGTAGGCTATCCTTCCAGTACCCTTTTTTATTTTGTTGCCAGGTACCGGAGTCTACCGGGCAAAAAATAAAGGGATCAGCCCCCCGCCAACCCTTTTTCATCAAAGGCCACTGCGACTACCCAGGCCGAATCAACTTTCAAGCCAAAAGTAGGAGAACCTAATCTTCGAAGAGCGACGAGGTTTTGTTATGCACAAGTTTCAGCTTACAGAGCACTTATGGACAAGAGGTAGAACTCATCTGTTTCGCTTGCCGGGGATAGCAATGCTGGTCCATCTCCTCAACTCCTTGTAGAAGCCAAGTTCATTGTAGGAACCTGCATCTTCATGCAGATGAGAATGATGCAGGATGCGACCCTATCTATATGCATACGCAAATGCTCATAAATTGCTTATGCAATGCTCTTGGAATGCTCATGCATGCATGCAACTTGGTCGGGGGCCCCCCAGCACTTTGTTTATTTCTCTGTTGCTCAGGGTCATCGCCTGGCTTTGTACAAGGGGTTACATGCAACTGAGGGAAGTCCTGTACAAAAGGGTGGCTTCGGGGCAGGGCCCGACAGCCGCACCTTACGGGTAGAAATTGCGGAGATGCTCAATATTCCATGAGCTCTGCAATTGAATGCCATCTCCGCTCTCCAGATGGACTGCGCCAGGTCTAGTGACTCGTACTACCCGCTAAGGGCCTTCCCACTTTGGTGTCAACTTGTTTGTAACGTTGGCAGAGTGAACACGCCTAAGGACAAGGTCGCCTTCCTCAAAATAACAGACATGAACCTTGTGGCTATGATAGCGACACAGGGCTTGATAGCGTGCATCACGTGTAGCAGCCTGGAGACGGTTCTCCTCGAGTAGCACAGTGTCGTCACACCGGTGCTGATCTTGCGCTACTTCATCATAGGCAAGCACTTGAGGCGACCCGTAAATGAGTTCCATGGGGATAACTACTTCTTGCCCCATAGACCGGGGAGAAAGGAGTCTGCCTAGTAGGTCGATTTGGTGTCATTCTGAGGGACCAAAGGACTACCGGCAGCTCATCGGTCCACTGCCTGTCGGGCTTCTGCAGCGTATCAAAGGTTCTTATCTTGAGACCCTGCAGCACTTCAGCGTCCGTCCTCTTAGCTTGCCCATTGCTTCTGGGATGTGCGGCAAAGGCAAATGATACCTTGCTTTCGAGGGTATGAACATATTGCATGAAGGCGCGGCTCGTGAACTGGGTGCCATTGTCTGTAATGATCCTTGCCGGTGCTCCAAAACGACACACCAGTTCTTTCAAGAACTTGATAGCTAACTGAGCAGTCACCTTTCTCACGGGAGTCACTTCCGGCCACTTTGTAAACTTGTCGATAGCATCGAATAAGAATTCAAAGCCCCCGATTGCTCGGGGCAAAGGGCCGAGGATATCGAGCCCCTAGACCGAAAATGGGCATGATAAAGGGATTGTGTGAAGAGCTTGGGCAGGCAGGTGGATGTTCTTGGAATGGAACTGGAAGGCTTCACATTTTGTGACTAGCTCAACTGCATCTACTGTGGGCCAATAGAATCCTTGTCGGAATGCTTTCCCAACCAATTCCCTCGATCCAATATGGGAGCCGCACATGCCTTTGTGTATCTCAGCCAGCAGTTCCTTTCCTTCTTCCCAGCAGATGCACTTTAATTTCACACTGCTGGGCCTCCTTCTGTACAGAATGTCATCGAAAAACCGGTACATACTGGCCCTCCGGGCTACTCTTTTAGCTTCATCTTGGTCATTGGGGAGTTCTCCGGTTTGGAGGAAGTGGACTATGTGCCTTGCCCAAGTGGAGCTTGGGGCTTGGCAATGAGGACTAGGGGCACCTCCTCAACTACGGGGGCACATTCCTTGTCCACGGGGACCATGGGCCCGGCTGGAGGGTGCGGTCCGGCAAGTTGTGAGGAGTTGTTTCTAGCGGGGTCCCTGCCAGGAGTGGAAGGCTCTATCGGGAGAGGCTTACCGGAGTCCATCTTTCTCCTTTTCTGGGCCATTGTTGCTGGGGATACGTAGGGCTGAGTAAGATGGAGAACAAAAGTTCCTAGTTCCACAAGAAGCTTTTACGCAACACACTTTGACAGATGATCAGCTATGTTCTTTTCCGCACGGGGTACGTGCTCTGTTTGCAACCGTCAAAGCGCTCCTCTAATCTCCTCACTTCCTTAACATATGCCTCCATCAATGGACTTTGGTAATACTTTTTGACTTGTCTCACCACAAGCTGTGAGTCTCCTCAAATGATCAGCTTATTGATTCCCAATTCTACGGCAATCCTAAGCCCGCCAATGAGCCCTTCATACTCTGTTGTATTGTTGGTTGCCTCTTCCTGGGCAAAATGCATCTCGACGACGTACTTCAACTGCTCCCCTGAGGGGGCTACAAGAAGCACGCTAGCCGCTACACCTTGTGAAAAGGCACCATTAAAATACATAATCCATTCTTGGGGTGCCTCCTTGTCGGGGATAACTGTTTCTGTTACTTACGTCGGGGGTTGGCGTCCATTTTGCAATAAACTTTGCCAATGCCCTACTCTGTATTGTTGATGTCCTCTCAAATTTCAAACCAAAATTGGACAACTCCAAAGCCCACTCCACTATTCTGCCGGTAGCCTCAGGGTTTCAGAGTATCCTTTGCAATGGGAAGCGAGTGACAACCGTGATCTCATGGGCTTGGAAGTAGTGGTGCAGTTTCCTTGAGACAATGATGAGACCAAAGATCAACTTTTGCACGCCAGAGTACCTCAATCGAGCCCCCTATAATATGGAACTGACTAAGTACACTGGGCGCTGCACCATTTTCTTCCTTGTCGTGTCCTTGGGGTTGCTCTCGCTGCCGTGCTCACTTCTGCCGTGATCCTTATCTGACTCTGCCAGTCCTTGCTCACTCTCTACTTCGTCAACTTCCTGCGCCACCAAGGATGCACTAACCACTTGGTTGGTTGCCGCTAAGTATTGCAGCAACGACTCTTGTGGCTTAGGAGCAACCAAGGTGAGGACAGAGAACAATTAGGCATTCAACCCTTGCAAGGCCTCATATGCTTCAGGGGTCCACTTCATGGGTCCTGCCTTCTTCAGGATTTTGAAGAAAAACACGGCGCGCTTGGCAGACTTTGAAATGAATCTACTTAGCGCGGCATCGCACCCTGTCAGACGCCTCACATCCTTGACTGTCCTTGGAGCTTGGATCTGCTCGATGGCTTTAATCTTTTCAGGGTTGGCTTCGATCCCCCGATGGGACACAAAGAACCCAAGTAGCTTGCCGGAGGGAACGCCAAACACACACTTCTCTGGGTTGAGCTTCAAGTTAATCTTGCACAGATTCATGAACGTTTCCTCCAAATCCTGGATAAGAGTTGCTCTGTTCTTGGTCTTGACCACAATGTCATCCATATAAGCTTCAATGTTTCTATGCAGCTGTGGCTCGAAACCAAACTAGACGGCCCTTGCAAAAGTAGACCCGGCACTCTTTAATCCGAATGGCATGCGAATATAATAGTATGTACCACATGGGGTGATGAACGAGGTTTTCTCTTTATCTTCCTTGACATGAAGATCTGGTGATACCCAGAATATGCATCCAGAAAGGAAAGCAAATCGCAGCCCAAAGTGGAATCCCTGATCTGATCGATGCGTAGCAAGGGAAATGGGTCCTTCGGGCAAGCCTTGTTGATATCTGTGAAATCTATGATAAGCCTCCATTTCCCGTTAGCCTTTCGGAACACCACTAGATTTGCTAACCATGTGGAATTCAGCACTCCTGTGACCAAACTAGCTGCTTCAAGGTTCTTGATCTCTTCTGCAATAAATTGCTGCCTCTCCAAGGCCTGCTTCTAGATTTTCTGCTTGACGGGTCGGGCATGTGGTCAGACATCAAGGTGGTGCTCGATTATCTCCCTGGAAACACTGGGGATATCAGATGGTTGCCAGGAAAACACATTGATATTCACCCGCAGGAAGGCAACGTGGGAACTTTCCTATTTTTCATCGAGGGTGGCGCTGATGGTGAAAGTACCATCAACGCTAGCTAGCCCTCCTGGGACCTTTTTCACTTGTGGATCAGTAACCTTGGACCTTTTGCTATTGGTACTCTCCAGCAAGTCATCAACATGCGCAGTGTACTCCAAAGAGGTATGCTTCCCAGATTCCTTGCTAGTGTCCCTGCTATCCTTCTTCTTTCCTCTGCTCTCCTTGGCGGGAACTGCTGCTACTGCTGCCTCTGCTGCGACCGCGTCCCAGTACATCTTGTCCATGCAAATGATCGCGTCCTTCTCATCCGATGTGTTGGAAATGACTCCAACTGGCCCAGGCATCTTCAAGGTGTTGTAGGCATAGTGGGATGCCGCCATGAATTTAGCCAAGATGGTCGTCCAAGGATCCCATTGTACGGCAAGGGGAGGTGGACCACATCAAACACAATCTTTTTAGTCTGATAGTTCAATTCCCCTCCAAATGCCACAGGCAACGTGATCTTTCCCTTAGGATGCCTCCTGCCGGGATTAACTCCTTGAAACATGTCGGTGACCTCTAACTCCTCTTCTGCTATCTGAAGTTTGCTCATAACCTTTGGGGAAATCAGATTCAACACGGCCCCGCCGTCCACCAACACCTTAGTGACTTTGAGGCTGCAAATTGTCGGAGAGACCAACAATGGCAAACACCCTATCGCAATGGTACGGTCAGGATGATCCTCTTCGTCAAAGATGATGGGCGTGCGTGACCATTTGAGTGGTTTCCGTGCCTCCGCTGCAGCTGCAGAAGCTGGGTCTAGTGCACAAGGTACAGCTGTGGGGCGCGGTCGGGGTCAACATAGTGCATGTGGTCGAGGCGGCCGAAGCGGTGCACCTGTCATTCCTCCTCCAACTGTTCCAATGTCAACAGAAGGCCACGCAGGGGACACGATGCTGGAGTTCATCGTCAAGCTGCGTGATCCTCCACGCAGCCGCCTGTGGCTCCCTCGTCCCTTTGCCAGGGTGATGGAGGACGACCAGTTGCTCGGGTTACAGCTGCCCACGAGTTGCTGCCGCAACGGTGTTGTGTGGTTGGATGTCGAGTTCCCCGCGCCACGTGCCATGCTCCTCAGGCATGGCTGGAAAACCTTCGCTCGTGCCCACTACCTTGCGGAAGGGCACGTCCTCCGCTTCAAGTTGGCGGAGCATGATATACTCTCCATCAAGTTCTTCGGTTGCTCAGGTGCTCGTCTAGGGTGCTACACAGAAAGCATGAGCGATGACAAAAGCTCCTCCTCGAGTGACACCGATGAGGAGGACACTGACGGTGAAGACGACAGCAAGGAGCCCCCGGTCGTCAAGCAAGAGGATGGCGACTCGGACTCTGGTTAAACGTTGGATGTACCGTCACTGTCAGCTAGGCGCCGGCAGCACCATCATCTGCAGCTAGACCCCGGCAGAGCGATTTGCCGGGGGTGCTTTTCTTGTTCGTCACTACCACCTCCAGCTAGACCCCGACAGGCTTCCTCATGGACCACGGCTTCGTCTTCCATGTCGGTGTCCCTATTGAGTTGCGTACCTCTGGTCCTAGAAGGAATGACCAGGGCATCGCCTAGCCTCTCTCCTCGTCCTCGACCTCTTCTTCCTTGCCGGGGAGGTGCCCTCCCGATCTTGTCAGGTTGCATCCGCTAGTCCTGACATGCTCAGGCTGGGCTTCTACCCAGGTGCTCCTTTTTTCCTCTTTCGTCCTCAATGCAACTCCTAGGAGGAGAGGGACAAGAAAGGCATTACGGGGCACTTATATTTTTTCAAATCAAAAGATGTAGGCACTTGCCAAATTTTAATTAAAATTATGTAATCCTTCACCCATGTTAGTACTTGTATGATCTGTACTTGTTTGTCTATGTATTCATGGAAAGAGAGTTTGCCAGACACTTGTCTATGTATTTAAACATGCTGAAGGACGAGCCTTCAATACTTCTCACTAAACAAAGTTTTCCGGCAAGACATCTTGCTGGCCTACATCGCAGCTGCTACTAAACCTCGTTCAATGAGCTCAAAATGGGTTAGGAGCTCAAACAAAGGCTAGCCTCTCGTTAATCACTCCAAATGCATCTACCACCAACCTTGTCAAGTGGACTCGAGTCAAAGATAGGAGCGTGAATGGCAGAGACAACAAGGTTTCCTTACATACTAGTTTCTCATATGCAAGCATAACATGGAATGATGGGATGAACTTATCTCTACCTGCTGTCCTTCTTATTGTCTTAGATAAGGAGAGAAAGCTAGGGACTGGGTGCATGGGCTTGCATTTATCCTCTTGCCAGGGGAAAATCATCCGTGATGAAAATTTTCTACTGCCATCAAAGGAAAAACAGGAAGAGATGATAGGACATGAACTTCCACAACATGTTAGTCATCTTATCTTAAGACTAGTGTAATCACAATGAGATTAAACCCAAGCAAATAGGAAATCATGTATGCAAGTTTTGTGAATACACTTCATTTTATTCGACTATGCACAGGGTCTGCGTCTGACTTTGTACAAAGGGTTAGAAGTCCCGGGGACTATGTTTGCAGAAAACAGGTTAAGGGGGCAAGGCCCGGCAACAGCGCCTTACAGGTAGAACTAGCGAAGATGCTCAATATTCCATGAGTTTTGCATCGGGATGCCATCTTCTGTCTCCAGACGAACTGCGCCAGGTCTGGTGACACGTACTACCCGTTAAGGGCCTTCCCACTTTGGCGTCAACTTGTTTGCACCCTTGGCGGACTGAACGCACTGAAGGACAAAGTCACCTTCCTCAAGGCTCTGGGCATGAACCCTGCGTTTGTGATAGCTGTGCAGGGCTTGTTGTTGTCGTGCAACAAGTACAGCTACCTGGAGACGATCTTCCTCGAGGAGTGTGACATCATCATGCCGTGGCTGCTCTTGCACTACTTCATCGTAGACAAGTACTCGAGGTGACCCGTATGTGAGTTCCATGGGGAGTACTGCTCCTGCACCATATACTAGGGGGAAGGGAGTCTAGACAGTAGCTCAATTTTGTGTCGTCCTAATTGAGCAAAGAGACACCGGCAACTCATCAAGCCAGCGGTTGCCGCACCTTTGTAACTTATAGAAAGTTCTTGTCTTGAGCCCACGCAACACTTCAGCACTCATCCTTTCAGCTTGTCCATTGCTCCTTGGGTGTGCAACAGAAGCAAAAGAGACCTTCTTCCAAGGCTCTACATGTACTGCATGAAGGTGTGGCTCATGAGCTAGGTGACGTTGTTGGTGATCACCCTATTGGGTACTCCAAAACATCACACCAACCCTTTAAAGAACTTGATAGCGGACTACGCAGTCACCTTCCTCACTGGCTCTACTTCGGGCCACTTTGTAAACTTGTCGATTGCCACGTACAAAAATTCAAAGCCCCTGGTAGCATGGGGGAAGGGGCCCAAGATGTCGAGCCCCCAGACCACGAAAGGCCAGGATAAAAGGATGGTTTGAAGGGCTTGGGCGGGATAATGAATATTCTTTGAGTGAAACTGGCATGCCTCACACTTGTGACGAGCTCAGTTCCGTCCCGGAGGATGGTGGGCCAATAGAATCCTTGCTGGAAGGCTTTCTCGACAAGTGCGCTTGATCCAAGATGCAAGCCACACACCCCTCTGTGTATCTCCGCCAACAACAACAAACCATCTTCCTGGCTCATGCACTTCAACTTCACGCCATTCGGTCACTTTTGGTACAGAGTGTTGTCCACAAACTGATACATACTCGATTGTCGGGCCACTTTTTCAGATTCCTCTGAGTCATCATGAAGTTCTCCGGTCTGCATGAATTGGACTATTTGCTATGCCAATGTCAAAGCTTATGGCTCGACGACAAGGACCAAAGGCACCTCTTCTGCTATGGGAGTGCCAATCTCAACATTAAGAGCTTGAAGTCCCGCCGGAGGATGCAGCTCACCGTTCATCATAGGGCTCCCCCGGCAGTCTTCTCACCAACGGCTTCAGAGAGCTCTGCCGGAAAATGCTTGCCGGTGTTCAGTTTTCTTCTTTTCCCGGCCAACGCTGATGGAGAGAATGACGGTTGCGTGAGATGGAGTACAAAAGTTCTTTGTTCCACAGGAAGCTTCTGAGCCGTGCACTTTGACAGGTGGTCAGCGATGTTGTTCTCTGCATAGGATACGTGCTCTACTTGTAGCCAATCAAAGTGCTCCTCCAACTTTCTTACTTCTTCCACATATGCCTCCATCAGTGGGCTCTGGTAATCCTTATTCAATTTTTGTTAAGCTAGGAATCCCCACGTATAACTAGCTTATTTATGCCCAACTCTATTGTAATCCTGAGCCCAGCATGGAGCCCTTCATATTCTACGGTGTTTTTGGTAGCATCTTCCCTAGGGAAGTGCATCTGGATAACATACTTGAGATGTTCTCCGGTGGGTGCAATTAACAATACTCCTGCTCCAGCACCTTGCAGTGAGAAATCACCATCAAAGTACATTACCCACGCCTTGGGGACTTCCTTGACGGGAAGGGTCGTCTCCAATACCTCTTCATCGGGCGTTGGTGTCCATTCCGCAATAAATTCTGCCAATGCCCTCCTTTGGATAGTTGTTGTGCTATCGAACTTCAAAGCAAAACTTGATAATTCTAATGCCCGCTCTACTATCCTGTCGGTAGCCTCGGGGTTTCTTAGAATACGCTGCAACGGAAGGTGGGTCACAACTGTGATCTCGTGAGCTTGGAAGTAATGGCATAGCTTCCTCGAGGCCATGAGAAGGCCAAAGATCAATTTTTGCACCCAGAATACCTTAACCTAGCCCCCTGCAGGAGGGAGCTGACAAAGTAAACTAGTCGATGCACCATCTTCTTCCTTTCTAACACCTTCTGTTTGTCAGCACCTGCCTGTGTCCCCCCTTTGCTGCCAATGTCAAACCTTGCCAGTGATAGGGTTGGTTCATCACTAGGTGGCTCTGCTGGCTCGGCTTCTTCACTACCCACCTCCATCTGTGCTACCAACACAACGCTAACCACTTGATTCGTTATGCGAGGTATAGCAGCAGCGGTTCCTGTGCCTTAGGCGCGACCAATGTTGGTGTAGATGTAAGGTAGGTTTTAGAATCCTGTAGTGCAGCCTTTGCTTCCGGGGTCCATTTCATGGGGCTAGCCTTCTTCAAGATCTTGAAGAACGGCAAGGCACGCTCGGTGGATTTTGAAATGAATCTACTTAGCACAGCAACACAGCCAGCCAGGTGTATTACATCCTTGACAGTTTTCGGAGCTTGGATCTTCTCTATTGCCATGATCTTGTCGGGGTTAGCTTCTATCCCTCTTTGAGACATGAAAAATCCAAGGAGTTTTTTGGATGGAATGCCAAACTCACATTTCTCCGGGTTGAGCTTCAAGTTGATCTTCCGTAGATTTGCAAAAGTTTATTCCAAATCTTGGATGAGTGTAGACTTATCTCTGATCTTGACCACTATGTCATCCATGTAGGCTTCTATCTTTCTGTGTAGCTGAGGCTCAAAACCAATATGCACATCTCTTGCAAACGTAGAACCGACGCTTTTTATCCCAAAAGGCATGCGTACAAAGCAGTACGTGCCACATGAGGTAATAAACGCGGTCTTCTCTTCATCTTCCTTGGCCATAAAGATCTGATGGTAGCCGGAGTATGCATCAAGGAAGGAGAGTAAATCACATCGCGAAGTGGAATTGATGATTTGGTCGATGTGCGGCAAGGGGAAGGGGTCCTTTGGACAGGCTTTGTTCAAATTAGTGAAATCAATACAAAGTCTCCACTTTCCATTTGCCTTGCGCACCACTACCAGATTTGCTAACCAAGTTGGGTGCAACACTCCCCTGACCAAGCCTTCTGCTTCAAGTTTCTTGATCTCTTTCGCAATGAACTGCTGCCACTCCAAGGCCTGCTTACTGACCTTCTTCTGGACGGAACAGGCATGAGGAAAAACAACAAGGTGGTGCTCGATTACTTCCCTGGGAACACTGGGGATGTTAGATGGTTTCCATGCAAACACATCAACGATTGCCCGCAAGAAGGCAATGATAGCACTTTCCTATTTGTCATCAAGGGTAGCTCAAATGGTAAAGGTACAATCAGCACCATCTTGTCTTACCGGAACCTTCTTCGTTGCAGGAGGAGCAGCCTTGGGTTTCTTACTAGCCAAACTTTCCAACAGGTCGCTGCTAGGCGCGGCGCACTTGAAAGAGGCGCGCTTCCCGGGGTCCTTGTCAGCTTTCTTAACTTTCTTTTCCTCCTTAGCGGGAGGTGAGGCCTTGACGGCCTCTCCTGCTACCATATCTCTATACATCTTATCGACGCAGATGATTGCATCCCTCTTATTTTATGGAATGGAGATGACTCCCATGGGACTCAGCATCTTCAAGGTGTTATAAGCGTAATGGGCCGCCGCCATGAACTTGGCCAAGCTGGACGACCAAGAATTATATTGATCGGCGGGGGAAGCTCAAGAACATCAAACACAACCTTTTTGGTCCTAAAGTTTAGTTCCCTGCCAAATGTCACAGACAAAGTAATATTTCCCCTTGGTTGATCCCCTGGAAAGTGCCAGTCTCCTTCAGGTCTTTGTCAGGAATTTGAAGTTTCTTAAGCACATCAGGGGAAATCAAATTCAACCCTGCTCCACCATCAACCAACATGTTTGTGACCTTGCGGTTGCGGATTGTTGGTGAAACCAACAACGACAAGCATCCACCCGTAGTGGTGTGATCCGGATGATCCTTAATGTCAAAAATGATGGGCGTGCGGGACCACGTGAGTGGTTCTCGGGCGTTTACTACTAGTTTTGCCGCATTGACTTCACGCATCCACTGCTTGAGTTGGCGGTGAGAGGGGTGCAAGGATGCGCCCCTGTCAATTTACATTGCCTCAATAGCCTTCTGAAATTCCTGTTCAATGGTTTCATCATCCTCCTCTTCACTATCATCTTCACTTTCCTTTTTTCTCATGGCCCATGGCGGGATTCTCTTTCTGTTGGTCGACCTTGCCGCGATGGTTACTACGGCCACCGCGGCCCTTCCCGCCAGTGCTGTCTTGGCCTCTGTCCTTATCACGGCTTTCATATTCAGCCTTCTTCCTTTCAACCAGCTGTTCGACTTGTTTACAATCTTGGAGATCATGGCCCTTGGTCATGTGGATCTTGTAGTATGGCCTATTGGATTTACCAGTTTTCCCAGCTTCCGATGCTGCCCGGCAATCAGCGCAAGTAGAAGCTTCCTTGCTGGGTGCCTTGGTCTTTGCTTTCGTGCCGATGCTAAGATCTCCGGAGCTCTCAACAGCCATCACAGCTTTCCCTTTACGCTTCTGGTTGCGCTTTCTGTTCCACTTCCTGGTGGCGGTGACGGCGGCATCATTGTCTTCCGAATCGACTACGATACCAACCTCCCCCCTGGAAGTTTTCTCCCCTCTTCAGCACGAGCACACTTGTCCGCCAACGTATAGAGTTTGTTGACGTTCTTTGGCAGTCAAACATTCATCTTGGCACGCATCCTTCGATTGCGCACATTCGTGTGGAATGCAGCAATCACAGCTATCAGATGTATGTTGGGAATGTTGCGGCCTACTCAACTGAACCTGTGTAAGTATTTATGCAAACTCTCCCCTTCTTTTTGTAGAAGGGCATGTAATCACTGGGCTGCCCGGTTCCTGATGGCCGCCCTTGAAGCCGCCAATGAACTCATTGTATAGATCTGCCCACGAAGAAATGGAATCCTCTGGCAGGTGCATCAGCCAAGACCTCACGTTAGGCTTGAGGGCCTATGCATAGTAGTTGGCAAACACTTTTTCATCTCTTCCCCTGGCTACTGGAACGACAATACTATAGATGCCCAAAAACTCTATCGGGTTCAGCTTTCCATCATATCTCTCTGGTAAGTCGGGCTTGAAGGTGCGGGATGATTGCCAAGGGACTTGCCACAACTCGTGAGTGAAGGCGGGGCACCCTACCTCATGGGGCAGGTACCCACCAGCACTGGGCTTGGGTTCATCAATGTCTGGGCTGTTGCGCCTGTCGGACTGAGGGTGTGCCTCACGACGCCACTCGATGGTGACATGGGCGTCTTCCTTCTTTCGGTCCTTCAAGACATGGCGTTGGTCTTGCTGAGCCTGTGGATCGGACGAGGCCATTGATGCCTTGTTAGGCTCATCAATATTTTGGGTTTGCTGAGCCCGCCATGGTAGCCCTTGGGTGGGCTGCCACGTTGGGGGCTGTACCGTAGGCATAGTCCTCTCAACGCGGCCACCAGCGGGGGCAACCGGTGTCGTTTGTGGGTGTCGCGAAGGGTCCGCCCGCTACGACTTGTTGGCTTCAATAAACCCGATGAGGCTTTAGATGGTAGCTCTCCACTCATCCATCTTGTCTATTGCTGGAGGGATTACGAATGGTAAGCTAGATGCAGATATGGTAAGGATTATGATCAGAAAGCCTATTGTTCGATGATTGGATCTCTTCTTTACCTATGTGCATCCAAACCTGACATTATGTTGAGTGTTTGCATGTGTGACCGCTATCAAGCTGCACCGAAAGATTCATATCACCAAGTGGTCAAGTGCATTCTGAGATATTTAGCTCACACCCCCACCTTAGGTTTATCGTATCCTAAGGGAGCACAATTTGATCTTGTTGGATATTCAGACTCAGATTGGGCTAGTGACTTGGTTGATAGGAAGTCTACTTCAGGGACATGTCATTTCCTCGGTAGATCTTTGGTCTGTTGGTCTTCAAGGAAGCATAATTGTGTATCTCTGTCTACGGCTAAGGCTGAATATGTTACTGCTTGCTCTTGTTCCACTCAGTTATTCTGGATGAAGCAGACACTAAAGGATTATGGCATCAAGGTCAAGCATATCCCTCTATATTATGATAATGAGAGTGCCATCAAAATTGCACACAATCCTGTGCAGCATTCTCGCATGAAGCACATTGCCATGAGACATCATTTTATTTGGGATATGTGGCTCGAGAGGATATTGTTATCAATCACGTCAACACCGAAGACAATCTCGCTGATATTTTCACCAAGCCTCTCCACGAGAAAAGATTATGTGTGTTATGGTGTGAGTTAAATATCCTAGACCTCGCAAACATGCAGTAAGATGGACTCGACACCCGTGCTAACACTTCCACATCTTAGAAGAAATGGGTGCATAACCCTCGAAGAGTTTGAAAATTTCGACAAAGTGAAATTTTCTTTCTAAGAGTGAATACATTAACAAAGAACTAGAATAACCGGGTGCCACAATAATTGTGCGACACTTCGGGTCATACAATTCTTATACGGTGGGTTACACCACCACAATTTTCTTTCATTGAATTTCTCTTTGATTTGATGGATTTGGTTTCTGTCTGAATGCATTTCTCTCATAGCTATTTGCTCGAGTACTTGTGTTTCCTTCTGGTGACCTAGGATCCTGTTTTCCCTCTGATCTATCTCTTCCATTCTATGTTGTTCTGTTACAAATGCTCAATGTTATCTGGAACAAAACTTATCTGGTGTCCCTGACCACGATTAAGATTAGGTCTGAACTTTAATCTATTTTGGCGTAAGCTTCCCAAAATTTGGGTATTCTCGCCTAAGTCAGGACCACAATCATTGATGGTTGCCACATGCAACACATCTTCTGCCAATCCATACTACCCGCTGAATCGCAATCGTCTCTGCCTAGAGACCGTCCGATCAAAAACCTCAGCGTGCGGTTATTTTCCATTCGCTTATGTAAACCGTGCCACTCCCTTCTTCCACTTTCCCCTCTTTCTCCTCGCTCTCCACCGAAACCCTCGCCGTAGTGCTCCTACTTGAGCTCTACGCTGATGACCCCTTCACCCCTTAACTGCCGGAAAGAGGTCACTGGAGTCATTCCACGCCGCCGCGGGACATCTTCTTCTCTTTGCCGCTGTAGTTGATGCACGTCACCGAGCTAGGGTACATGTGGTTCAAACTCGGACCTCCATCCTTCATGATTCAAGTTTGTCCGTGGTCAATTCTCTCTGATTTACCACTTATCTTAGATCTGGATTTTTAACCTTCTAGTGCGGATGTGGTTTGTAGTTATTCCTCACATCCTAATCAGTTAGATCTAGGGTCTGAGTTACGTTTCGCTCAAATGATATGGCTAGCTCGCTGTCTAGTACTCCCTCCGTCCCAAAATTATTGTCTTACATTTGTCTAGATACAGACGTATCTAACACTAAAATGTAACTAGATACATCTGCATTTAGACAAATCGAAGACAAAAATTTTGGGATGGAGGGAGTATTATTTCTCTGACCTACTAGCTCGATCTATGTGTTTCATTCATTTGAAACATCTCTCAAATTCTGTATCTGGTTCTTCCTCAAAATATCTTTTGTTCGAGAAAACTTTATCTATGAGCATTTGTGACCATGTCCCCATTTTCCCTCATACCAATTCTATTTCACAGGTGAATGCAGTCTATTGAGGATTCTGCTAAGGTACACAGTATGGCTGGTGATGAAGAGGCATTCATGGGCACAACTGATGAATCAAAAGCGCCAAATGCAAAGGGCCCAACAGTAGGCCCGTCCACTAGCAAAATAAAAAGAGCCGAACAAAATGCAAATGAGAAAGAAGAAGATGCTCTGGAGAAGAGGAAAGGTGGCAGGAAACCACTCACAGATACAGCTGAGTATATCTCTCATGATGACTATAACACAATTTCAGGAGAAGATTCAACTCGGAGAAAAGGACGTGTGCAAAATATTCGGTGTCACTGGGTAAGGAAGTGGTTTAACTATAAGATGATTCATCCTCGGTATGCCAAGGGCTTTGCTTTCCATCCCCCATGGGGCGACTGTTGTGAGATTGGACTCATACAGGTAGGTGAACCCCAGCAAAGGCCTCCACCTCCTCTTGAAGCTCATGAGTCGTCCACCAAGACTCCAGGCTCTTATCCTGAAGAAAAGGCCAAGCACCTTAAGAATGCTAAAAAGCGAGCCAAGAAGACCGCAAAAGAACATGGCAAGGAAGAAGAAAATCATCATCTCATCAAAACAGACGTCGAGAAGAAAAAGCAAAACTCCGCACAAAGAACAAACATGATCCAAGATCTGCTGGTCTGAAGAAAAAGAGTGTGCTAAAGAAAAGGCTAGCTAAGCCAGCTGAACCTGAAAGTGATTCGTCTGATCAAGATGATTCTCCACTCACCCGACAAGAAATTGATGCAACTCTCTCTGAACAAGTGAATGTCACTACATCCGAAGAAGAACCCATTAAAGAGAAAGACCGCTGCAACCACTGTCACTATGGTTGACAAAGTGAATACAGAACCTCATCCTGATGCAATAAACTTGCAAGATTTGGTAGTTGAAGCCCCTATTGGCACAGCTAAACCAGGAGAAAAGCTTCCGAACCCAAAGGAGAAGTAAATCAAAGCCCCTGCTGCTAAGCAAAAGGCTCCAAGTGATGATGATGTGAAAGAAAAGTCTGCCAAATTTTCTTCAAAACTGACTCAACCCTTGTCTTCAATGCTTTCGACAAAGCTAAATGTGGCATAGACTACTCCTTCTGCTCAGGCTGCTGCACAAACTAAAAATGACTCTGATGCACCACATTATTTCAATCACACGTTCATCATGGAGCAGCTGGACAGATTTGTCAAAGATTTATTTGATGGAGAAGTGGCATATTTGCCCATTCCCTCTGAAGTCAAAGCTCAAGCTTCTAATCTAATCAGTGACTTGGGAAATGAATTGGTTGATATAAATGACTGCACTGCTCAACTCAAGGAGCTTGACAACCGTATGAAAGATACCAAACCCAAGTTTTTCATCAAGCAACTCGAAGATTCTTATCAAGATGTTAACAAGGATTTGACAATCCTTCGGCATAGGAGATTGGGATTTCATTCGGATCTGGATTAAATCGTTCACAAGATTTGCCTTGATCACCAAGCCAAAGTGACTGGTTATAATGACCTGGTCAAAGGACACATAGATCAATCCAAGCTGAAGAAGAACAAGAAAAATATAGCAAAGAAGAATGCTCCTCCTCCAAATGTTGATACACAGAGAGAAAATTCTCCTGAACGAGCAATTCCTTCAGCTACTCATGAACCAGTTGCAGATGCATCAAATTTTCCAGGGCCAATTGAAACAGTGCCTGTGGCCTCCCCAACTCTTGAAGCAAATCCTTCTCAGCACCAAGTGTCAGAAGAAGGTGAAATTCCTCAGTCTCAACAACAAGCTTCTCCTATCCACATCGAACCAAATGATTCGGTTCCTCCCTCTGCTCCTCCAACTACTACTGAAGCAATTCCCCAACAGCCCCCAGTAACTGATAAGGATTCAGTGCCTAACAAAGCTCATGAACAAGTGTCAAATCCCTCTCCTCTGAGGATCTCACTCAACACAGCACGAAGAACCTCTGATCCCTCTGCAGCAAAATAAGCTTAGGCTCCTCACTTGGACTCTGTTATCTATGGTGATGAAGTTATCTCTGTTGAAGATGAGCTCACATATCCTTATCCTCGGGAGTGCTTGCCCTTGTTTTCAACAGGATTTGGCGTCAAAGGGCCTCTATTCAATAGAAACACTGATTCAATTTTCTTTCAGGAGAGTCCTTGTAGAAAGTCCCACACATCTAATTCTCCTTGGTTCTCGACTCAGGAACAGACAACATACTATTCACAAATTCTTTATGATAGCCTGAAGATTTTCCCTCATGAGTTCCTGGACTTTGCTATGATGAAAAGCCTTGGCTTCTTCACACAAGTATTGCAAGATATCGAAGACTTTGGGCTCTCGCATGTCTTTGCATATCAACAGCCATGGAACCGGGAGATTATACTTCAATTTTATGCAACACTATATATCTTCGGTGATGAATCTAACACTATGAAGTGGATTATGGAATGGATGACCAAAGGCAAATGGATAAAATGCTCTACCATGGACTTTGTATCTCTTTTTCGTTTTCCTCGATTTGAACAAAGCAAGACTGAGATTCTGGTTCATAACATTGATGCAATCTCTGATGAAGATTTTAGATGCACAATGGATGAAGACAAAATGTGTGACTACAATGGTCCTCCTCTGCCTGAGCACTTGACGTTCGATAATCAGACATTGTATCACATTCTTACCTATACTCTTTGTCCACTAGTTAGGATGAATACAGACAATGCCATTTTTGATGTGCCATAGTGGGCCCTACCCGCCTATCTAACTGGTGGCGTGCATCACGTTGGCGTTTGATGGTGGTTCGAGCGTCATCAAGGGCTTGCTCCCGAAGAACTTGGCGCTGATCACGGTGGGTCCATGGATCGGATGACACTATGGAAATGTTATCACAAGCGTCATCACGATGGATCGACACCCGCGGTAACTAGCGTGGGGGAGGAGAGTGCACCGTGGCTGCATCACCTCCGGCCCTTCCTCCGCTGGCATGCGGTGGCTCGATGGAGCGTCGGCCTACAAGCCCCGCTGGTCGTGGCTCATCTTTGTTGGCGATGCCGACGAGGCTCCGGACGGTGTCTCTCCACTCGTCGAGCTTCTCCGCAGTAGGAGGAAAGTCGAGGAGCAGCTGCGCGCGTGCCAAAGCTTCTCCTGGCATGGACGGCGGCGAAAGCTGCATAGACCGTGACGCGCTCCGACTTCTAACCATGTTAGAAGGAGCTCTATCACATCCCTGTGGCTGTCCGCCATTTTTGCCAGCACCTCCACGTGCATGCTGGCCTCCTTTGTCCTGTGAAAGATGCACAGGACTCTTCCCATGGCGGCGTCCAGGGTCACCAGCATGGTGACGCTACTCATCACGCACAACTTGGGTAGAGCGCGTCGTGGGCACCGGCATAGGTGTCTTGGAGGTCACCGCGCCGCCGGTAGGTGGCACGGCGATGCCCTTAGAGGGCCCCGCGCGGTCTGCGGGGGTCCCATCTCCGTCTTTGGATTTGGCGGTGTGCGGCCCATCGTCTTGCGCATGGACGATGCCACTTGCCAGGCTTTGACTGCCAGAGCGATGTGGGTGTTCGTGGGCCGCGCCCCGGGTTCTATCCATGACTGCCCCGTTACTTGCCCGCACCGGTATGGGCAGTCCGGCTCTGGATGAGCCGATCACCGCCGTCGTCTTCCTCTTGGGAACCATGGCGACGAAGAGCTTCTAGACTGCTGCTAGACCGGATTTTCACAATTACGCCCCCTGCCTGGCGCGCCAAATATGTCGGTGAGAACGACACCTATGGTATCATTAGAATCCCTACTATGGTTGGCGAGCGTGAGGTTGTGGAAAGAGCGGGTCTATGAGCTAGCACACAGATCGTTTACCCAGGTTCGGGCCACGAGTATGCGTAATACCCTAGTCCTGCTTTGGTGTATATTGGAGTGTTCTTGAGCTAGCTACGGTGTGTCACTTGCTCAAAAGACCTGAATCCCTCTCCAGTACGCCTCAGGCCTCCTTTTATAGGAAAATGGGGATGCCACAGTGGCACACAGGAGGTGGAAAGTGTACAGTAGTTGAGCTTATCCTCTTGCACCCTCGGACAAACGCATGCCGACGTGCCCTTCTTGCTATCGTCGCTTCGCCTTGTTTCGGCACATGTCCAGGCCAGCGGGGCGTGCAGCGCCATGTAGGCTGGCAGGCTGCTGAGCTGGTGTGGTGGCAGGGTCTTCACAAAGATTTGCATGCCACCACGCAGGTGCTTGCTGAGCTGGTCTAGAGGCCGCACGTCGCCACGCAAGTGCACGCCTAGTTGGCTGGGCTGGTAGCTGCATGGGAACGGCGATGGAGTCTTGGCAGGTGCGGGCGTGGCCGCGGCCCCGCTGATGTCCTCGGAAAGGGTCTTGCCGGGGCCCCAGCAAGGGTCTTGCCATGGCACCGTGGTCGTCCCTGGCAAGGATCTTGCCGGAGGTCTCGTGGATATCCTTGGCAAGGATCTTGCCGAGGATCGCCGTCTTCTGGTCTTCATCTGATCTGGTGTGTTCATGTTCTTCACGAAGATCTGCATGCCACCATGGAGGCGCCTCCCGAGCCTTGGTTACAATGTGGTTGATAGCGTTAGAACCCTTAGGCCCAAGGGTGGCGCGCTCCACTGGCGTTAGGCAAGTTGCCCCAGCAAGGGTCTTGCCGACGGAAGCTGCCTTGCCCTCTTGCTCTTTGTGTCTCTGGTCTTGGCGTTGCCTTGATTGTCTTGTGGCTCTGGCTTCCCTCCTCTGCCCTGCTAAGTGTGGCCGCGGGCGCGGCTCTGACTGCCCATGCACAAGTAAAGGGGTAGAAAGTAGAGCCCCTACTTTTGTACACCGATAGGAGCCCCCCGGCCTGGGCCATACATAAGCGCAATGCGTTGTTGGGCTAGGCCGAGAACGGTGTGCGGGCAGGTGGGGCGGATTTTTACCGCGGTAATATCTTCGTCCGCTGCACTTCCCCATTACCCGCGTTGAATGCGGCGACGTGATGGGTTGTGCGTGACATGGAGGGCATGCGTGGGGCGCCTGCTGCACGCAGGCATCATGTCGCAGTAAATGGTAAAGAGGCGGCCCGCACCTTCCCCATAAAAAGGAATAACCGCAGGCGCGCTGCTCATTTACCCTCTGCACCTTCTGCAGTATCGGAGTTGTCTTCCCCATCTTCTTCGTCCTCAAGCTCTTGCTCTTGCTCAGACAACGTCGAGGAGGCCCAGGAGGCGGTGAGGGAACCGGCCGCCAGGGCCGAGGCTGCCCGGCACCAGCACCAGACCGAGCTGAACTCCCAGGAGGAGGACCTCGCCACTCGTGACACGACGCTCGCCGCCACACTCCGCGGCAAGGACGAGAAGCTCGTCGCGCAGCGGACCCGGGAGCTGGAGCAGAGGCACAAGGAGGCACTCGATGCTCAAGCCCTGGTCCACGGTGACAAGGTGAAGGAGCTGGAGGCGGAGCGGGACAGCTTGAAGAACAAGGCTCAGGAGTTGGCGAAGGAGAAGGACACGGTTAGCTGTGCCTTGACGGAGGCGCAGGCCGAAGTCCTCAGCGAGGCCGAGCTACTCTCCCAAGCCAACGATTGCATCAAGGACCTGAAGTTGAAGCTAAAGGGCCTTGAGGGACGCTTTCGGAGGTCAGGGCCCGGGAGGATGTCCCTGACCAAGAATCTGGAGAAAGAGAGTCAGCTCCGGAAGAATGACGCCGCCAACCACGAGGACTTCTTAAAGGGCGAAAACCTCTAGATCAGCCGCCTCGCCGACGTCGCCGACAGGATGACGAAGAAGCTGGCTGTCATGGGGATGTCGAACATGAGGTACGTCCCAAAGCCAAACGTGAGCCCCAATGCCAAGCTGACCCTGTTCTTCGAGGGTGTTCTTGGAGCCCTGGAGCAGTTTCGCTCTAACAGAGCGAGCTCTCTGGACAATGAGGCCCGACATCTTTGCAGGGGTGCCCTGACCAAGGTCCTCACCAAGGTGGCGTACTGGAACCCCAACCTCGACTTCGACGCCGCGCTGGAGAGCTTGCCGGAGGATGTGGACCTTGCACCGCTCGAGGAGCGTATCAAACCCATCATCAGCCGCATCGACGGAATTGAGAGGATTGAAGGCCAACGCCGGGACTAGGCACCCCATTCCTCATCGTCATTGCAGGTTCATGACCAAGATAGTTTTTATCTTTGGTTAGAACCGCAGCAACAATTGATGTGATATAGCTCTGCAGTACTTTGAAACAATGCATGTTGTTTTCCAATTTGACTTCTCTCTATATGTCCACCCTATGTTAATTGGGTAGGCTTGCCGGCGCGTAAACCCATGACGCAGCGCCTTGAGGACGGATCCTCAATAACCTACCGGGTGTGCTTGTTGCCAGGCGAACCACCTTACTGTTCTCAACGCGGCCGCTCGAACTGTCGAGCAGACTCGAGACAGAACGAGATTGTTGCCAATAGTGGGAGGCCGCCCTGCCGCTCTTGATGCAGCTGTTCGAACTGTTGAGCGGACTCGAAACAGAACAAAGGCGTTGCCAATAGTGGAAGGGCCCCATCGCGTGTAGGCTTCACATATAGAGGGAAAGATCTCCAAGGAGAATAACCTTATATAAAAAGAATTGCTCAAAGTTTTTGTGTGACTTAGCTTTTTTGTTGCTGCGCGAGCGTTCGCTGCACCCGCCAATGATGTCGCTCGTCCTGTCGCCTTCTTCCTCGGAAGCCATGGTGACGAAGAACTGCTAGACTAGCTGCTAGATCGGATTTTCACAACTGCGCCCCCTGCCTGGCGCGCCAAAGATGTCGGTGGGAGTGACACCTATGGGATCACTGGAATCCCAACAATGGTTGGCGGGCGCGAGGTTGTGGAAAGAGCGGGTCTAGGAGCTAGCACACAGATCGTTTACCTAGGTTTGGGCCGCGAGGATGCGTAATACCCTAGTCCTGCTTTGGTGTATATTGGAGTGTTCTTGAGCTAGCTATGGTGTGTCACTTGCTCAAAAGAGCCGAATCCCTCTCCAGTACGCCTCGGGCCTCCTTTTATTGGAAAAAGGGGATGCCACAGTGGCACACAGGAGGTGGAAAGTGTACAGTAGCTGAGCTTATCCTCTAGCACCATCGGACAAACGCATTCAATGCGCTGTGGATGTGCCCTTCTTGTTGTCGCCGCTTCGCCTCGCTTCGACATGCGTCCAGGCCAGCGCGGCGTGCAGCGCCATGTAGGCTAGCAGGCTGCCGAGCTGGTGCAATGGCAGGGTCTTCATGAAGATTGGCATGCCACCACGCAGGTTCTTGCTGAGCTGGTCTAGAGGCCGCACGTTGCCACGCAGGTGCGCGCTTAGCTGGCTGGGCTGGCAGCTGCATGGGAACGGCGGTGGAGTCTCGGCAGGTGCGGGCCTGGCCGCGGCCCTACTGTTGTCCTCGGCAAGGGTCTTGCCGGGGCCCCGGCAAGGGTCCTATCGTGGCACCGTGGTCGTCCCCGGCAAGGATCTTGCTGGAGGTCTCGTGGATATCCTTGGCAAGGATCTTGCCGAGGATCGCCGTCTTCTGGTCCTCATCTAATCTGGTGTGTTCATGATCTTCACGAAGATCTGCATGCCACCATGGAGGCGCCTCCCGAGCATTGGTTCCAATGTGGTTGATAGCGTTGGAACCCTTGGGCCCAAGGGTGGCACGCCCCGCTGGCGTTGGGCAAGTTGCCCCGGCAAGGCTCTTGCCGGGGCTGCGGAGGCTGCCCCGGCAAGGGTCTTGCTGGGGGAATCTGCCTCGCCCTCTTGCTCTTTGTGTCTCTGTCTTGGCGTTGCTTGGATTGTCTTGTGGCTTTGGCTTCCCTCCTTTGCCCTGCTAAGTGTGACCATGGGCGCGGCTCTGACTGCCCGTGCACAAGTAAAGGGGTACAAATGAGAGCCCCTATTTCTGTACACCGACAACCACGATGAGGAGGGAGTAGTCCACCCTCGGGGCTGAGGGTTTGTACCAGTGGCTATGTGTTTGATCTCTCTCTCTCTCTCTCTTGTGATCTATATCATGGGCTTTGTTAATATAGTCGGATCATATGATGTTTCTCCCCTCTATACTCTTGTTATGATGAACTGAATCTTTACCCTTCAAAGTTTTGTCTTTTCGGATTGAATATTCAGAGATGAGAATACATGATATATGTCTTGCAATATGAATACTTGAGGTGAGAATGAGGTATCTTATTGATTCACTTGATATGTGTTATGGCATTCAACTCGCGGATTCCTGCGGTGATATTGGGGTAATCTATGTATAGGGGTTGATGCACGTTTTTCTCCAACGAAAACATTGGGGTCTCTTTATAGTTCTTCGTGTGGATTGAGTATTATGAATATGAATTTTCTTTGGTGTTATTCTAGTACGAACTCTAGGATAGATCGAACAGAAAAAATAGCCTTGTTTTATTTTAGTACGAACTCTTGAATAGATTGAACGGAAAGAATGGCTTTGAGGTAGTTTCATGACCTACAAACAATTCCTATCTTTTGTTCTCAGCTAATAGGAACTCGGGAGTGATTCTTTATTGCACTTTTAGGGATAATCATATGATCCAACTATGTTAGCACCATTGAGAGGTTGCACTAGCGAAAGTACGGACCCTAGGCCTCATTTTTAAGCATTGCAACACCGTTTTTGTGCCCATTTACAATTTGCTACCTTGCTGTTTTTATTTATTCAGATTATAAAAATTTATTTCTACCATCCATATTACACTTTTATCACCATCTCTTCGCCGAACTAGTGCACCTATACAATTTGCCATTGTATTGGGTGTGTTGGGGACACAAGAGATTTCGTGTATTTGGTTGCAGGGTCGTTTGAGAGAGATCATCTTCATCCTACACCTCTCATGGATTGATAAACCTTAGATCATCCACTTGAGGGAAAATTGCTACTGTGCTACAGAACTCTGCGCTTGGAGGCCCAACACGTGTCTACAAGAATAAAGTTGCGTAGTAGACATCAAGCTCTTTTCTGAAGCCGTTGCCAGGGAGGTTAGGAAAACGACACTCACACCCCGACAGCGAAGCTCTTTTCTGGCGCCCTTGCCAGGGAGGTGAGTGCTTGAAGGTATATCTTTAAATCTTGCAATTGAATCTTTTAGTTTCTTGTTTTATCACTAGTTTGGTTCATAAAATAAAACTACATAAAAATGGAATTAAGGTTGACTCATATTATTGATCATCTTTATAATATCTTTCTTGAAAATGATGGTTCAGAAAGTTGTGCTCAATTGATAGAAGAGGAATTTAATAAAATGATTGGCATGAATTATGAGCATGATGGTAATGTTGCTAGTATGAATTCTTTGAATATCCATGATGCTAATGATATGCAAAGCCATAAGCTTGGGGATGCTATGTTTGATGAAGATGATATTTTTAGTCCCCCAAGATTTGATATGCAAATTTGTTATAATGATAGCATGCCTCTGATTTATGATGATTACAATGATGAAAGTGGGTTTGGAAGAGTGTCAACTCTCGATAGTAGTGATCCCACTATTTTGGAGGGTGTTGAATCTTGTTACAATATTGATGAAAGTGGATTTCGAGAGGTCATGACTTTATTTAGTGATGAATCCACCATTTTGGAAGAGGTTACAATTGACTATGATAAAAAAGTTCCTATCTATGATGATTATGGTGATGACATGTATGCCATATTGAATAATGATAACCATGATACTTGTCATCATGATTTTAGCTTTCAATCACATGATAGTTATTTTGTTGAATTTGCTCCCACTACTATTGATGAGAATAAATTTGCTTGTGTGGAGAGTAATAAATTTTTGATACTTGTGGATCATGAAAATAATGCTTTATGTGATAGCTATAGTGTTGAATTCATTCATGATGCTACTGAAAATTATGATGAGAGAGGAACATTTGCTTGTAGGAATCGCAGTAATATCAAGTTTCCTCTCTATGTGTTGAAAGTTTTGAAGTTATGCTTGTTTTGCCTTCCTATGCTAGTTGATTCTTGTTCCCATAAATTGTTTTCTCACAAAATCCCTATGCATAGGAAGTGGGTTAGGGTTAAATGTGCTAGTCATATGCTTCATGATGCTCCATTTTTGTTTCAATTCCTATCTTTTATGCGAGCATCATTGAAATCATCATGCCTAGCTTAAAAGGCATTAAAGAAAAGCTCTTGTTGGGAGACAGCCCAACACTTTTACCTACTATTATTGTATGTTCACATGATTAAGCTACTGTATTAATCATGTTTTATTGCTTTGGTTTCAATAAAGTGCCAAGTAAAGCCTTTGGGATCATGTTGGGTGATAGTTGATTTGATCTTGCTGAAAAACAGAAACTTTTGCGCTCACGAAAATAGCTCTCACTCTTAACATATGAGTGATTTTGAGTTGATTCTTTTGTAGAAGATTAACATACTAATTTCTCACGTGGTCCAATATTTGTCATAATTTTTGGAGTTGCAGAAGTATGGTTGGGGTACAGATTACTACAGACTGTTCTGTTTTTGACAAATTCTGTTTTCAATGAATAGTTTGCTTGTTTCCTTGTTTCTATGGCTTATATTGCTCAATATAAATTTGGAAATGATATTATACAGTAGGCATTGTGTGGAAACAATTATTTATCTTGTCTTTGATAGTAACAAAAGTGAAATGGTTTGCTCTATATCATACTAACCTATCTCACAAGGTTCTGTTAAGTTTTGTGTGATTGAAGTTTTCAAGTTTTGGGTGAGATCTCGATATGAGGAGAATAAGGAGTGACAATACCCTAAGCTTGGGGATGCCCAGGGCACCCCCAAGGTAATATTCAAGGAAGATCCAAGCAACTAAGCTTGGGGATGCCCCAGATGGCATCCCCTCTTTCGTCTCCAACATTATCAGTAACCTCGCTTGGAGCTTTGTTTTCATTCGTCACATATGTTTTGCTTGGAGCGTCAATTTATTTTGTTAGGATTTGCTTTCTATTATTTAGAATAATGTTTTGCATCTGTTATTTCAATAAAAGTGGCAATGATAGCCTTTGCCATGCTTATTTTGCAAGTATACTTGTTGCTGTTTGAAAACAGAAAGTTTATCGATGTTGCAAAAATTCCCTAGAAAAGTCAGAATATGATAAATTGTTGAAACTTTTTGCAAAATAAGCTCTGATAAATTTCTACAGAGTAGTATTTTTCTCATAATGTTTGTAGTTAGAAGTATGATAAATCTTGCATTCTTTACAGACTATACTATTTTGGCAAATTGTTGTTATGTTTGCATATGTTTGCTTGTTTAATGATTCTATTTGAGGATAGGAGTATTAAATATGCAGAGGCATTTTGTATCCAATGTTGAATAATAATTATAGCGATTTGCTACAGTAGAGAATTATAAAGGTTTTGCATTGATTTATACTAACTTATCTCACAAGTTCTTGTTGAGTTTGTGTGGATGAAGTTTTTGAGATTTAGGGAAACCATGATATGAGAGGAATTAAGGAGACACAAAATTTCAAGCATGGGGATGCCCAAGGGATCCCAAGCTAATATTTGAATAAGTCTCAAGCATCTAAGCTTGGGGATTCCCCGGTAGGCATCCCACCTTTCTTCTTCAACAATTATCGGTTACTATCAGCTGAGCCTAAGTTTTTGCTTCTTCACATGAGTAGTGCTACTCTTGAAATGTCATTTTATTTTCATTTTGCTTGCTGTTTTAATAAAATACTTATACATGAAAGTTTTTAAATAAAATAGAGTCCTAAAATAGGAGGCTAGGTAAGCGGCATTCACATCCCGTCATTGAAGCTCTTCTCTATGGAATTGCTCTAGTGATTCACTTATATCCTATGAGTAAATTGTTGAATAAATTGAATGTTATGAAGTTAAAATCATATCATGCCTAGTGGTATCTTCACATTGGATTTAGGAAGTGAAAGCTTTTGAAGCTTCACAATCACAATATTGGTCATACAAGCAATTCACGGATAATTAGTATAAGGAAGAGAACTTTCACATGCAAATATACTATCTTGGAAATCTTTTGTGATTGTGAGCCCCCATCAAAATATTATATGCCAAAATTGTTGACGTTGGACAAGGAAGACAATGTAATGATTTATGTTTGTTCATATTCACATAGAAGTTATATTGTCATAGATCCTTCAACATGTGGTGCTTGCCCCCTATCTCTGCTAGCCAAAAATTCCGCACCAAGTAGAGATACTACTTGTGCATCCAAAAACCCTTAAACCCAAATCTTATTTTCAAGTCTCCACCATACCTACCTAACGATTGAGCAAGATCCTTCAAGTAAGTTGTCATCGGTACAATAAGGCAATAAAAATTGCTTCTAAAAGTGTAAGATCATTTAGTGTAAGAGAAAACTGAGCGTTGTATGTACTTGTGATGGCAAAGAAGAAAAGCGAAAGATTGCATAATAAAGGTTGCTATCATAAGGGGCAATAGAACGTGACGTTCTTTTGCACTAAGGGATTGAGCATACAAACAAATAAGCACATGGCAACCTCTGCTTCCCTCTGCGAAGGGCCTGTCTTTTACTATTATGTATTTACTTTTATGCAAAGAGTCAAAGTTTTTCTCTCTATTTATTTTTCTTTTTCTCCTTTGGCAAGCATCATGTGGTGAGGAAAGATCTAGGCACATATATCCAGTTGGATATGGGTAGCATGAGTTATTATTGTTGGCATCACCCAAAGGTGAATACGTTGGGAGGCGAAGTTATAAGCCCCTATATTTCTGTGTGTCCGGTTGAAACGTTTTGCTCATGTGTATGCGGTGAGTGTTAGCAATCATAGAAGACTATATGATGGTTGAGTATGTGGAGCTCTTACTTAGACTCTGTTGAATAAGTTGAATTGCAATTGCTTGGTGACTTAGAAAATAGGTTGTTAAGTTTCAAGAGAATTCATTGTTTGAACCTTAACAAGTGAACTGGTTGCTACTATAACATGAGAAATATTATGAGAAAGAATTGTTGTTATGATGCTAGGAAAAGTGATTGAAATTATCATTGATCAAACTTATGCACTTTGCTAGCATTCACAGTTCATAAATTATTTCTTTTATCATTTACCTACTCGAGGGCGAGTAGGAATTAAGCTTGGGGATGCTGATACGTCTCCAACATATCTATAATTTATGAAGTATTCATGCTATTATTTTATCATTCTTGGATGTTTTACAATCATTTTATAGCAACTTTATATCATTTTTGGGGACCAACCTATTGACCTAGTGCCCAGTGCCAGTTGTTATTTTTTGCTTGTTTTTTACATCGCAGGAAATCAATATCAAACGGAGTCCAAACACTGCATAAATTTTTGAAGATATTTTATGGACCAGAAGACCAACAATGGACCAAAGAAGCACCTTGGGGGTGCCCCGAGGGGGGCACAACCCACCAAGGCACGCCTGCCCCCCCCCCCCCCAGGAGCGCCCAGGTGGGTTGTGCCCACCTCGGTGGCCCCCGCATCCCTTCTTTGCACTATGAATTCCCAAATATAATAAGAATTTATAGTGCAAAGAAGGGGTACGGGAGGCCACCGAGCTGGGCACAACCCACCTGGGCGTGCCAGGGGGCCCTGGCGCGCCCTGGTGGGTTGTGCCCCCCTCGGGGCACCCCCAGGTGTAGCTCAGGCCCATTGGGTTCCTTCTAGTAAAAAAAATCTCCAAAAAGTTATGCGGTGTTTGGACTCCGTTTGATATTGATTTCTTGCGATGTAAAAAGCAAGCAAAAAACAACAACTGGCACTGGGCACTGGTCAATAGGTTAGTCCCAAAAATGATATAAAGTTGCTATAAAATGATTGTAAAACATCCAAGAATGATAAAATAATAGCATGAATACTTCATAAATTATAGATACGCTGGAGACGTATCAATCGCCGAGACAAGGTATAAATTTATTGAAAAATTATGCCAATGCTTATATTATGCTTGCAGAAAATTAAGACATTATCTGGTGCCTAGTACTTGCATAATAGCTTGTCAAACCTATGTCATCAAATACATGTTGCATAGGTCAATTCTTAGTGGTAGAATTGGCAAGTGGGCTTATGCTTTAATTGAATATGTTTTGGCTTATGAATCTTTGAAATCCATGAAAGGCCAAATCGGTGCTAATTTTATTGTTGAGCATCGGATGGATGACAAGCATGACATTGATATACACCTTGTCTTGTTAGTAGCATGGAGATTATATTTTGACGGTTCAGTTTGTAGCAATGGACAAGGTGTTGGTATTGTTTACATATCTCCTCATGGTGCTGTTTTTTAAGCCTCTTTCCGCTTAGAATATTTTTGCACAAATAATCAAGCCGAATATGAAGCATTGTTCTTCAGATTAGAGATGTTGCTTGCCATCGGTGATACACATATTGATGCTTTTGGTGATTTGTTATTAGTAGTGCAACAAATATCCGAAATCTTTCAATATTATTATGAATCACTTAATGTTTATCTTGATAAATGTCTAGATATAATTTCTACTTTAGATTATTTTAGCATTGCTCATTTATCTAAATATGACAACTAGAGAGCGAATGAGTTGGCACAACAAGCATTCCGCTATCATGTTGATCATGGCATGTTTCATATTTCTCAAAGGCCGATGTCTAGTCTTGTCAAAGTAGGGGAGGCCGAACCGGAGCCCATTGTTTCGGCCACTAACGAAAAATTTGATGCAGGAGAAAATCAAGATTGGAGTAAACCCATTATTTATTATTTGCATGATTCTAGTAAAATGGTGGACAGGACCGTTCGGCATATGGCTTTCAAATATACAATGGGAAATGACAATCTTTATCACCGAATGGTTGATGATGTACTTTTAAAGTGCTTGAACAAGGACCAAGCGAGAGCTGCTATTGAACAGGTCCATTAAGGAATTTGTGGCACTCATCAGTCGGCTCCCAAGAGACGTGTTGGGTTTTATTGGCTGACAATGATTCATGATTTGTTTAGGTATTATAAAGGATGTGAAGCTTGTGAAAAGTTTGGTGATATTCAGTTGGCGCCCTTTAGAGGTTGGGGATTAGACTTTACTGGAGAGATTCATCATTCTTCTTCAAATGGGCATTAGTTCATTTTAGTAGCAACTGATTATTTCACTAAATGGTCTCAAGCAATACCTCTCAAAAATATGACGCATACGAAGGTAATTCAATTCATAAGTGATCATATTATTCATAGATTTGGCATTCCCCAAACATTAACTATGGATCAAGGTTCCTCTTTCATGTCACATCAAGTTAGAGAATTTGTCGAATCATATAAGATAAAGTTGCTCAACTCCTTTCTGTATTATGCCCAAGCCAATGGACAAGTTGAGTCTAGCAATAAAATATTAAACAATCTCATCAAGAAGATGATTGAGGATAATCCAAGGAGATGGCATGAGCTATTGTCTGAAGTTTTATGCACACACAGAATCTCAAAGAATGGTGCTACAAAGGTAACTCCATATGAGCTCATATATGGTCAAGAAGTTGTTTTACTAGTGGAACTAAATTTGAATGCTTTGAGAATAGCCAAACAAAAATGATTTATCGGTGGTAGACTTCTATAACTTAATGATGGATAATATTGAGGAAGTCACCGATAAACGTTTGAATGCTTTCAAAGCCGTAGAAAAAGATAAGTTGAGGGTGGCAAGAGCTTACAATAAGAAGGTCAAGTTGAAGAATTTTCAAGTTGGCGATCTCGTGTTGAAAGTAATCCTACCAGTTGGTTTCAAAGACAGAAAATTAGGGAAGTGGTCGCCAAGTTGGGAAGCCCTTTTAAAATTACAGCAGTACTTCTTGGAACTCATATTTGGTGGAATCTGTCGGATTCCGGGCTCCGCAGACCCAAGAAAGGTTCAAACTTAGGGGCGTGTGCGAAGAACTCAACCTCTCAAGACAATTGATCCGCTGCTCTCACGACCTGGCTCGATGAACACGATAGAGAAAGACACGGCGGTTTAACCAGGTTCGAGCCACCTTGCGGTGTAATACCCTACTCCTGCTTTGTGGTGGATTAGCCTTGCGAGGGGCTGAGGATGAACTAGTACAAGTGGAAGAACAACCTCAGGAGGTGTGTTCTTGTGATGATCTCTGGGGATTCGGTCTTTGGGGGTCCGATCCCTTCTATGGTGGTGGCTAGGCTATATTTATAGTGGCCTTGGTCCTCGTCCTCCAAAACTTAGGCGGGAAGGGATCCCGCAACAGCCAAATTTGAAAGGGGACAAGAAGTACATCTAATCCTGACGGAAGGTGGTCTTGCCTGTAAAGCCTCCGAACATGACGTCTTGGTGGGCCCGGTGATGATATCCTTCCTGCTGTTCTGGCGGTCTTGGACTTGTTGCACGCAAATGGCAACCTTTGGCTGATTCCTTGGGACTCCACACCTGTGCTTGCCTCCTTAGCACCAAAGAGGAAACCTGCTGCTCTACGCCCACTGACGCTGTCACAGCCCTAGAATACTGCATGTAATTAGTTGCACTTGTGAGCATCATGCATCATGTTTAAATTGAAGAAACTTGAATTGAGGGAATCTGAAAGACTCAAAATCTTTTAAAAGAAGGGCAAGAACCCTCTAAATTGCATTCAGTGATTCCAAAATTCCCTAAAAATGGTTTTGAGAATTTTGGCAAGCGTTATATACCAAACCAAAATTTTGGAACATTTTTACGGAATTATTTGGTCTCGGAATTGAAAACAATATTCTGTTTGAATTCGAAAATATATTCCAATATATACGAATATGTTTTTAAATGTTCGGTGATAATTTACGTTCATTCGGAAATGTCCAATGTGCAACATAAAGTTACTGATAAGAATTGTTGGCACTGGTTTTAATTCATTTTGAATTTGTAATCAGTGGAAAATAAATAATATATAGAAAACAATACAGAATTAAAACATAGCAGAAGAACTTAAATGTAGCTTACCTGGCCCAGCATTGTTGGCCCAGCCCGCGAGGGGCACCGGGGTCTTCTTCCACCTCTGCCAGTAGGCAAAGGCGTGTCGCCCGCGCGCGGCCGAGGCATCCACCTGCTCCCTGCCTGCATGCGTGCACCCCGTGACGCCTAAACATGCCACGCACTCCTCCTCGACCCCTCTGCCTCTCCCCTCACTCTGAAGCTCTCTCCATCTCTTCTAGCTCCCTCCCCGCAACACCAGCGAACATGCCAGTCGCCGCCGCTCACCGTTACCGCGGCCACCGACCACTGTACGCCTCGCCACCATGCCCAGACGATCCACCGGATTCCTCTTCGTCTCTACGCTGATGCACATGACCGGATAAGGCCATAGTCGTTTGCAACATCATCTTATTCCTCCTCAGTCCCGTGGATCGCGGCCGTCAAATTCATCGCCGGCCGTGTGCCCCAGAGCCCTCCGAGCTTCTATGCCGACTCAATGTGAGCTCCTATTTGTTTTACCCCTGTCCCTGTGCCCATTTGCTCCCGTGAGCACTGAGCTCAGGCCACCGTCATTATTGGTGAGCCTCGCGCTCCTGAGCTCTTCCACTCGCACCAGTAGCACCTGCATGCTCGCCGCATCCCCAGGAAGTGAACGCACCGTGCTACTTGGTCACTATCGCACCAGGACACCGTAGCCACTCAAGGCCGAGCTCCGGCCGACGCCTTGCTCGCCATAGATGCCGCTACTAGCCACCCCATTTGCAGCCTCATCCATCGTTGGATGCACCACGTCACGGCCATTCCAACTAGACCAGCCACGCAAGCTTCCGTCGTTGTAGTTGGCTGGACAGGCAACTCCGCCGCGTTGGCTTAACGCCGATGGTTTACCCAGGCCGATCTGACGTGGTCACATTAATTATGCGTCAATCACCCGCTTAGTATTCCCCGTGTGGATGACAGTGGGACCCACATGTTTAACTCAGCTAGCTAACTTTCTGGCTAAGATTAGTTTATAACCCAGCAGGACCCACATGTCAGAGTTGACTGTGCTGACTTGGCGGTCGACCGGACCCACCTGTCAGTGACACTAAACAACACTGGGTCACTGACCAGTGGGCCCCACTGGTCAGGTTTGTCCTGGACCGGCCCTGTTGACCAGCTGATGACAGCATGACCTAGTGCTGACACGGTAAAGCCTTTCTGGAATTTAAATAAATCAGAAAAAGTTTAGAAATTTCAGAAAATGTTTAAAACTTCTAAAATTTGCAGAAATTCAATCGTAACTCCAAATGAAATAATTTATATATGAAAAATGAACAGAAAAATCGAAAGAATATGTTTCTATCATTTTCATGCATGTTGGAACAACTTATCACTGCTGAATTGGACAAATCATATAAATGACATTTGACTGATCACATATGGAGTTGAATTTGAATATTTGGTTCAAACCAACTTCATTTAATCTAATTTCTACTTGCATTAGCTCAAATAACATCATATTGACATGTCATGATCATGCATCATATTGTTGCATTGCATTGATTGTGTTCCCTCTTGTTTGCTGGTGGTTGTTCCCCCTCGGTAGACATATGTTCCGACGATTAGTTCGATGACACTGATGAAGAGCTATATCATCTTCAGAAGTGCCAGGCAAGTAAAAACCCCTTGTTCATTCCAATACAATCCCACTCTCTCGCTTCTGCTCTCTTTTACTGCATTAGGACAACATCGATTCAACTATTACATGTTGCGGTAGTTGAACCCCTTTCCTCTGCATGACCTGTTTTTGCCACAGTAAATAATTGAAACCCACTAGTATGAGTAGGAGTTGTTTGAGACATGACGTTCCTACTCATTCATGTTTGCTAGACAAGCCTGCTTTTGCTTAGAGTTGTGTCAGGTCTGGTTCATCACGAATGAATAACATGTTCTACTATTAAGAGCTAAGTGTGTGAAAGCGATTTGGTAAAGGTAGTGGTGACAGGCCTTGTAGGAGTACATGGTCGGTTGTCTCATTGAAACCGTCCTCAGGAACTAAGTTCTATGTTTCTGATCCAAGAACGGCTACTACCATGCGTTGGGCCCGAAAACCAATGGACCCTCTTGACTCATTAACTGCCCTTGTCCTCTGTCCAGGAGTTGCAAGTAGTTCTGGTTTTTGTAGTATGCTGGAGGTTGTGTGCAGTGTTGACCCTAGGGGTGGGTTGTGATGCCGTAGGCACGTGGCACGGTGTACCGCGATGCCCATTTGGTGCCTCGGGAACCCTGCACACATCATTTGGGGTCGTAGTGGAAACCTCGGTCCGACTCCCTGTGGATGGAACCTGAATAGGCGATAAACCTAGACTAGGGACTTGTGTGGTTAGTCAGGTCGTGGTTGACACCCTCGCCAGGCTTCCGCTTGAAGGTTGCCGAGATACACGACGTGTACATGTAGGTAAGTGGCGAGAGCATGTGTGAAGAAGTACACCCCTGTAGGGTTAACATGATCTATTCGAATAGCCGCGTCCGCGGTAAAGGACTACTGGGTTGCTTGTGCAGTTCATAGACAAGTGAAAGTGGATACTCTAAAATGCGCAAGATAAGTGTGAGTGCTATGGATGGCCTTCTCGTAGGGAGACGGGAGCGGATCCATAGTGGTGTATTGATATGGTGAATATGTGGACTCGTGTGCGCCACCTCAAAAGAGTTACCAGCAGTCGTAGTACAGGATAGTCACTGAGTCAAAGCTGGCTTGCTACAGTTAAACTCCACCACCCCTTTGTTGATTTTGATGCATATGTAGCTAGTTCTGATGTAAGTCTTGCTGGGTATGTTTGTACTAATGTTTGCTTAATTTATGTTTTTGCAGAGAGACTTCAGTCTCACTAGTAGTTCCGCATGGACTTCGATGTTTAGCTTGCTACTTCAGCTACAATCTTGTACCCTTTGGAGGGTCTTGTAGATAGTCAGGCTTCTCAGCCTTTTTCATTTGTAGTTGTTTATACTCAGACATGTTATGCTTTCGTTGCCTGTATGCTCTGTATGTTGGGTCATGTGACCCATGATTGTAATATATGACTCTTCGGAGCCTTCTGAATAAATACTTTGAGTCGTGGAGTTTGGTTGTGATGCCATGTTGTATTTGCACATATCGAGCATATTGTGTGTATAATTTTGAAATGCTTGGTATGTGTGGGATCTGACAGCCTAGTTGTTTATTCTTAGTAGCCTCTCTTATGGGGAAATGTCTCCTAGTGCTTCCACTGAGCCATGGTAGCTTGCTACTACTCCGGAACACTTAGACTGGCCGGCATGTGTCCTTCGTTCATGTGTCTGTCCCCTCGGGGAAATGTCACACGTTGTTCCTTCAAGTCCTTGTAGCTTGTTATGACTTGGGTTCATACGTTGATGATCAACACGTTCGTTGCTGGGTCATGTATGCTTGTCCCTGTAAGTTAGTACCACCTTGGATTTACGACTAGTCATGTCGGCCCGGGTTCTCTATCATATGGATGCTACTGACTCTATCATATACATGAGCCAAAAGGCGCAAGCAGTCCCGCGCTAGGTAAGGTGGCACCCGTGGGGATACTGTACGTGAGGCCGCAAAGTGATATGATGTGTTACATGCTAGATCGATGTGACTTAGGATCAGGGTCCTGACAGGCGCGTGCCTGGCCTTGGTCGTCATGGTTGATGTCATTTCGACCTCGTGAGGCTGGGTCCTGCATAGAAATCCCCACATTGCTCAGGAGGCCGCCTGAGGAGGTTGCTCCCTAGGGAGGTCTTGATGTCGCCCACCTCACGAGGCTTGGCCCCTCGCGAGGGTCTTGTCTTGCCGTAGTCGAAGTTGGGCCATACCAGGTCGTTGATGAAGCCACATCATAGGCCGCAGGCAGGCAGGTCTGGGTACCCTGGTTCCCAGGCCGACAGAAGCCCCTGAGCCCAAGGCACGCTTGCACTTGGCTTCGGGGTAAAGCCAAAGGGCAAGCACAGAACGCCGCAGGCCCCAATCGCCTGCGGGGCGAACTGACGCGTGGCGCTTGATGGGGCGTGGCTGTCTCCGCTTCCCCATGCTGCATCAGCAACTGGAGTGGCCTGACAAAAAGGCCAACTCCCGCAGCCGAGCCTTCATTGCCTTCTTTTTGTCTTGCTCCAGATCGCATCCATTTCCTGCCGAGGGCGCCTCTAGATCCACCAAATCCTCACTCCCAAGCTCCTTACCGATGGGGCAGAAGATGAAGCGCTTCCGGCGCGGCCGCGGCCGCCGCTCCCGCTGTTGAAGCAGCCCTCAGCCCATCAACCATCACCGAAGTCGAGGACCTCGCCGATGTGCTCCCGCTGACGGTGGCCGGGAGAACCAGAGGGGGCGACCAAGCTTCGGGTCGGCTCCGTCGAGCAGGGAGCCTTGGTGGGCGCGCTCTTCCCTTTCTTCCTCCACAGCCTCTTCACGGGGCTCGTCCCACCTTTCTCCAGGTTCATCTTCAACCCAACTCTGTCCTCTTCATGTCAGTCTTTGCTTTCTACTGCGAGGCCTTCGTGGGGGTGATGCCCTTCATCACATTGTTCCGCCATTTCTTCTCCCTCCAGACGCACGACTCAAGCGAGCGCTTCGGATGTGTCTCCTTCGTCGTGCTCCATGATAATAACGAGCTCATGAAGGCCGAGAAGAAGGCGGATGACTTCCAGCGCTGGTGGATCTACCTGGACGCCCGGAGCCATCATGCTCGCTAGAGCTGCCGACTGGGCGGCCAGAGAATATGCCTCGTTGGTCCTACTAGAAGCTCACCGACCCCCGGGCGGCGCCGGTCTTGAAGAAGATGAAGGCGAACATGGGCTCTGGGGTACTGATGGGGGCCATGATCATCCGCGAGTACCTGGTGCAGCGCCTGGCTCCCCTCCAAGCTCACTCGCGCTCCATGTGGGACCTCAAAGGCGCAGAAGATGACCTCCAGCTGCGCCCCGGGAACCTGATGGACGAGGAGTTGGACAAGGCTATGCGGGTCTTGCTCAGGAAGGATCTAGGCTGCCTCCCAGTGGCCTACCTTTTGTTGTACCACCGTGTAGACGGGGCGGCACTAGCCGCCTCCATGCCAGACTTCAACGAGCGGGGGCTCGTGCTGTCCGGGCCTCCCAACTCCCTGGTGGCATTGTTCTCCGGCGAGGACTCCGTCGAGGGCGAGGAGGAGGAGGAAGACTCGGAGGCGACCGAGAAAGGGATGGGGGAGATTCTCCTTCGCGGCAGAGCGAGCTCCTCTAGGGTCTTCCTGACGACAACGACACAAAGGAAGGCTTGGTCGGGGAATCCCCGTGTCCCGCTAGGGTCATCACGAGGTCTGAGGGGACCCCGCTATGAAGGTTGATCCGCGGGGGCCTGAAGGGAGGAACGACGCCGACGCCGCCTCAGGGCTACGGCTTCGCCTTGTCGCCTACTGCCGCCGCTTCAGAATCTCTCGTCGTGCGTCCGACCGAGCCTCCGGTTGCGGCGAGGCCCTTGCTGCAGAAGATTGGGGGCAGCATCATCCTGGGCAAGAAAAGGGCGTATATCGCTGAAGACGAGTAAGCTCCTTACTTTGTTCTTACCTTCTGTCGTGATACCATGCTCATGAAGTCCCTCTCCTGACAACTAGGCCGGCCCCTCAGGCGAAGAAGAATAAAGAGGACACCCCTCCCAAGGCGTAGCAGACTCCAAAGGCGCGAGCTCCTGACGCGCCCGCAGGAGGCGTGAAGCCCCCGGAGCCCCCTGCCCCAACTGACGTCGCGGTAGCGCCAGTCCAGGTGCCAGCGCCACCTCCTTCCCGGGCCCTCGATCCGGTGGACCAGGGCTCCTCCGCAAGGACAGGTGCTCTAGAGGAAGCCTACGCCGCGCTGGACCGACTCTGGGATGATCTTCAGGGTGCTGACGAGCATGTGGCGACGGGGCACCTGGAGCTGATCTCAGGGTGGCTTCGAGCTAACTCGTCCGTTAGGATGGCTTGGAGCCAGGCCGAATCCGCCGCCGCGGGCGCCAATGAGCAAGCCGCGACAATCGTAGTGGCTCGCGACGCTGCGCTGGCCTACGCTGCATCCGCCAAAAACCGCTGCCGTGAGGTGGAGGTCAAGTTGGAGAAGCTTCACGAGGAGCAGGCGCGCAGGCTCCAGACACAAGAGGAGGAGCTCATGGCCCGGGAGTCCGTGCTTGCCGACTATGAGGCTGAGCTGGAGCAGGCGGGTCAAGAGCAGGGCACGGAGCGGAGCCGTTTGGAGAGACTGAAAGAGGAGGTAGACACGGCCTAGTCTTCCCACGCGAAGCATGTCTCGGAGGATAAGGCCAAGCTGGAGGCCAGGGAGAAGACGCTTGCCGTGGCTGAGAAGGTCGGGCGTGACGCCTTCACTTCCTTCGAGCTGAAGTGCCGCAAGGCACTCCACTCCCTTTACGGGGAAGGGTACGACAAGCCGCTGGCGACCCCGGATGATGGCCTTCCTGGTCTTCTCACCAAGCTTGTCAGGGAGCTAGGGAACATCTCCGCTGTGCTGGGCTCCATGGTAGAGGGGGAGTGTCACGCGCTCTTCACTGCGGTCGCGACGCGCGTCTACAGCCATCTTCATCTCTTGTACCCCAGCCTGGACCTTGGCACACTGCTAGAGCCGGTGGCGCCCGAGTCCCGAGTCGCTGCTGCTGAAGCCGAGAAGGAGCAGGTGGAGCCCTTGGTGGTGAAGTTTCACTGCATCGACCCTGAGGCCTTGGCGGCTGCAGCCAGCGGCAAAGGCAATAGCGGCACCGTTGAGGACACGCTCCCCAAGGCGCCTGGTGGCAACAAGCAAGGCTGAAGGCGGCACCCATCTTTTATCCTGCAACATTTAATGTGCCCCGTGGAGGCGTAAGAACTCCTGCTTTGAATTCATGAACATATGGTTTGTAATAACCTGCTACAATCCGCGCTTTTCCTTTCCATGCTCGATTTCCTTCCGATTGCCTTTAGTGTTCTGTGTCGGTAGGGCCCGGCCCCGCGCATACCTCAGCCACCGTTGGTCCGTCCGGATCACTAGGACGAGACCAAGGGGGGCTACGTGACCAGTGAGTCCCCTGAGTCATGATGCTCAGGGGTCCCCCTTGATGTATGAACGGCCTCATGAAGGAAGCGCAAGCAACTTCTGGGTTAATCCGGAACCCTCATACCTATCCTCGTCAGCTTTTTCCTCGGAGGGTCGCATGATGACCAGGTGCCGAAGACCTGGTAGGGTGGCGTGCGCCAGGCATGACCTGGACGCAGCCCCCGTGCCCAGCCCCCTCGCGCGGCTCTCCCAGGAGAAAGTTGGTGTGGTGGGGCTAGAGGTCGAGCCCTAGGGCTCTCTGAGGTTAGTGCAGCTGCTAGGGTGCCCTCAGTTGTTTATCATCAGCGTGGAGCATGACGCTTCCACTCTTGCATGGGCATAGCCGCTCCTCGACCATGTCATCTGCCAGTGTGGAGCATGGGGCTTCCACTAGTACGTGGGAGGAGGCTCCCTCTGAGGGGAGGCCCCGGGGCGTGTACAACCACGTCCTAGCATGTGGCTTGCACGACAGGACTAAAGGAGGTGTATATGGGTACTCATGAGCCAGCGCGGGTCTCATGAGGCCCTACCTCAAGGTGGGTTACGCCTGCATTTTTGGTAAGGGTGCTTGCTGGAATCCTGTGAGATGGTTAGGTCACCTGCGCCAAGTGAATCTCCGGAGGATATTGCATGAGAAGGCCAAACACGAGTGACCCCAGGAGATGACGTGAACGGGGCTGGCCCGCCAGATAGAGCTCAGCCGCTAGATTTGTCGACATTGCAGGGACGGACCCGAGCACAGACGTCGTGCCCAGACTTCTGATGCATCGATCCCAAAGAAAGACAAGCGGCGTGCGGCTCCCGCGGTGGCGAGGCACCGTGTCACGCGCCCTAACTTATCCACTCACGATTAGCTCATGCCCGAACAAGGCACCAAGGGCCACGGGAGGTGACTTACACGGGGTTGGCCCACGAGACAGAGCTCGGCCACTTGGGTTTAGCGACGCTGCAGGGACGAACCCCAATACAGACGCCGTGCCAGTCCTTCGTCATGAGGCGGTCGCGGGCGGGTTTGAAAGGGCGCATGACATTCATGATGGCGAAGCACCGGACAAGCAGGTGATAATATATGGCAGCTCATAAAATTGGGAAATCAGTTTTGATAGATGCGCAAAATGATACACACTCCGGGGTGGACCCAGATAGCTTGAGGATAATGCAGCCCGAGGGGCGCCCTCAACTGAACGAACTAAAAAGTCACCTGGCACTATTCGGGTAGAAGTGTTGAAGTATCTGAAGGTGCGTGTCGCAGAAGTTGCTCCTCACGAGCCAGCAGGCTCCTGAGCCTCGGGGGGCTCCGGAGGCTCCGGCTCTTCCTCCGTCAGGACTGCTTGGCGCCTGGCTTCACGATGCCAGGACACCACGCATGCATTGTTGGAGCGAGGCTGCCGCACCCGGCAGGATGAATGGCATGCAGATGTAGCTGTGGGGGTGGCCTCCACACCGACTGACACTGGATGGCCAGAAGAGCTCCTGAGAAGCAACTCTGTTGAGGCTCAGGATGTTGACGCAGACACGCAGCTCGCCGCTCGCGTCCTGAGCAGCAGCTGCATTGAGTGGCGTGGGTCGTTGCTCGCCTCGCATGGCCCTCGCCTCCTGAACATCTTTGATTGCACTGGTGATGAACTCCTATGCACTTGGTGCCTCGCGCCCTATGCCTTGCTCCTGGAAGCGCGCGTTGAAACACGCCTCCACATGGTGCCCGAATGCCTCCCTCGTGATGTTGGCCAGGTCAGAGGCCTTCTAGAGAAGAGCCCCTGAGCCCAACCTGAGGGGGGGGGCAGGCAAACCTTCCTATGCGAGAGGGAAAGGCGCCCCAGCAGATGGCGAGGGGCCTGAGTCATGATCATCATGCACGCCGGCCTCCTGAGTGCCCCTGAGGAGGAGCTTCTTCATCTTCTTGGGGGCAACCTCAGGGGGAAGGGTGATGCCCTCGCCATTCGATTCCTCGACCCCTTCGGCTTGGTAGGCGTGCTCGAGGGAGCACACCGTGTCTTTCTCATCGCAGGCCGCCATGATGATGCTGCCGCTTCCTGGCATCTTGAGGACGTTGTAGCCATGGTGCATTGCCGCCATGAACTTGGCGAGGGCTGGGTACCCGAGGATAGCATTGTAGGGCAGGAGAATGTGAGCGATGTCAAAGTCGATGAGCTCGGTGCAGTAGTTGTCGCGCTTGCTGAAGGTAACGAGGAGGCGAATCTACTCAATGGGGTGCGTGGAGCCGTCGATCACTCCTGAGAATGGCTTGGTGGGCTGAAGCTGGTCATATGACACCTGGAGCCTATCGAATGTCTCGACGGAGAGAACATTAAGCCCAGCACCACCGTCGACGAGTGTCTTGGTGACGAGAACGTTGCTGATGGTAGGTGAGCAGAGCATGGGGAGCGCGCCTGAAGTAGCCGCGCACGTGAGCCGGTCTGACGAGTCGGAAGTGATGGTGTACTTGGACCACCTGAGCGGACGTGACGCCTCGAGTTTGGGGAGGGTCGCGTTCACCTCACGAGTGAACTGTTTGAAGATGTGATGGGAGGCTGGGGCCTGAGCACCTCCCAGGATGCAGGCGATGACATGAGGCTCTTGGTAGCCCCCAGCCCCATCGTCCTGGAGGTGGTCGTCATTCCTTCTTGGTGGCGGCAGCAGTGGAGGGAGGCCAGCATTGCCCTGAGGACGGTCCTCACAAGGCTGATCCCTGTACGGGCCGTCGCGAGGCTGGTCCTGCCAGTGGTCTTCACGAGGTTGACCACGCCAACCCTGACGGGGGCCACGGCCGTCCCAGCGGCCTCCTCCATGACCTCCTCCACGGCCATAGCCACAGTCGTTGACCTGAGGGCGTCGGCCAAGGCGCCCGTCACGGATAGCCCTGAGATCTTGGCAGTCGTTGGTGTTGTGGCTGTGCACGTTGTGGAAGACGTAGAACGGGCGGTTGCCTTTGGAGGACTTAGGGTGATCACAGTCGCGCTTCATGTCAGGCTCGGCCACAAGCACCGCCGGGCCCTTGTGCTTCACGTCCTTCGCCTTGGCCTTCTTGTCTTCAGGGTCGACTTTAGGGAGCGAGAGGCGACCTTCTTCTGCCCCCGCGCACCTGGTCGCCTTGTTGAACATCTCCATGGCTGAACACAGGTCCTCATGTATGGCGAGCTCCTCCTTCATCTTGACATCCCGGACGCCATCGGTGAACAGTGAGATGATGGCCTCGTCCGACACCTTGGGGATCTTGAGGCGAACGTTGGTGAAGTGCTAGATGTACTTATGCAAGGTCTCTCCTCGTTGTTGCTTGATGCGCCACAGGTCGCCAGCTACAGGAGCGCGGTCTCGGGTGCCTTGGAAGTTGGCGATTAAGCGCTCGCGCAGCTCGTCCCAGGAGGAGATTGACCCCACCAGGAGGTTCAGGAGCCACGAGCGCGCTCCATCCTTGAGAGCCATGGGGAACCAGTTTGCCATGACCTTCTCATCACCACTTGCCACCTCGATGCTCAGCTCGTAGAGCTGAAGGAACTCAGCCAAGTCAGGGGTGGAGTTGTAGTGCGGAGGCAGATCCAGCTTGAACTTGTCGGGCCAGACGACGCGGCGAAGCTCTGGAGTGAACGCCCCACATCCTGTTGTGGCCACTGGGTCGCCTCGGAGGGGGTGCCATGTCTTGACACCCGCGCGCAACCACCTCGGGCTGCACGCGGTCTTGACGCCGAGGTGCAGGGGGAGCTGCGAGCGCACGCGCCTCTCCCTGAGGCTGCTGCACGACCTGTTAGCTTTCTTCATCACGCATGGGAGCCCTATGTGGCTAGTCGCGCTGGGGGCCTCACGCCTTGACTCAGGGACGACATCTTGCTGGAGAGGAGGAGGAGGCCCGCCATGAGCTACGTCGCTCGCATGGGGCTGCGGGGGAGCCAGCGAACGGGACAGCGCAGGAGCCTCTCCAGCAGTGCTGACGAGCTCGACAATGCGGTCCATCCAATCCTCATAGAGGTTGTCGGCCGGATGGTAGCACAGAAGCTCACGCGCCATAAGCAGTGCCGACTACGCGATCGCCGGCCCGCGACGGGCGTGGGAAGACGAGGCAGCGGACGGGGTCAGCGACGGAGTGGCGGTGCGGCTATCGCATCGCACAAAGGGCGGCAACGGCCTGCTCGTTTGCTACAGGGCCAGTGGCAGCGTTGGCCATGGGCAAAGGGGAGCGGTGAGGGGCAATGTTGCCCGCGGGCGCCGTCTGCGTGACGCGCGCGGCAAGGGCTGCCCGGCGCTCGGCACGAACTCGACGAGCGTCCACCATGAGAACAGCGGAGCAGGGGTGAAACGATTGGCGGAAGAGAGGCCTCGACACGCCCCCTACCTAGCACGCCAAATGTCGGATTCCGGGCTCCGTAGACCCAAGAAAGGTTCAAACTCAAGTGCCTGTGCGAAGAACTCAACCTCTCAAGTCGATTGATCCACTGCTCTCATGACCTAGCTCGATGAACACGACAGAGAAAGACACGACAATTTACCTAGATTCAGGCCACCTTGCGGTGTAGTACCCTACTCCTGCTTAGGGGTGGATTAGCCTCGCGAGGGGATGAGGATGAACTAGCACAAGTGGAAGAACAACCTCAGGAGGCGTGTTCTTGTGATGAATTCTGGGGATTCTGTCTCTGGGGGTCCGATCCCTTCTATGGTGGTGGCTAGGCAATATTTATAGTGGCCTTGGTCCTCTTCCTCCAAAAGTTAGGCGGGAAGGGAACCCGCAATGGCCAAATTTGCAAGGGGACAAGAAGTACATCTAATCCTGACAAAAGGTGGTATTCGCCTACAAAGCCTCTAAGCGTGACGTCTTAGTGGGCTTGGCGAAGACATCCTTCCTGCCGTTCTGGCGGTCTTGATCTTGTTGCATGCAAATGGTAACCTTTGGCTAATTCCTTGGGACTCCACACCTGCACTTGCCTCCTTAGCAGAATAGAGGAAACATGCTACTCTGCGCCCGCTGGCGTGCGCCTGGCCTTGGTCATGATGGTTGATGTCATTTCGACCTCGTGAGGCTAGGTCCTACACTGAAATCTCCGCTCCGCTCAGGAGGCCGCCTGAGGAGGCCGCTCCCTCGGGAGGTCTTGATGTTGCCCGCCTCGCGAGGCTTGGCCCCTTGCGAGGCTCTTGTCTTGTCGTAGTTGAACCTGAGCCGTACTAGGCCTTCAATGAAGCCACGTCGTGGGCCACAGGCAGGCAGGTCTGGGTACCCTGGTTCCCAGAACGCCAACAGACTCCATACAAGGAACATTGTTACCTCGAACTCTCAATGGCAAATATTTACAGAAGTGCCACCCAAGTGAGTGGCAAGAAGCCTAGAAAGGCAATGGACGATATATAACTATCGCCCTAAGCAAAGACATGGATGATATATACTTATCGTCCTAAGAACATATAAATGTCCAATGGAGTGTGGACATCATTCTTAGACAAACTTGGTATAAGTTATTTTTTGGCACGCGAGCTTTGTCGAAAAAATAGGGGGGCATGTGTTGACGTTCAAAAGTGGAACGGTCATAAAATTAGCTTAGTCTATATCAAGATTAATTCAAACTTATGATTGGAAGTCACCCCCGGATGGCTTTCTTCAAGAAGATCAAGATGGATACGAATATGGTCCAAAATGGAGCTCAGATGCAAAAGTTATGACAATTTCAGAGATGCTCGTGTTGACATCATATTATAAAATGGGTATAAAATCAATTAGTGTCGCCTTCGATGGAAAACGTTTCAACATGAAAGTTGTGTGTCTCATGGAAACAGTTGATTTTGGTATAACAAATGTCTTAATCTGAGGTTGTATGCAACTTATGGAGCCAAAACAAGGTCAAAAACAGAAGCTGCAAAGTCATTTCGGACCGACTGAGTTGATTTGACTCGGTGAGACCGAGTTGACTCGGTAATTTCGAGTGAAACCACTCGGAAATTCTAAGTGAGATACAGAAGATTATAGAAGGTTGGACATGTTCACTCGGTGGGACCGAAGCAAACCACTAGGTAGGTCCGAGTTGATCCGGAAAATTGCCAAAGATTTGTGTGAGTTAGGTTACAGTTTTTTATGTTTTTGGATGGAATTTTTAGTCCTTCTCGTCTACGGAAAGTCCAGGTACCTCATAAATAGATGAGAGGCGATGGTCGATTGAACAACACACAATCCCAAAAAACACATCTACTACTTTTTCATCTATTTTTGTCTCTCCCCCATTCTTGCTTCCTCGTTCTTCATGTTGGAGAGCTACAAATCCCAAGGCTCTAGAGGCAGTTGGACCGACCTAGGGAAGACCATAGTCCATGCACTCCCTGACGGGGTCCCTCCCGGGCATGTGGGGTTTCAGGTCTTCAAAAGTTCTCGTTGGTCATCTTGCGAATCGTGCTTCCGATGAGACTCCTTCGACGTGAGCTATGATGCACCACCTCCAGCGTCAAGGGTACACGGGACGTGTTCGTGTGCGAACACATGGCTGTCTTTTGTCACCAAGTTACCGCACAGAAGATCTGAACTAATGGTTTCCTTCTTTTGTCATCCAGCTCATCAAGTTGATCGTTGGGGTAATTAAAAGTTTATCTTTACTATCCAGTTAGATCTTGTCGGTGCAACAGACCCAGGGCCTATTGACCTGACTGTGCATAGGCACAAGAACAAGACTGAAGCACCAAAACAAGAGACCAAGAGACTCAAAGGACCAATTAACAAATCAGAAGGAACCAAGACTAATACAGAGGAGCCAAATACTACCAAGGAAGAGGCCTCCCTTGCCAGGCAGGCGAGCCCGGCAAGGTGCGAGGCCACCCCCAGAAGAAGAGGACCAAGACATCCCGGCAGGGCCTACCGGGACTCCCGAAGAGTAGATCACCCCATCGACTGCTCCACCACAACCCACGTCATGGGTCAGTGCGGTGTCAAAATGCAGGATGATCAAGTGGCAGCCATTCGCCACATGGCGGCCACTTCCTGCCAAGTGAACCCACAAACGACACCCGTCCATAAACGTGTCAAGCGAGCAGATGTGGAGCTGGCATATTAGCCCGGCAAGCCTTGCTGGGCAACCAATGACATGACACTAAGTAGCGCATTAAATGCACAATGTCAGCCTGCAAAGTTAGGTATGATAGCATTGTTTGCTATCATATCAGTGTCTAATGACTTATTTGCCACTGTGGTAACCCCTTGATCTCTAAAAGGAGGCCCATGGCAATGATTCAAGGGGTTAGCAGTTTAGATCACTCACACCCATGTACGCGCATAGTCACCACTGCCCCGAAGCAACCCTGCCAGGCAAGTGTACTACGCACCACCACCACCTTTTCCCAATCAATCAACTAAAGCAGGAGTAGGGTTTTACGCCTCGCGGTGGCCCGAACCTGGGTAAATCTGCCCGTGTGATCCGTGTCGTGTTGCCTTGCGTTGGTCTGCTCTTTGTGCAACGCGACTCCCCCCTGCCGAACCAGCAAGGGGCATCCTGGTCCCATAGGTGGTCGTGGTTTCCCGCGACATCTTTGGCGCGCTAGGTAGGGGGGTCACTTCCGCAAACCTGAAGACGTAAGCATCGCGTCATCTTTTCATCGCCATCTGCATCGTCAATGGCACCATCGACAATGGCGCCCTAGAAGAAATCAGCTCCTTCAGCTCATCCTCCACCTCGAAGGCTCCGCTACCCGCGATCTCCAACGCTGCAGGGGGAGCGGAGATGCACGAGGGAGCGAATGTTGTGGGGAGTGTGGCCGGAGCAGGCGGCGCCGCCACGATCCCCCTCGCGGCTGACGCGGGAGCAGAAGATGCAGGAGGAGAGCGACATCAGCAACACCCGAACGGCCGCGCTCCGGTCGTTGACGGGCGCAGCCATAGTGATGCTGCTTGGTCCGGGGCAAGCCACCGCCCTTCAGTCGTCCTTGCCCCAGGCACGACTGTTGTGTGTGCGCTCTCCCCAGGGCGGGCCTTCCGAACTGGTGCACCCAACGGGGCTGATGGCCCTCAAGCACCTCCGCCTCGCCACCCTGCTGCCCAGTTAGTTGCACCACAGCAGCGAGGGTGCAGTGCAGCTGCCGCTGCCTCCGCCAGGAGCTGAGCGACGGCGCGATCGACATTGTCATCATCTATGCCAATCATAGCCTCGGAGGCCATGGCACACACTTAGCTGCTGCTGAGGTTTCCACTAGCGGCCGAGCGGATGGACGTGTGGCGTGCCACCATCAAAGTCTGCTCGGTTTCGCCGAAGCCGAAGGCTCACGACGAGCTGCCCCGCCGTGATCTCCCAAAGCCATGGCAACAGCCCATGCCGCTGCCCGCGCGGGGGAGGCCATCCCCATGGTGCAATCCCCGCCACTACGGTCGGTGCGGGTGCGACTAAATCCAGACCCGGATGATCCCTTGATGGCCTCTTCTGATCCTCAGGCATGTCCAGGCCAGCGGCGAATCCCGGAAGATGGGAGGAGAGGAGATGTGTGCATCGACGAGCAATGGTGCGGCAACCTCCTCCGAGCCAACGGGCGCGGCGGCCGCGACGTTGACGAGCCCACTCTTGGTGCTGACGGGCTCCTACCCTTCAAGGTTGGCTGCCCCGCCTTCACCCATGAGTTGCAGCAAGTCTATTGGTCGTCCGTTCGCACGTTCAAGCCAGAGATACCTGAGAAGTACAACGGAAGACTGAACCGGGTAGAGTTCCTGAGCATCTACACCATCCTTGTTCAGGCTGCCAGGGGAAGAGATGAGAAGGTATTTGCCAACTACTTCACGTTGGAACTTAAATCCAACGTGAGGTCTTGGCTGATGCACCTACGGGAGAACTCCATTTCGTCATGGGCAGATCTGTGCCACGAGTTCATCGGCGCTTTCATCGGTGGCCACCACGAGTCAGGTCGCCCCGGTGATCTGCAGCTTCTCCAGCAGAAGGAAGGAGAAACCCTCCATAAGTATTTGCAAAGGTTCAGTAAAGTTCATACAAATATTCCAAATATCCATCCGGCAGCAGTGATAGCTGCCTTCCAGTCCAATGTGCGCAACCACCGAATTCATGCCAAGATGAACGTGTGGTTGCCTAAGACTGTGAAGGAGTTGTACACCCTAGTGGATAAGTGTGCCCGGATGGAGGAAGGGAGGAAGTTTCCTGGAGAAGAAGATTGCAATGATGTTGATTCAGAGGATGATGATGAATCCACCAGTCAGAAGAAGCCTAAGAAGTGTAGTAAGAAGCAAGGGGATAAAGTAGTATTGACTGTTGAAGGGTTAGGCACCCCTAGTACCAGCAAAATCGCCAAGACTAAGGCCCCTGGCAAGGAGGTTGCCGCGTGCGCCGATTATCGGGAAGCTGCAGCTACCGAGAAAGCCGGGAAGGGCGATGGGTCGTACAGCAAGATCCACCAAACCAAGGGCCACGACCTTCAGAAGTGCTATCAGCTCGAGCAGTTGGTCAAGAGACAGAGAGCAGAATATGAGAAGCGAGATAAGGAAAAGGGTCAGAATGTCACTGGCGGTAAGGGCCAAGGCGATGGAGCAAATCGCCCCGGCAAGCCCTTTCGGAACAAAGGAAATCCCGCGGGGGCCAGGAGAAAGAAGTCTGTGGTGATGAGAGTGACAAGGGGGATGAAGAGGAAACCAGTGAGTAGGAGTTTCAGAAGTCCACGGGCACCCTGTGCATTGACGGAGGTGCATCTTGCACACCTCCCATCGCCAACTCAAGTGATGGGCTCGGGAAGTCAATGTCGTGGAACCAGCGTCGGAGGCTCGGAAGCTGCTCAAATGGTCTCGTACACCCATCATCTTCGACGAAGCGGACCATCCTAGCTACACCATTGTGGTAGGATGCCTGCCTTTGTTGGTTTCTCCAACAATCTGCAACCTCAAGGTCACAAAGATGTTGGTAGACGATGGGGCCGGACTGAATCTGATTTCCATGGAAGTTATCAACAGGCTTCAGGTAGCAGAAGAAGAGTTAGAGGTTACAGGCACGTTTCAAGGACTCAACCCCAGCAGGAGTCATCCTAAAGGGAATATTATGTTGCCGGTAACATTCGGGGGATAGCTTAACTACCGGACTGAGAAGATTGTGTTTGACTTAGTTGACCTCCCCCTGCTGTATAATGGGATCCTTGGACGCCCGGCCTTGGCTAAATTGATGGCGGCATCCCACTATGCCTCCAATATCCTGCAGATGCCTGGGCCACTGGGAGTCCTCACCACCCCGTCAGATGAGTAAGCTGCCATCATTTGTGTGGACAAGCACTACAAGGGAAAAGCCTAGCAGTAGCGTGTGTATTAGGTGTATCAGTAGCACGCGTATTAGGTGTATCAGTAGCACTACTGATACGGTGCTACAACTAACATATATCAACAGTGTGTGCTGACCCATGCTACTGTTATACATGGCTAGCAGTAGCGAGCTTTAGCACAACGCGCTACTGCTAATACCTACAGTGCTTTAATCTAGGGCATGCTACTAGTAATGGCGCGCAGCTGCTAACTCTACTCCCCTTGCTACTGTTAGTTTTATTAGTTTTTTCTGCATATTTGTTTTGTATTTGAACAGGCTTTATACAATAATATTTAGCATATCATACACAGACAAATGTAATCATAGCATCAAATTATGTCATCATCATAATCGTCATCCAACACAAAGTGGTCTCTCATCATCATCTCGAAGCGATACAAGTTCTTGCAACTACATCGTCATCCATCTAAACAATGATATACGCGAGAAGAGCTATCACTATGAGTGAGAGCGGAACTATGCAGTACATGAGTTTGTATCCCTCTCTCGCACTAGCGTGAACCTAAATTAATTATTGAATGTCGCTCGGAAATCGGAAACCGGTACACCTAGGCCTGACACTCCGGCCATTCGTTGTATACTCCTGGCGTAGCACTTCTTTGCCATCGATGATCTATGCACCTGCATCATCACATGAGTCGATGATACGCAACATATATAGTTGAGCAACAAAAAGAGACAAACTTGCAAAAATAGAAGCAACATATCATAAGCATAAATAAAAAAGTTCGTCATACCCAAAATGCCCTAATTAGAGTGATCTTCGCTAGTCGAGGAGGACGGTTTAATTACATCACAAATAAAGTTTTATCGTGCATAACTCAAAGTTTCATCATACATAAAGTATGGACTAAACGAACACATTGTCATATATCAACAATCGCAACATGTTCATGCCATCCATCCAAGTCAGGGAGATAGTCCCCGAGCTTAGTGAAAGGCTTCAGGTCGAGACGTTGAGCGGCTACATGCGTTCGGACGTCTTCCCATGACATTTGCCCTTCCTCGTAGAACAACCCTGTTTTTTGAGGACCTCCTTCATGATGATTTGGGCAAGTTCGCGCTAGATGCGATAGAACTCAGCTCGAAGCTGATGATCCTCGATATCTCCTACGTTCCTTGCCCATTGCACAATATGGGCATCCCCGGATGTAGGTGACAAGCGAAGGTTTTGCTGATCCCGTCTGTACTCCAGCATGTGGTGTAGGACATAGAATCCATCACTAAGAGTATCACTCAGTTGCTGGATGCAGCAGAAGTCGGTCTAATGGCTGAAGGCAGGCCTATCGCTCCTCTTCTTCTTGTCCTTGATCTTTCCACCCCGTACGCCATAGAAAAAGATAGCACTGTCGAGAACAGACTTGATGTGGGTGTAATCCTTTTTGTTCATGTTCTTCGATGAGTCCAAGTAAAGAGCGTGGGAGTATCTGGGGTAGGATGGCGCGCCCGTGGCTGCGCAAAATAAGTACACCTCAAATTGATTAGCCTACACCGTGCAAATGAATGATTGAAATCGAAGGAAGGATAACAACGCGGATGACTTATAGGGGATGATAAGGCACGAGAGTCGTCTCCTTGTCCTTATTGGCGACCATGAAATTGATGATGTCGTCCCTCGCGTATTGACGATGCTCTACGCAGACTGCCAAGAAGCTCTCGGGCATGAAGTACGTGCCAGCGACACAGATATAAGGTATCTGCTCAATCCCGATGATGTAGTTCATGTACAAGGCATAAAGGCGGGCAAGCGTAGAATTCATCTTCTTCAAGTGAAACATGTCGAAGATGTAATCGAATTGGAGGAAGAACTTCTCCGCAGGGAATGAGTCGATGTACAGCCTTTTCCGCAGCACATTAACCAAGTAGAGTGGGTATCCTGGATTTTCCATGGCGATTAGGCTTTTCTCTCTCCACAACACATCATCATGAAGTCTCCTTAGATCGCCGTGTATGGCCTGTACCGATGCCTTGGGTAGGATTGGTTCACCGGGGATATGGAATTTCGCTGCACCGCGGACAGGTATACGGTCTTGAACCCAAGGCTGTGGAGGCGGCTGGATCATAGCAGCTGCTTTATTGTTGCATTTCCTCGCTCTCTTCCAATGCTTCTTTGGTGGAATAGTACGTTCGGGCTCCGGAGGCGGCAATCAGGCGTTGAATCATGACGCTCAAACCCTGAGTACTCATACTGCTAAGCCATCAATCCACCGTCATCAATGGCGCTAGTATTGAGATACTATTGAGTGTCATCCTCATCCTCATCCTCATCTATGGTGATGTCATCAATGACTAATGGAGCCTCTTCCTCACCCAATCCCCTATAACCCAGCACGACAGGTGACGCTAATTTGGTAGGTGGGGTGCTGATGTTCATACCTTGCAGAGGCTGCGTGGTCGTGGGTGTCCTCCCGGCTGCCTCTAGACGAAGCAGAATCTTTGGCCACAACAGGACCCACGTCTTGTAATCTCCAAGCCGCCACGGAGTCTGGTTGTCATCTCCCCCTAGTACCGAAGGAAACAAATTCTCGTAGCCCGGCTTGACACTGTCCACGGAAACCTTGAAGACGTCAGGGGCGATCGGTCGGCTGTGGAACAATTGTTCCTTCGGCTTCATTATCGTCGCCTTCCCCATGTCCACCTTCTGGCCATTGATGTCGTACAATATGGTGCAAGGGGTGTCGGCCAGCACAGGTTCCATTTTGTTGATGATCCTTGCTTTCACCCTTACTTTCCAGGTGGCCAACGCGTTGCTAAACTTGGTCATGGCGCGTTTGTTTATCTTCTTCATTGTCGGGTCTTTCTGTGGATCAAGATATTGGATTTCATCCCGGCCCGAGAACAAGAATATCTAGTGCAAAAGGGTTAGGAGGGAGTGCTTCATATTTGGTATCTTCTTCAGTTTCTCATCATTGATGGTGGCGCACGACCGTACGATGCAGCCTATTTGATTGTCGTAGCAGGAGCATGCTGCCATACGCAGTTTTGGCTCAAAATTGCCATTGTCCACCTCCGTGACCACTTGTCCAGTAGTGAGGAGCTAGTTTGGGCGCCGACATCTCTTCTTCAGTTTTGGTTCTATGGCTTTGACAGTCTTGGTGCCAGTCTAGGTCTCAATGCTAGTCTCGGTGCCGGTATCGATGTCGGTCTCTGATATGATAGGTGGGCCCAACAACAACAACCATTGATCGTTGGCAAGGTTCAAATATTCGCCTGCAGCCAGGGAGACGTCACCGCAATCACCAGAACCATGTCCTTCATCGTTGCTAGCCATGTTTCCTACGATTAAATCTAGTCAATTAATTCTAGACCTAATAAAATGAATAATGACATAAAAAAGGCCTATGTTTTGCAGGAACGTTGATTCCTTCCCGGTGTGGCATATCCCAGGCACTCGATATGTCCTAGTTTGTAGCACAAATCATCCCGAAATTCATGGAAAATTTCGGCATGACCTTTGCTAAAAAAATGGACAAATCGAGTACCTGAAATTTGCTGGAACGGAAATGAATCAACATTCTAACAAAATGTAGGCCACTCGGCTTCATTCCCTGGAAACAGCAAAAGGCCACTTGGGCACAATCGAGGATTTTTCACATATCCTGACCACCTCAATGTTTCACACTTCAATAAAATCTACAAAAATTCAAATTATGAACCCTAGAACTCAATTAAAATTATGTCCTACTGCCCTAACCCTACTACCCTAACCCTATTGCCCTAGTACTAAAGCATCTACATGTACTGCCTAATTAGATGAACCCTAGCTAGCTACTTAAGCATCTACAACTACTTAAGCACCCATTGATGAACCCTAGGAATTATACAACTACTTAAGCATACATTGCATGCAAAACAACTATATAAGTACTTAAGAAACTATATATACAACCCTATAATATACTTAGTTAACTACTTAAGCATATACAAGTTTGTCCTAAAAATAATATCTACTTAAGTACTTAAGCATATACAAATTTGTCCTAAAAATTCAGTTAACTACTAATTTTATTCATTTAGCTCATTCATTTAACTTCACCTAATTAACCTAGTAAAACCCTACTTCCCTAACTAAAAAAATATCTAATTAACATCTACTAGTACCACTACTGCCCTAACCTAATTTACATGTACTTAGTTACCTAACATAGTTAGTTAACCAAATGAACCTAAATTAACATCTACTTAGTTACCTAACCAAATTAACATCTACTTAGTTACCTAACCTACTTCTCTAACTAAAAAACATCTAATTAATAGTACCACTACTGCCCTAACCTAATTAACATCTACTTAGTTACCTAACCCAATTAGTAAACCAAATTAGTTAACCAAACATCTAATTAACCTAGTTAGTAAACCAAATTAACCTAGCTAGTTCACTTAGTTACCTAACCTAGTTAGTTTACCTAAATTAACCTAGCTAGTTCACTTAGTTCACTTAGTTAACCTAATGAACTAAATTCACCTAAGTTAATTAACCTAGAGGGAGGGCTGTGGGGCCTATAGAGAGGATGGACGATGAGGGAGCAGGGGCAACGAGGAGCGGACGAGGGTGGCAAGGGCGATGAGGGAGCAGGGGCGGCGAGCAAGCAGGGGCTCCGGTGACGGTGATGGTGGCTCTGGTGGCGATGGGGCAGGGGTGACGAGGGAGCAGGGGCGGCGAGGAGCAGACGAGGCTGGCTCCACGGGCGCGCGGCTCTGGTGGCGGCGATGGCGTGCGGCTCTGGCGGCGATGGAGGCAGGGCGACGAAGGAGCAGGGGTGGTGAGGAAAAGAGGTTGGAGATCTGGCGAGAAGATTAGGGAATTGGGGGGAGGAGGGACACCCGCGAAGCGGTAAGTCAAACATAGTAGTAGCGGTTTTACAAAACAAGTGCTAGAGCTACTTAGCTACAACGCGTTACGCATAAACGCGATACGGCTATAGATAAGTTAGCTATAGCGCATGTTGGGAGAACACGCTATAGCTAAAGTAGCTACAGCGCTTTCATAGAACGCGTTGCTGCTATTGCTTTCATTTTTTCTTTTTCTTTAATTTTCCTTTTCTTTTTTCCTTTCCTTTTTTTTCCTTTTGTTAGTTGCAGCACTGTTGCCCTAAAACGCGCTGCTACTATTTTGTTAGCAGGAGCGCGGTCCTTAGAAGCGCGCTGCTACCATACCAATCCTGGCAGCAACCGTTCTGGTCATCGTAATAGCAGCGCGTTTTGTGGTGAAAGCGCTACTGCTATCTTATTGTAGTGACGCGCTGCCCTGACATGCGCTACTGCTATGTAGCAGTAGCGCTTCGCTTTAACAAGCGCTATTGGTAAGTGTCTGTGTATAAGCTTTTTCCTAGTAGTGAAGATGTACAGGGACGCGGTCGCAGCAGAGGCTGCAACGGCAGCAGTTCCTGCCAAGGAGAGCAAAGGGAAGAAACAGGATTGTAGGTACTCTGGCAAAGAGTCCGGGAAGCGTGCCCCCTCTGAGTGCATGACACCCGTTGATGGCGTGCCAAATTGTTCCAATAACAAGAGATCCAAGGTTGTTGCTCCGTAAGTCAAAAAGGTCCCGGCAGGGCTGGCTGGCGTTGATGGTACTTTCACCATCAGCGCCACCCTCGATGACAAATAGGAAAGCGCGCCCGTTGCCTTGCTGCGGGCAAATATCGATGTGTTTTCTTGGCAACCATCTGATATCCCCGGTGTTCCCAGGGAGGTAATCGAGCACCACCTTGCTGTCTGCCCACATGCGAGACCAGTTAAGCAGAAAGTCTAGAAGTAGGCCTTGGAGAGGCAGCAGTTCATAGCAGAAGAGATCAAGAAGCTTGAAGCAGCTGGTTTGGTCAGAGGAGTGCTACATCCCACTTGGCTAGCAAACCCACCAGTAGTCCGGAAGGCGAACGAGAAATGGAGGTTGTGCATCGACTTCACAGACCTCAACAAGGCTTGCCCAAAGGACCCGTTCCCCTTGCCGCATATTGATCAGATAGTGGATTCCACCTCAGGTTGTGATTTTCTCTTAGTTCTGGATGCCTATTCTGGGTACCACCAGATCTTCATGTCAAATGAGGACGAGGAGAAGACAGCATTCATCACTCCATGTGGTACGTATTGCTTTGTCCGCATGCCGTTCAGATTAAAGAGTGCCGGGTTACCTTTGCAAGGACATTCCAGATTGGTTTTGAACCTCGGCTGCACAGAAACATTGAGCCTTATTGTGGGGACCCCGACTCATAAGTCGTGATCACCGAAATGCACATGTACAGTGATCCCAGAGATCAATGCTCACTGAACACACAGAAGCTGAATAACAAGAGTCTTACATCCATACATACCATCTTACACAATTTATGACCATTATGTCTTACATAGATAAAGCCACAAGGGCTAAACACCAAATAAACTTAAGCAGCGGAAATTCTTCGTCGATAAGTAGAACCCATTCCATCTGCCTTAACCCTACAGGCATTCTGTCTGGGAAACGTCCTAGCTCGCATGTTCGTCTCCAAAGAACTCTTCTTCAAACTCTGGTTCTTCCATGCCTGGCCAATTAAATAACCAGTGGCAAGCCAATGAGTACTTTGAATGTACTTGCAAGCAACCCATGTTTTGGTCCAAGATGTAATAATACATGATATAGGTAAATTTTTGCAGAAAGCTAGTTTTGAGTGCAATGGAATGTTCAACAACTTATAAGACATGCATCAGGAGAATTCAAGTAACCATGAGGATAGGTTACAGATATCAACATAAATAGAGTGGGCATCAACCCAACTCAATCATCGTGTCAAGCCATGTAACTTAACCCAAATAGTCTTATCGACACACACGCACGGTTTGTAAACTCTGGACGTAGTTTAAGCAGCACCGCCCAACTGTCCTTGACCATGGACACGGCTATTCGAATAGTTTTACACTCTGCAGAGGTTGCACACTTTACCCACAAGATCCGGGGAACTTCCGTGTCGTCCACGACCCGCGGTACCTCAAGTACCCGAGGTAAGCACCCGATCACTATCTTTTCCTAGATGACACTAACAAGGAGTCCACTCGTTGTTCCGTATCCTCACGATGTACATCATACGAGACTCACTCGAGATCGTAACATCCGAGAGGGGACACAACGGTGTATCCGGTGCCCTGTAAAAACAGTCATGGCCGCCCTACCTGGCATGACCCCGTCGCGAGAGAGAGCACCAACTCTCCCCCCTCACTAGTAATGCGGGCTCCAAGCTAGTATCGGCCTAGGTAATCAATAATGCCCTTTCCCATACAAGGGTAGAGTGGTTGTGCATGTAAGGTTGGGACAGTCGACAAATCTTAAATCTAATCCGTTTTCGAAAACAACACACACATTTGCCTTGGTACACCACTTCGTCATCAAGTGGTTACCCATCTCATCATCTCCCTCGGGCATAAGTGGCACCCGACGGGGTTTTCGAAAAGTCTTTTGAAAATACTTTGTCTCCTTCACCATGCATATACCCGTCCCTTTTTGCGTAGCATCTACTTTAGCATCCTATCTACTCCCAGCGGCATAACCCTCATAAGAAGGTAGGGTCATGCACAATGCAAGTATCAACGAGGAAGTAACGGTGGCAAAACCATCAAGGTGGTTACCACCTCATCATGATTCCATTGCGACAACAATATGGTGCTATATGACATGCATAAAAAGGGTTTCTCAAACATGGTCAAAGGGCTGCTTGCCTGGTTCATCAGAGTCTTGAAATCTTCTGGTCCTTCTCCAAGTACTCCGTCTACTTCGTCAACTAACATCGGAAACAAACACAATAAGCAACACAACAAGGCAAAAGTAAAAGTGCTCTAAAAATGTGAGTTGGACTTTTCTAGGATACCTCTGGTCATATGAGGAGTGACCAAAGTGGTTTCATTGGGATTTGATGAATGGATATCTCTGAACATTTCAATATGATGGAATCAAGGGATTTGTGGATTTGCAAGAAGTGTACAGAAATATATTTTTGAGAAATGAGCAAAGATACCCATTTAACAAAGGATGATTTTAGGAGCATCTAGGATTTGGTTTCACTTGATTTGGAGTTCAAATGATTTCTCTATGAATTGCAGAGTTGGCTATACATGAAGAAATAGACCATTATTTGAGGTGGTACAGAAAGTATTAGTAAAAATGTTCAAAAACTAAGTTTTGAACTTAGAAGCATCTAGGAATTTGAATCATGGCATTTGGATCAACTTTAAGCTCTCTGTGATTTTCTAAAGTTCATCACAGAAATAGGAAAATAGGGTTTTACGAAATATGTGTGAAGAAAAGTTTCCTGGAAAAATGTGCAAACAGCACCATGTGATAGATCATGAATTTATGAACTACTAAAAATTTGAATCATCAAATTTGGAGCTCTGTTGAATTATTTATGGATTTTTGAAGTTGACTGGAAAATGAAAAAGGAAATAAGGCTTTAACCTTATCCTGCGAGCGGGGCGACAGAGAGACCGTGGCCGGCCCAGCGGCTCCGCCACACGGACGACAGGCAACGTCGAAGGCGCATTTCACACGGCCCGTCTCCACTTGCCAGCATGGCCCGGTGGCTGGGCCACTGACGAGCGGGGCCCGCTTGCAGGGCCTTCGTCTTCATCTTCCTCCCGCGCGCTTGCCTGGCCGAGGGAGCAGAGAGCCCCGACGATGATTACCGGCGCTATGGAGCACCTCCGACAACGCCCTCGCTATGGATGAGCTCGGCGCCAAACACCGCATCCATTCATGTATGCCACGGCTGCCGGGGATGGTCGAGGCGACGACGGCTTGGACGCTGGCGGACGGTGGCGTCGGGCGAGATTGGAGACGGCGCTACGGTGCACCCTCAGACGAGGGAAAGAGCGTGGGAGCTCCGCCTTGCTCCGGGGAGCCTACTGGTGGAGAGAGGAGAGGGAGAAGTAGCTCGGGCTCGGCTGAATTTAGGTGGATGCGGGCGGCGGCTCTCCGGCCATGGAGGGCTATGGAGGGCGCGGGGAGAAGAGTGAGCTGGTCGGGATGACGCGCAGGAGGGAGAGAGAGCCATCGGAAGCCAAAGAGGGCTCGGGGTGGCCTTTAAGGGAAGCGGGCGAGGTGCACCGTGAGCTCATGCGCCGGCGAGGCTGTTGCCATTGCTGCAAGCCACAGGGGCTCGCAGCGAGGTGTCGGGGGTGCTTGTGGGGTCGGTCCAGGGTGAGGGGAGTGAAAAGAGAGAGCAGGGGGGCCAGGGGCACCGCGCGTGTGAGCGTGCTTACTGGTGCACTCGGGCGGCCGGCGCGCGTGCGAGCTGGGGCAAGAGGAGGGAGAAGGAGGAGGGGGCCGACCAACTGCCGTGCTTTGGACGCTGAGACGCATCATCTGCAGAATTTCCTCGACACCATGCACGAGGGAATGTGGAAGCTGCTCTTCAAGGCGTAGAAGAGCTGGCCCATGGAGACCGAAGGCGTCGGCCTCAACGCCACGAATCCGGCCACTTCGGTAAGTATTTAATTTTCTGAAGAAATACCCAGTTTATATATTCGGTCGATACAAAACTCATCAGCCCATCTTTTGTTTTACAAGGCTGGACCAAGAAGTTGGAGCGGATTAAGTGTCCGGCTCCGTTGCCTGATGACCCAGTCACTCCTCAGCTGGAGGAGATGCTGGTCCCGGCTCCTTATCAGACGTCGGAGAAGAAGGTCAAGAAGAAGGGTAAGGGGCCCAAGGACGGGCCCCGCTGCAAAGGCCCTCTGGAAGCAATGTCCGGAGAGACCGAAGTTGTCTCCTCTCACGAGGAAGACGAGGATGAAGAGAAGGAGGAGGATGAGAAGGTGGTGGTGGAGAGCGACTCCCCCCTCAAAACGAGGAGGGGAAAGAGGAAAGCCTCCGAGAACCTGGAGGGAGCGACACCGAAGAAGGGAAGGGTGGTTCTCTCGGATAGTTCGGACTCAGAGTCTGAACACAGCCTGCACAGGACCGAAAGAGAGAAGCCCCTGGCCGAAACGTAACTATCGAAAACTTACATGTTTTGTTATCGCTTAATCTTCCTCTGTCATATCAAACCTTTTTCTGCTTTTTAGCCCTTCGCGCGAGATCCCAATTTCCTCCTCCTCAAAGGGGAACTCTCTAGCACCTGGAGAAGCGGAGAGTGATGGACCGTCTCGCGCCTTCTCTCCCCCTGTCATGGAGGGCACCGAGGTGTCGTCCCAAAGGCCATCTCCTAGCCGAGGAGGAGCGGACGAGACCATCCGGAAGGCGCCCGAGGACAACACCACGGACGCTGTAGAGCGGGGCACGGCGGCCCCCATGACCATCGAGGGTGGGGGGCTTCAACAGTCTAGGCCCTCGCCAAACACCATCCTGGAGACTAGTACGGCTCCAGGTTCAGACCAACACCCCCCTTCAAAAGAGGGGGAGGAGCAGAAGCTCCATCGGCGGCCACTGCCAATCCGGAGGCCACTGACACTCTATAGGAAGCAGTGCAACGTGCATCCATCATGGAGGAACACCGCACCCTGATGGATACGGTTATGGAAAAGATTCGGTCCGCGAAGAGCGGACTGACTGAATCCTTCTACAACCTACTGAAGGGCTTTGTGGTATGCGATGTAATATTCTTTACAAGTTTTATTTTGTATATATATATATATATATATATATATATATATATATGTATGTATGTATATATATATATATATATGTATGTATGAGAGGAACCCCATGTATAGACAGTAGCCCCTGAGACTAATCCAGATTAGAACAATCCGAACAGAGGATCAAAAACAGGTTGATAACGTGTCGTATATGTTGTTGGACATGCTTCTATGCTGGCGGCTACTTCCCAGGCCGCAGAGATAGCCGAGCTCAATCGGAAGCTTCGGCTATCCGATGAGGAATTCGACCGCATCAACAAGCGGTTTAACAAAACCCAAGGTATGTGGCACTACTGCAGACTCGAAACTTATATGTGTGTTAGTCGTTTAAACTGACTAAAATGTTATAAATAAACTCACAGTTGGCACAGCCGAGGTTGATTCCCTCAAGAACGCCCTCGCCCAAGCCAAGAAGGAGGCGGAGGTGAGCAAGGCGGCCGCAGAAAAATGCGGCCAAGGAGTTGGAGGTGGAGTAAACCACCCGCCAAACACATGAGGCGCGGGTGGGAGAGGTCAACAGGAGCTCAAGGACGCCATCGCCAAGTGCGAGTCCTTAGAGCAAAAGAGTTCGCAACAGGCCTCCGAGCTCACCAAAGCTCTTGAGAGCATGAAGGAAGCCCGGGTTGAAGCCCAGGGCACTCGCCAAGAGATCCAGGAGGCGAGGCAGATTGCGGCTAGTAAGGCCTTTATCATTCATAGTAGATTTAATAGTAAGAGATATATTTTGCTGACCCGAGTTTGGAGTTCTTCAGGCGCCATTGTGGATCTGCCGAGGAGTATTGCAGATGCCGCCGAATTCTTCTGATCCGGAGAGGGGAGCTCGATGGAGAAACTATTCTGGTCGCAGTACCTTGCACCAGAACATCCAGTGCCCCTTAGTGACTAGCTAAAGCAGATGTCTGAGCTGGACAGGGTGGCCGGACTGGCCATGAAGGATGTAATAGTCCATCTATGTTTGGCTAATCCATACCTAGCAGCCACTTCGGACTCGTGAAGCAGCTGGTAGATGCGCTTCCTCGGATCGATACCCTCAAGCAGTCGTCCTGCATAGAAGGTGCCCGGATGGCCATCGCTCGCGTCAAGGTTCAATGGGCGAAGATGAAGGCCACCGAGATTGCCACCGCAGGGCCACCTGAAGGCAAGGATCACCCGCGGTCGGAGAAGTACTTCGACGAGGTCCTCGAGGGAGCCCGCATTGTAGAGGGCCAGTGCTCAAATGGCATCATATTTGAATAGTTGAGTCCGGTTTGTAGGAGTCGTGTAATGAACTCATGATGTATAATATTTATGCATGTGCTTTATAATTATTTTATCCTCCTGTTTGGCCATTTATAAATCTAAAAGTTTACCAGTCGTCGGCTTCTGCCCCCATGTAAATATTACAGGGGTGTTCGAGAACGCATGACTGCACTTTATCCAACGTCTTGGTCCAATGTAGGAGGCAGCTTGCGAGGTGAACTAGGCAATCGTACTATGCAGTTTCAGTACTTTCACTTAGCCATAAGAGTCCATTAGTGGCTCTAAGTACTAGACCCTTGTTGAATGAGCAGCAATCCGGAGTGTGGCGCCTTTGCAATGTGGCTGGTGGAAACCCAGCCCCTCGTATAACATAGCATAAATCGTGAATGATTTGTAGTATAACACTGAGTCACCAGATTGCTGACCCGCTCTCACATATCATGACAGTCAGTTTTCGGCTTTCTCTACTAAGGTACTTAACCGGACGTACCAGAAATACAATCGCAGTGGTTCTCCCATTACCACCTACTCTTTATGCGCGGAGCCAGAGAGCATGGTGCTCGGTGTAGCTGATGATCTGGGGTCTTCGGGTGGTAGTGACATGGACAACGGCGGCAACCCACGATGCGTCAACAACGAGGGCGACCGTTCCGACGAGTTGTGTTTGCCGGTGACTCCATGGCATTCCACCCATGCCTCCGGCAGCGTCAGCATCCGTGTCCTCCAGGTCCTGCTTCTGCGCTGGGGAACGACGTCGTCCTGATCCTGGGGAGGCGCCGGACTCCAGCCGTGCCCGCTCTCTGCCTCTTCGACCTCGTCCTGTAAGAGATGGACAAGGGCAAAGGCATCACGGGGCACTTATGTTTTTTCAATCTTAAATCTATAGGCATTTGCCAAATTTTAATTCAAATAATGTAATCTCTCAAGTCCATGTTTGTGTTCTATAATTCTTGTACTTGTATCATCATATTAATGAAAAAGATGAACCTTGCTGAGAACTCGTGCCTGTATATGTCCATGCTGAGGTGAGATGCCTCTTTACTATAATAAATGAGTTTGCCCTGGCAGGTTATCCTGTCGGCCTTCTTTTTGTGTGCCGGAGAACCTCATCTGCCGGGTTACAGACAGAGGGACCACCCCCCCCCCCGCCAACTTCCTTTTATCAAAGGCAACTACAATCACCCTGATTGAAGCAGCGTTCAGGCCAGGGATGGGAGCGCCCAAGTCTAGAAGGAGTGGCGAGGCTTTCTAATGCACAAGTCATAGCTTACAGAACACGAATCGACAAGAGGTAGAACTTATCTGTTTGGCTTGCCGGGATTGCAGTGCTGGGCAATCTTCTCACTCCTTTGTCGAAGCCAAGTCCATGGTGAGAACCTGTAAGTTCATGTAAATGAGAATGAATGCAGGATGCAATCCTATCTATATGCATATGCAGATGCTCATGAAATGCTTATGCAGTAATCTGAAATACTCATGCATGCATGCAATCTAGGTTGGGGCCCCTCTACAGCTCTTCTCTATTCTTGCACGGGGTCATCGTTGTGGGAGTCCTAGACTAGGGGGTCCTCGGGCGTCCGGCCTATTGAGATATGGGCCGGACTGATGGGTCGTCGAGATACAAGACAGAAGATCACCTCTCGTGTCCGGTAAGGACTCTCGTATGCGTGGATGGCAAGTATAGATGTTCGGATATGTTATTCCTTTCTATAAAACCGACTTTGTACAACCCTAAGCCCCTCCGGTGTCTATATAAACCCGAGGGTTAGATCGGAGGCGGGATCACAACATTGCTAGGCTAGCTCGATCTCGTGGTAGATCAACTCTTGTAACCCCTATACACTTCGAACATAATCAAGCAGTAGTAGGGTTTTACCTCCATTAAGAGGGCCCGAAACTGGGTAAACACAGTGTCCTTTGTTCATAGTTACCATCGATCTTCACACATACAACTTGGGCCCCCCTACCCGAGATCAGCCGGTTTTGACACCGACATTGGTGCTTTCATTGAGAGCTCCGCTGTATCGTGGACAAAAAGATCGATGGCTCACCCCTTCATCAACATTGATGTTGCGTTCAGAGAAATCTTTCTCCCCAGACAAGTCTTTGCGTTCGGTGGCTTTGTGCATCGTGCCAACTCGATCGGCCGCCTCGAGCAGGTCGATAGTTATGCCCCCGGACACTATATCAGGTTTGGAAACCTGAACTACGTCGCCGACATCTGAGGAGATCTAATCTTCAGGGGGTTCGCGGCCTCGGTTGCTGCTTTGTGCCCTCATCAATAAGGCTCTTTAGATCCCCTACTAGATCCTATTCAAGGGTCAACCCTCACACCTGCCCCGGCCTTAGATCCGGAGCGGGTCGCACCATCCGAAGATGGGAGCATTAGCCCCGCCGGACTCCTTCCCCTTATGGAGCTCCCGACCGGATACCCAGATGCAATCCCGCATTTGCCTTCTGACAATCACTCCGAACTATCGAGGTCTGCGCTCATTGGGTCCGATCAGGTGTTCTACATCGAACTCAGCCCTGCAAATCCGTGGTCTCCGGTCCAACTCTCGCTTCTAGATGAAGCATTGGTTTTAATGCAGTCTCTCTCCATCACGGAGGCTTTGCCTCCGAACTATACCCAGCTCGGACTGGAGGCTGAGAGCGGGGAATTTTATGCCCTACCCACCTGCCACTTAATAGCCACTGTCGAGGATTTAACCGACATGCTGGACAACGCATCCGAAGACATGGACGACACGGACGACGATGCCGACGCCGAACCAAGCCAAGTCCCACCTGTCACGGGGCGTTGGACAGTCACCTCAACTTATGACATGTACATGGTGTACAATCCTGATAAAAAGAACGACGAGTACAAGCCGAGCCCTGATGAGGACAAACCCGTCGATAAACCACCAAAGTGCCGATGTCAGCCGCGCCGCTCACGACTGGCACCGGAGACAATGAGACTCCGGATGATGCCGAATATCCTGAATACCCCTTCGATCCCACATTCGAACAAGATGAAAGGGAAGAGGCTCAATATAGTCCCGAATACGTTGATCACGAAGATTCAACAGACAGCAACTATATGCCAGAATCCGAAGAGGGGGTTAGCCTCGGTGACGAAGATTTTATCATCCCAGAGGAACCCCTCGAACAAGAACGCTTCAAGCGACAGCTCATCACCACAGCTCGGAGCCTGAAAAATAAACAGCAGCAGCTGAAAGCCGAACAAGATACGCTTAATGAAAGGTGGACCAAGGTCCTGGCCGCTGAGGAATACAACCATGAGCGACCTGTCAAAAGTTACCCTAAGCGCAAGTTGCTGCCACAATTCGACGACGAAGCCCTTGAGCCAATACCATCGAAATACAATGAGGCAGATCAACTAGAACGACCACCACGTGGACGGGATAAAGCGGCATATCAAGCCGAACGCCAACCCGCACCCCCTCGCTGAAGAGGGAGGGAGACAACAGTTGCGGGATACACATATGACTTGCAATGTGACCTAGCCAATAAAGCTGGTCAGACTAGATCAATCTACAGATTAAGGGGTCGTGCCATGGCGTGAGACAACGGCTATGAAGCCCGGCGTGACAATCATAACTATACTCGGGATCAGCACCGAACTCAGATGTCGGTCGATCTTCGTCGTGATATTGCGCGATATAGAGGGGCCGCACACCCTTTATGCTTCACCGATGAGGTAACAACACAAATTTCCTGAAGGGTTTAAACCCGTAAACATCAAACAGTACGACGGAACAACGGATCCGGCCGTCTGGATCGAGGATTTCTTCTCCATATTCACATGGCTCGAGGAGATGACCTTCACGCCATCAAATATCTTCCTCTAAAGCTGAAAGTACCAACATAGCACTGGCTAAACAACCTCCCAGAAAACTCCATTGAAACCTAGGAAGATTTGGAAGATGCTTTTCGGGCCAACTTTCAGGGCACTTACGTCCGGCCGCTGGATGCTGACGACTTGAGTCACATAATCTAGCAACCAGGCGAATCAGCTTGCAAACTTTGGAATCGGTTCTTAACTAAAAAGAACCAGATCGTGGATTATCCAGACACCGAAGCCTTAGCGGCCTTCAAACACAGCGTCTGAGACGAATGGCTCGCCCGACACCTCGGGCAGGAAAAATCATAGACCATGGCAGCCTTAACTACACTCATGACCCGCTTCTGTGCGGGTGAGGATAGCTGGTTGGCTCGTAGAAGAAATAGCTCGGGCGACCTTGGCAGTTCTGAGGTGAGGGATGGCAATGGTAAACCTCGCCAGAATACAAACAAATGTCAGAATAACAACAACGACGCCCATGATACGACAGTCAATGCCGGATTCAGCGGCCCTAAGCCCAGTCAGCGGAAGTAACCTTTCAAAGGCAACAAAGATGGGCCATCCAGCTTGGATAAAATCCTTGAGAGGCCTTGTCAGAACACCAGATAAGCCTATGAACCATACCAACAGGAATTGTTGGGTTTTCAAACATGTCGGTAAGATAAATACCGAACACAAGGGAAAGGGACCTCCAAGAGAAGACGATGATGAGCCCCGTCAGCCGAACATCGGGGGTCAGAAGCAGTTTCCCCCTGAGGTGAAAACAATGAACATGATCTATGTCACTCATATCTCCAAGAGGGAGCGCAAACGCACACTAAGGGACGTCTACGTTGTAGAGCCTGTCGCCCCCAAGTTTAACCCATGGTCAGCCTGCCCGATCACTTTTGATCACAGGGATCACCCAACCAGTATCCGTCACGGGGGTTCAGCCGCCCTGGTACTTGATCCAATTATTGACGGATATCACCTCACCAGAGTCCTTATGGATGGAGGCAGCAGTCTTAACTTGATCTATCAAGACATTGTCTGCAAGATGGGCATTGACCCATCAAGAATCAAACCCAGTAACACTACCTTTAAAGGCGTGATACCGGGTGTGGAGGCCCGTTGCACGGGCTCACTTACACTGGAGGTAGTATTCGGCTCCCAAACAACTTTCACAATGAAGAGTTAATCTTCGACATCGTCCCTTTTTGCAGTGGCTACCATGCACTGCTCGGATGAACTACTTTCGCTCGCTTTAATGTAGTACTGCACTACGCTTACTTAAAGCTTAAGATGCCCGAACCTCATGACATTATTACAGTCAATAGTAATATGGAGTGCTCCCTTTGTATTGAAGAGCACACCACGGCCCTTGCAGCCGAACTGTGCGGCGGCCTTATCAAGCCGAACAGTTCATCGGCCAATCAAGCCAATGATGTATCCAAATGAGTCTGGTCCGTGCATAATAGCGATAAATCAACGGATCTGGACCATGATTAGCAGTTCAGCCTCCGCCGATCGCCCAATTAGGTTGCGGCTTGCATACTGCGCATACATAGCTATGCACTAAAAATACCCTGGGCGGCACCGGAGGCACACTGCGGAAAAGGTCCATTGTACGGCTTGACCCCATCTGGACTACATATATCTTGTTCCTCTTACTGCAGGTTCATCAAGAGCCCTACTTGTTAGATGGTTGTTTCAGGATATCGTTTTAAGGCTAGCATTCCCCAACCATCAAATACCCCTATTAAAGGACTTATTACTAAGGAGAAATGGCGCAGACATGCGACAGGGCACCACTGGAGTTTTTTGAACTATGAACTTTAGGCCCTATGTTAGACTTTCCATTATGTAAAATCTTCCCTTTTTTCTTTAGGCATGTAACATGACCTTAATATTGAACGGCATTGCCTGTCGAAACACACCTCGACGTATCAATAAGGATATAAAGGGAATCCGATGATTATCACCTTCTTGGTTGGATCCTTGTATTATCTTGCCATCAGTGTTCCCCCCTTACAGTCGACTGCCATACGTGGCTCGGCACGGCCTTCACACCAGGGGTTGTATTCGGCCCCACAAAACTCTTAAGTCCGAACACCTATATGGAACTCTTCAGCATCCCGGATATTGCATTATATGCATCGGCTCCGAATCATGTCTTTGGTCTATAGTTAGGTTGCCGGCTCTTGTGTTTTCCACCTTACGTTCCGTAAGTTCGGCTATGGTCGTCCCCAATGGCCCTGATGTCGGAAATCACCGCACGTCCCGAAGACGAGAAGCCCTCTTACGCAGACAGAGGGAGACGCCTGGAGGAGCTGGATCGACCCTCGCCGATAGCAGGCCTCTTCCAAGGCTCCTCCTACGCGTCACGCAGGGACGAAGAACAAGGAGCGACCAGCTACCATGCCCCGCACCCGCCGCGGGCCTCGCCATGGTGTCGTTCACATCCCCTCCCACTGAAATGAAAGCTATGGGCGGCGCGACGAAAGACATACCGGAGTCGCCACCCCTGGTGTTACCGCCGCGCCGCCCAAGCATCCTCATGGCGGCAAAAGGACTCGAAGCTAAAGCCTGGAGGCCAACCCCAAGCTCCCCTTACTAGCATATTCAAGATGGAGAAAGACAGAAGAAGAAGTGGATGTTGTTGGATGCCTCCGTTCCACCCCCGCTCTCCCTTTTATAGGCAGACAGGGGGGCTGGGGGCTGGATCCACGGCGAGTGACCACCACCCTCCTCCACTAGTTCAAGGGAGCTGGGCCCTCGCCATCATGCTCTCCCACGCCACGCGCCTCCGTTACCTACCCCGTGCGATGCATGCAGCATACGTGGCTAAGGATAAGGGCACGGTGGGAAGAGTAAATTGGTCGTTTCTATCCCGTGCGTTAAAGTCATTCACGGGCCATTACTAGAGCGGTCCCACCACCATTGCCCTTGCTCGACGCATGGGAAAACCGAAAACTGGCCCGGAATCAAGACTATTGAAGAAGCAGAGAGGATCTCAAGGAACCAACTTCTTCAACAGCGCTGCCTGTGCACTTGCTAGGCCCTACCCTGACGATGCTCGACAGCGTGTTCGGGGCAGGCCCAGGGGTTCTGCCGGTGCAACAGACATAGGGCCTATTGACCTGACCGTGCACATGCTTAAGATCAAGATCGAAGCACCAGAACAAGAGACCAAGAGACTCGAAGGACCAATTAACAGATCAGAAGGAACCAAGACTAATACAAAGGAGCCAAATACTACCAAGGAAGAGGCCTCCCTTGCCAGGCAGGCGAGCCTGGCAAGGGGCGAGGCCACCCCCAGAAGAAGAGGACCAAGGCGTCCCGGCAGGGCCTGCAGGGACTCGCGGAGACCAGATCACCCCACCGAATGCTCCACCACGACCCACGTCATGGTCAGTGCAGTGTCAAGACGTAGGATGATTAAGTGGCAGCCATTCGCCACATGGCGGCCACTTCCTACCAAGTGAACCCACAAACGACACCCATCCAGAGGCGTGTCAAGCGAGAAGGTGTGGAGCTGGCGAATTAGCCCGACAAGCCTTGCCGGGCCACCAATGACATGACACTAAGCGGTGCATTAAATGCATGATGTCAGCCTGCAGAGTTAGGTATGATAGCACTGTTTGCTATCATATCAGTGTCTAATGACTTATTTGCCACTATGGTAACACCTTGATCTATAAAAGAAGGCCCATGGCAACGATTCAAGGGGTTAGAATTTTAGATCACTCACACCACCATACGCGCATAGTCGCCGCTGCCCCGAAGCAACCCTGTTGGGCAAGTGTACTACGCACCACCACCACTTTTTCCCAATCAATCCACCAAAGCAGGAGTAGGGTTTTACGCCTCATGGCGGCCCGAACCTGGGTAAATCTGCCTGTGTGATCCCTGTCGTGCTGCCATGCGTTGGTCTGCTCTTTGTGCAACGTGCCCCCCTGCCGAACCAGCAAGGGGTCATCCTGGTCCCATAGGTGCCCATGGTCTCCTACGACAGATCTCCTCTCTACCAAAAATTCTTCAAGTGTTGTTTTTACCTGACTTTCAATTCTTCGGCACTTCCTTATGGCCAGTCTTGGGAATCTCATTTAAGTTATGCTTAACTATTAGATTCCTCAATTGTGATGTACGACTCTGGAACCTAAGTCAAGAACACTTAGTGAATTCCGTCAAGACATTAATGGTAAAATTTCCTCAACTGGTTTATTTTGAAAAACTTCTGAGAACACATATGACTCTTCCAAATTTCCTCGCAACTATACTCTGCTCATAGGTACACATGTCTATCGACGAATCTCTAGCACTAGTAGAGTGAGCTGCTATACAAACGGTTTTTAACCCCATTCCACGATGGCATTTTAAACCGTCGCCTAGTGAGTGTGGGCGATAGGGGGGTCCTTCCCACACGACCCATAAACCATCGGGGATAGGGAGTACAATGCATATGTTTTCGATAACTAAGCGTATGCGTTGCTGGCATGTATCCCAAACATGAGTCTTCAGACAATTGTTTGTGATATCTCGCATATCCCAAATGCTCCATCCTTGCTACTTGTTTGTGCTTGCATTACCATCATAGTCAGACTTATGTAGTTTTAACTTACCAGGCACGGTCCATGCACAGTCCAGGCATGGGATTTTTTTCAGGCACGTACCAAATTGGTTCTACAATTACGATGCGCGCCACATCACAAATAGTTCATGATTGTAAAGTTCGTATGATAAGGTGACAATCACAAACATTTAGTTTTCTCGCATCGCTTGTGATATTGTCTGACATCACACACGCTCTGCAAATGGCAACTATGTGCATGATTACGCACATTTCCTCTTCATGAACCATGTTGGATTATGATGTATATAACACACACTGTGCTTTTATAGATCGTGTCCGCCGTAATGACCTGCAAACCTTATTTTCACCCTAATTTAATTGCTACTATTTAAAATTGTACCAAATTTCAATTTGAAAGCAGGCTATAACTTCATTCATATCCATCAAGTTCAACTACAAATGGATTATTCGATTCACAGGTACATATGTTCAAGAATTACATCAACAAAAGAATTACATAAGCACCAAATAAAGAATGATGAACCAGGGTTGTATACTTGTACTATTAAATATGGTAAAGAAAGAGGTGAGAGACATTCGGGTTGCTGAACAAGGTGAAGCGGAATGCCCCTATTGTGCTCTCCTCCATGCAAAAGGCACACACGACTCTAGTCCAACCCCTTGTGATGGTCGGCCGCCAATCATGTAGTTTGAGAGGTAATCTTGAGTAAACTGCTTCAGGAACTACTGCAAAGAAAAAGGATTCAGACATTCTCATCTAACACAACTCATTATGTGCAGTAAAAGGAAGGCTATGGAGTTTTTACTTACCATGTTGCAGCTCACTGTTGTCTTGCATAAAGTGTAAACAAATAGTTCGATTGACATCTTTTGACACATTTTAATAACAATGTTTATCAGTTTCCTCACTTGATGTTGGTTCATGAATATCTTATTGCCCCATACACAGAAGGGGTCGAAGTGTGGATCTTTGCTAATGACATATGTACCTAAAAGCACCAAGTTAATATTAGAAGCTAAACAACAATTGCACAATGATGTAGTACAACACTCCCTCCATCCCATTATATAAGATCTTATTACATCCCACATACTCACTTATTGGATGGATTAACATATTATATTACGGGATGGATGGAGTTTATTACATTGTTACAAATATCGGCCGATTAACTATAGTTAACTATAGTTGTGTTGTTGTTGTTGTTGTTGTTGTTATTGTTGTTGTTGTTGTTGTTGTTGTTGTTGTTGTTGTTGTTGTTGTTGTTGTTGTTGTTGTTGTTGTTGTTGTTGTTGTTGTTGTTGTTGCTGCTGCTACTGCTGCTGCTGCTGCTCTTCCATATATATCTAGACATCATCAGAACATTAAGGTAACACTCTTCCTTGTTGCATATTTAGTCATTCAATACAATGCATGTTGCTATGTAGCCTCAGATATATTAAATATGTCCCTAGTTAACCTACTGATAAATGGGTTACAGATATATTCAGTGAAATGTACAATTTGACATTAATCTCTTATCAGCCCCCAGGCTATATGGTACCAGCTACCGATATCCTGAATGGTGAGTATATATAATCAATGCGAGTACATCTAAAGGTATGTTAAGCACAACAGGCTAAACATCAACCAAATATATCCATGGTGACAACATAGTCTACAAATGATAGTTTCAGTGTGCAGGTTTAAGCATGCTAGTAAAGCAAAACTAGAAGTGGAAAGGTGTGTTAACTGCAACAGACATAACATTTAAAAACAAGCAAATATAGTCATTCAAACTGGTATTGTGCAGGTCTAAAGTACAATAGATATTGTTAAAGACGGAAAGGCGTGTAACTGTAACATCCTTAATAGCAACCAAATATCGTAATTCATAGTGGTATTGTTGAAACTACTATTGATGAAATCGAATTGCACGGCAAATAGTTGCACATATATAGCATCACATTGTGAATAACTGAAATAAACAAGGCATAAGGCCATCTCTAGCCGATACCCTAAAAGTTAACAGAGTAAAACCCTTAGTGCAGTATATATATACTCCAACAATTTTTGGCCGTTTCTAGTCGATCCCCTAAACTTAATGTTGTAAACTTCAATTTGATCAAGTTCAAAGTCGATTCAACCAAAATTAGCATGCATTCAAATATAAACATAGATAGTTTTGCATAATCGAACATAAAACATAAATTTAAACTAAACTAAACTACATTCGGTAGAAGTGGAGGTTGAGCCAATTGTTCCTCGTTAGGTATGGTGTGCTATGAGCCGGGTCCGGGCCGGTGCCGTCATCGGGGTCGTTGGGGAAGACACTCCTCCATTCGTCGATGTCAATCTCCTCGCCCTCGTCGCCCACCTGGACGTCGTCCGTGCCGCCGTCCTCGCCACCTTTGACACCATCATAGAAGCACTATAACATCGCCGTCCTCCATGCCGACAAAGATCTCTCCGCCTCCACGAGCTCCGGGTGCTGCTGGGGGAGCTCTTGCATGTAGGCCTCAGCGGCGGCCTCGGCCTCGAGGCGCTCCCTTGCCTCGCGATCCTCCCACACCATAGCCGAGCTCACCACCCCTGGCTCCGGTAGGATGAGGTCGATCAAACATGTGTCAAAGGGTAAAATGAGCCTAGCCGCCGCATGGTGGTAGCGGGCCTACTAGTGGTCGTACTCCATGGCCACGAGCTCGACTGTGTGGAAGCTATCGAGCCACCGGCGGGTGTGGGTCTCCCGATCCATAATCTCGGTGATCCACCCACCGCCGCTGCCGGACCCGGAGGTAGGACATCATCAGTGGTCGGGCCTGAGGGAGGATGGGGAAGTCCTCGAACCGGTGTAGGGGTGCGGCGGCTGGCGGATCGGGCGACCGGCAACGGCGACTCGATAAAGAGCCCGTGGTGGACGATGGGGACACCTCGGCGGCCACCTCGCTAACATCGGGCGAAGGGACCGCGATAATCCTCTTTTGGGCCATTGGCTCCTCAAGCTCCCCGGCACACAGGCAGAGGTCGACCATGGAGGCGGTGGCAGCGGCGATGGTGGCAGCCTACCAATGGTTTCGATCGAGGAAGGGGTGGTGTGTGTCTGTGTGAGCGGAGGTTTTGTCATGTGTGGGGGGGGCAAGGTGGTGTTCAAAGAAATACCGGTAACTAAAAATTTTACTAGGTGGGAGTAAAATGCTGGGGCTACTGAAAATTTGGATCAAGGGCGAGCAGATATTTTTGAGATTGCGAGGGGTGCAGAGGCGGGAGTATAATGTTGGGGCTACTGAAAATTTGTATCAAGGGATAGAAGTAGAGCGGGAGTTACAAACATCACACACGGTCAAACATACAAATCGTGTGCTATCAAATAGGAAAACCTCCAGGCGAGTAGATGTTTTTGAGATTGCGAGGGATGCAGGCAGGAGTAAAATGTCGGGGCTACTAAAAATTTGAATCAAGGGATTGAAATAGAGCGGGAGTAATAGACATCGCACACGGTCCACACATACTAGTCGTGTGTTATCAAACATAAAAACTTTCCAGACGGTAGATATTTTCGAGATTGCGAGGTAGTAGATATTTTTGAGAGTGGGAGGGAAGCCTCGTGGATCACAATCTACTATGCTGATGTGACTGATAGGGGCACGGGCGTGGCACACGGGTAGTCTGAGTGAACCGTGTTTATTGCGTCCCCAATCGTAGATGGTTGTTGCATCCAACTCGTCTGATGTTTACAAATTTGGCAAAAAGAATAATGCGGGAAAGGGTATGAACTCGAACACACTTGCATGTGGACCAAATATATGTATGAAAAGGGTGGTTTGATGTTCAAATACCCAATGCACAAGTTTGATGTGCCACCTGTCGCACAAAGTGTACAGTATTGCTAGTCAGCCATCCCCTACGAACCCCACTTCGTGTCAGTGGTAAGGGAATCCTAGCTATGAACACATGCCCCCAAATAGCTAGGTCTAAAATCTCACCCTACCATAACACAAAACCTATAGGAATCCATCATGGTCAAACCCCCTTTCGCTTCCAGAAAAAGGTGGACCGTGTGCCAGCCCACAAATGTGGGCTTGTGGCACGAGATGGGTGAGACCACATACGAACCACATGTGGGTGGCCCTAATATATGTATGAAAATGGTGTGGTGTGATATTTAACTACCATTCACAACTTTTATGTGGCACATGTGCCTCGCAAATTAGCCGGACTTCCCCGAACCCACGGAGGTTGCAGGTAGTGCGAAGTAGCCCCCCCCCCCCACACACACATCAGGGGGAGAGGGCATCTCACCAAGATATATTGTAACATGGACAAGCAGAATCCAACTTGGTTGTGTAACCTCTCTCGCTTATTATTGGTCAAAGTGATGGACGTCCACACGGACCCGTAAAATGGGCTAGCTTGTCGCTGATAACCTTGCGAGGGAGTGCCAAAAGTCAAAACCCACTCTATGCATGTGGCGCAAACATATGTATATGGAAGTGTTGTGTGGTGTTTGATTACCCAATGCGCAAATTTGATGTGGCACCATGCTTTGGAACCCTAAAATCCCCACACTAAGCGAGGGTTCACGATGCGTAGCATGCGCTCAAACTTAATTAGGCCTGGAATGATAGACCTACTATACGGCAACACAAACCAAAGAAGAAGAATCCATCCTGGTAACCTTTCTCGTCGTCGGTCGAAATGATGGACGTCCATGCAGGCCCACGAATATATAGGCTTGTCGCTGATAATCAAGCGAGTCAGAGTGTCCAAAGATAACCATTGCATGCATGTGTCCCAAACATATTTATGGAGGTGCGTGATGCATGCATATGTGTTGAATACCCAATGCACAACATTGATGTGGTGCATGCGTTGAAAATCGCACAGTCCCCGCACAAAGCAAGAGGTTCATGATGTGTTGTGTGCTCGCCCCCCCCCCCACTTCGATCTAGCGGGATGGATTCTTCTGTACACATGCGCTATTATGTAATCTCACATCAGGACCTATACCGTGAGATAAACAAGAAAGTAATCCCCTCCTAAGTCAAATTAATTAACCTCTCTCGCTGTCAATGAAAGTGATGGACCAAGTGAGCCCACAGATGGAAGCATTTTCGATAACTGCGTGAGTGAGTGACAGAGGACAACCATCATCGCTTGCATGTGTGCCAAACATATATATGGAGAGGTGTGTGGTTGTGATGTTTTGAATACCTAATGCACAACTTTGATGTGGCATCTGCTTCGAAATTCATAAAGTCCCCACACAGAGTGAGGTTCATGACACCTAGTATATGTTGGTCCCATCCCCCCTTCGACACGTACTATATACTCCTACCGTAACACAGCCCTAAAAGAATTAATCATCCTTGTTCGTCAAACTATACCTCTCTCTCATTTGGTCAAAGTGATGGAGACGACTTCGCGGGTCCACAGGAGCGAAGCATACGTCGCACACGTGTGAGCATCCTATAAAGGACAACCACCGTCTGCATGTGGCCCGAAGAGGTGTTTGTGTGATGTTTGAATACCCAATGCACAACTTTGATGTGGCACCTAAATATACCTCGGAAACTGAAAAGTCCACACACAGAGTGAGGTTCATGATGCGTGGTATGTGCTAACCCCCCCCCCCCCACCCACCCACCCATTCGAGGCGTGGTATATATATACTCCTATTGTAGCACAAACCAAAAAAGAATTATTCCTTGATGGTCAAATTAACCTCTCTCTCTCTCTCTCTCTCTCGTTGGGTCAAAGTGATGGAGGACAACCTCGCGGGCCCATTGATGGAAGCACCGCACACGAGTGAGTTCCTATAGGGCAACCACCACCTGCATGGTTTTGTGTGAGGCCATCGCAACTAGGTGGTTGCTCGAATGGGGTTGATCGAGAACGAAGGATACAAGTGTACCCACGTTCGGCCCCTCACGGTGGAGATAAAGACCTACTTCATGCTTGATTGATGTTGCTAGAGATCTTGATTACAAGGATGCGGACTCACTCACCTAGCTCTCGAGAGTTAGCAACTTAAGTCTTTTAGTCCTAGGGGCTCCCCTTCATATAACAGGGCGAGTCCCTAGGTTTACAACAGAGTGAATCGTAATAACAACCCGTAGCCCACTCTAATTCTTATATGTCTTGCCCAAGTGATGCGGAGCATCCCACGATCATCCCTATGGACTTATCTACATCTCCCACGACACCACTTGGACCAATGACAAGAGCTCGAGCAAAGGCTACCGAAGATAAGGTGAACTGGCTCCTCTCCGAACTACCACTTTCTACACATGAGACATGGCTACTACCTCAACCGGAAACACTATGTGTGATCAGGTATTTGGAGGAAGGCCATGGAACAGCTACATCCAATGGACAAGATGGAGAGGATACCGAGTACGAAGGACAAGAAGAAGAGCTACCAAAGAAGCTCTAGCGAGCGGACATCCGCCCAGGACCGGACGTCCGACACCTGACGCTCCAGCCAGCGGACGTCTGACCAGGACCGGGCGTCCGGCGCCTGAAGGCCCAGCCGACCCAAGTCCCAGCCGATGAGAGCTACAGCGAGCGGACGTCCGGGCCCCTATAGATGACCGGCAACACTGCCCAGCGTGCGGACGTCCGGCCCCCACCGGACGACCGACAATTCCACTCCCGAGCCGATTATGCGGAAGACGGAAGTGACGGAACCACCGGCCACCGGACCATCGGCCACTGGACCACCGGCCACGTTCGGACGTCCGGCAACTTGTTCACAGAACATAATTAGCGGAAGTCTGAGCCCTACCGGACGTCCGGACGTCCGCGAGCGACCGAACAACCGGTAGAGACAGGACGTCCGCTGCATGTGTGTGCGCAGATTTGGGCCCGAGGCCCATGTACCCTTTCATTCCGCCCCCTTTTGCACTTAGACTATAAATAGAACTCCTCCTCCTCCTAGTTAGGGTTAGCATTGTGATAGCTCAGATTTGAGATAGAGCTTTGCTCATCCACTTGGTTACTTCTCCTCGGAGCTCACGACCACTTTGGAGAAGATCCCCCAAGCAGATTCAAGACCCCATCATGGGAAGACCCTTCAAGACCTCCTCATAGAGAAGACCTTTTGTATCGTCCTTTGTTGACTTTGAATCGTGTATCACTCTTTGTGTTTCGAGGATGTAGCATATGTGTGACCAAATGTTGTTGGATGAGTGATTTCTCTCGTGTTTCCCCTCGTGATTTCTCCTCGTGTTCTTCATGTTCTTCGTAGGATCCCCTCCAATCATGAAAGATCGGGCATCTAGGGTTCTACCCTACATCACCAAGTCAAGCAATTCCGTATGGGCCTTCTGATTAAGTCGGCCCACCTTCTTCAATACAAGTCGGCCCATGGTCGGGTCGCTTCACGGGCCTTCAGCCCTTGTACTCGTTGTGTCTCCTTGACCTGTAGAGTTGTATGACCCCAGTGCCTTCAGGCATGGGCCGGGTCATATTCAGGGTCGGGTCATGGTTTGGGGAAATATCCCCAACATTAGCCCCCAGTTTAATTTGGATTCATCCATGTTAAACTTGTCCTGAAAATAAGATGAAGAAAAAATAAGAGGTGAAGGATTAAGATCTGGATTTATTTCTTGATCCAGAATCACCTCATCCCTCCATCGCTTCTTGTTCTCTTTATGACACGCCCGGCCGGGTAAAACTCACACGCTGGGTTGCAGGGCTTGTTGCACACTTATCATTTATGTGCTTTCTATACCATGACATCACTTCACTGATCTCTAGAATTCACGCGTGACATCACAACAAATCTTTGACGGGTTTTGACTTGTGCGAGAATTGAGGCACTTTTTCATCCAAAATTTGTTGTGCCGCCTGGAATTTCGCTCCTGCTGTTTCGGGTTCCATCCTCTATATAAATAGGCCCAAGGACCCCCGGGGTTCACTTTTTACCCCATCTTCTCTCCGTACTTATTCTTCATCTTACTCCTAACTATATTGTGCCCTTTTGAGCTCGCTGCCTCCAACGACGACAGTATCAATAGAGCCACCACTGTCCGAACCTTCGTCGGGGCTACCGCAGCCGCACTGGCAAAGCTAGAAGCCTTGAAATCCTTCCTTTTGCATATCTATAAGCGCTTGATCTTTCTTCGCCATTGTTCATCCCGAGTTTGTCAGAATCACTTCGTAGTTCATTGCATTACGAGATTTAGATCTCAAATGTGATTTCAATCCATAAGGAACTGTACTTCCTCCGTAATGCACTCGCCGTTTTCATAGATTCCCTTTATCATCTCAGAGAAACCCATTGGAACTCACAGGAGTTCATATTGTTTACCCTAGGTTCTTGAAATTTCTCCTTCAAGTACCATTTTTTAGATCTGTGTCAAAGTAGAAAACTGCATAATAACAGTTTGTAGTCGCGTTGACCCAGATTCCTTTAACACTTGTCAATTGTACTGCCATCTTATGCCAGCTCATGTTGTTCCTATAAGTGCATCTAGTGCCCCTTAGTGATTTTGGTGTACTGAAGACTTATAGGTTAAGGGACTAATATGTTTGTGAGTGTACACAGGCTCTATAAGTCGATGAGGAGTTTGATATTTATAGTGAAAGTCGACCCCTAAAAATGAATGTCTTCGGCTGAAGACTTTGGTTCTCCTGAAGACTTTGAAAGTGAAGAAATTGGTGTGACCTTGAAGACTTGGATATTCATGCGAGGATTATGAAGCGTGAAGACTTTTGTTTTCGTAGTTTCATTTTCTCCTTCTTGAGTCATAGGAAACACTGTACTGTTAAAGGGGGTCGAGGTAATACTAAGGAAACTAATTTCCAAGTGATGCTCATCTCAAATCCTACACCTACCCAATCCTTTCGAGTGAAGCCATTGAAAATCTCATATCAGTTCAGTCAATTTCTTCAGTGACAGAGACAAAGATCTTCTGGTCTCTGAGGAATTTGTCCTGACTGAGGAGTTAGGAATTCTCCAGTGCGGATTGCCTACACAGCGAGGAACATGATAGCCCTAAGGAATTTGAACCTCAAATCCGACCGTTGTTATGCTACGCGCCAACCGTCCAAAATATCCTACCACCTAATGGTCATATCCTTTAAGGGTATTTATGTCTTATCATGTCGGGCGGCTCCCTAGGCTATAAATACCCGCCCCCTACAACCACTAGCTGGTTGGCTGCTCCGAGAGGAACTGACACTTGTCAATTGAGAGCATCCCATCCTCCGAGGACTTTGAGCGAAAATCATCAAGTGAGGAAAACCCAAATCCCAAACCCAAAGTGATTGAGCATCACTGAAGAGATTGTTCCTGTGTGGAACCGACGCTTATTACCTTTGAGGACTGTGTATCCTCCAGATGGTTAGGCGCCATGGTCTGAGCATCCAAGAGGAATTGTGGATCGCCGAGTGACCAAGCCTGTGAAGGTTTGGAAGTCACCTGTGAAGACTTACCACGAGTGTTGAGCGAGGTATGTGTGATCTTAGCTCAAGAAGAATACGGTGAGGACTGTGTGTACGGGACTGTTTGTCCTCGAGTTTAAATACTCAGCCGCTCCAAGCAGACGTACAACTGTCACAGCAGTTGGAACTGGTCTACCAAATCATTATCTTCACCAAGCCTACTGGTTCTATTTTCTCAACCCCTTCATTTCCTCATTCATGTGTTGATGAACCTGATCATACTGTTTGAAGACTTTGACTAAAGACTTTCTACATTTCCTCAATCCAATTTCTTCAGTCACATTGTCTTCAGCCTACTTATCCTGTGTTTACGCTTTCTGTACTCTGTGTCTGTCTTTCATTTCATCATGATGACTATGCTATTGCTCTATTATGCTTATACCTGAGTACTTATTCCGCTGCTTGTAGTTCGTGACCTAGGAATTTCCTCACCCTGAAATTCCTTAGTGACGAATTTTGTAAAAATCGCCTATTCACACCCCCCCCCCTCTAGTCGACTTAACGCACTTTCAATTGGTATCAGAGCAAGGTACTCCCTTGTTCTGTGTGATTTTGGTTTAACCACCTAGAGTTTTAGTTATGTTGACTGCAGGAATGAAGAAAGTGTCTTGCCCCATCTTTGACGGTCATGAGTATCCCAAGTGGAAGGCCATGATGAAGAAGTGACTCATGGCGATGAACAGCGAACTGTGGACAGTCACTGAGATTGGTCTTACCGATCTATGCAAGATGGCGGAGGCTGATGATATTCGCAAGTACACTCTACTCAACCTCACGGTGAAGGATGCCATCTGCTCCTGTTTGTCCCAAAATCAGTTCAGGAACATCATGCATCTCAACCATGCGAAGCTTATCTGGGACCGACTCTCCAAAGTCTACAAAGGTCATCGTACTCGTGATGATCCATGGTTTTAGGATTTCAAGGAATCACTCAAGGAGATGACTTTCGCACCTGAATCATCATCCAATGCACCATGCCTTATGGCAAAGGGTGCCAAGGTAACTGAATGCTACCTTTCTGAATCTAGTGATGATGAATCGGGTGATGAATTTGTACCTAGCTATGTGAAACTTGCTTCCCTTGCCACTAAACAACAAAGAGCTCTTGAAAAAGTTCAAAACATGCTTGATGAAAGCGATGATATGTTGGGTGAGGAATTAAATCAAACTAAGGTTTTGACTGATAGTCTTCAAAAACTTCAGTCTAAGCTTGACAACCTTCAAAATCATCATAACACTCTCTTAACTGATCATGAGAAGCTTTCTTATGAATTTCTTCAGAGAAAGCAAGATCTTGAGAAGTTAAAAGTGAGTTATGAAGATCTTCAGAAGGAAAATGATTCATTGCTTGCTCAACAGATCAGTTCCGCTCAGGAAGAATTTATTCCACCATGTCTGAAATGCATTGAGTGTGAATCGCTAATTCATCACCTGAATGTTCAAATGCTTCTATTGCTGCAAATTCTTCAACTGTCTCTATGGTCACAAATTCCTAATCTGAGGATACCACAAGTATCACTGATGATAATGCAAGGCTGAAGAAATTGTATGTGACAGGCATTTACAAAAGCCTCAAAGGGCATCAGACTCTATGTGATGTGCTCAAAAAGCAGATCTTGAACAGGAACCCTAGGAAAGAGGGTATTGCCTTTGAGAGGAAACTCAATGCTGATGGGACCTACTGGAAACCTAAGTAGTATCCCAAAACCTCATGGGTTGCTGCGAAAGGACCTCCTGTAGATCCATGCACTCTATCTGGCTTTACTTGTGATTCTTCATATTCCTCTGATGAGTCATTTGACTCCAACTATAAACTGTTTAAGAATCAGAATCGTGAAGTATTTGCTCGATATGTTGGAACTAACTGCAGGAACGGTCCCCCTATGAAGAAAATCTGGGTTCCTAAAAGGTGCCTTGAAAATCTTCAGGTGAATGTCATCATGACACCACCCATGAAGAATAGGAACCCCAGATCAAAATCTTCATATGGATCCAAGTCCTCATATGGACCAAATTCTTCATATGGATCAAATTCCTCACATGGATCAAAATCCTCACATGAACATCATCATGCTAACACTTTTGTTTTGCAGGGAAAGTCTAAAGGCCATGAATATGTGCATTATTCTTCAAACCATTATGTTCATAAGTCCTCAAAGAATTTCTCTGCTTACTCATATGCTTATCCTAACCACTCTTCTATGAAACGAAGTGCACTGGCTTCAATGCCATCTTTTTCTTATGGATCTCGCAGAATGATGAATTCTTTGCCACCCCTCCAGATGTGGGTGGTGAAGAAAAAGAACTAATATCTTTTGCAGGGTCAGGTCTCCAGATGAACTTGATCGTCTGAAGAAATTGCTGGAGACCTGAATGTGCTTGAATGGACGCAAGCTAATCAATGAACAAATGAATCACTCATTTCTCACGTCCTCATATTGCTATGTCTATTACTGTTGATGAAATTGATATCATATTCTTCACTGATGAAGTATATGGGTTCATAAGTTGCACTAATTCATCTGCAGGATGAACAACCTAAAGCTACTGAGTGGGTCCTCGACAGTGGATGTAAAATCACATGACCAGTGACAGGAACTTGTTGATGGACATTGGTTTGTCACCATCTCATCTGAAGCATATCACCTACGCTGACAAAGGCAAAAGCAAGGAAGTCTTTAGATGATTTTCCTCAAGAGCTACTACTAATTTCGGTGTGAAGATCAAGCATATCAGGAGTGATAATGGAACGGACTTCAAGAACACTGGCTTCAAAGAATATCTTGATATACTTGGTATTACTCACGAGTTATCTGCTCCTTATACTCCTCAGCAGAATGGCGTCGTGGAGCGCAAGAACAGAACTCTTGTTGAGATGGCTCGCACCATTCTTGATGAATACAAGACACATCAGCGCTTTTGGCCTGAAGCCATTGATACTGCATGCCACATCATCAACAGGGTATATCTTCACAAATTCTTCAAAAAGACCTCATATGAACTCCTCACTAACAAGAAACCCAATGTAAGTTATTTCAAAGTCTTCGGTGCTAAATGCTGGATTAGAGATCCTCACCATCACTCTAAATTTGCACCGAAAGCACATGAGGGTTTTATGCTTGGTTACGGAAAGGACTCGCACACCTACAGAGTCTTCAACATCAATCATCACAAGATTGTTGAAACTGTAGTTGTGCGGTTCGATGAAACTAATGGCTCGCAAAGAGAGCACCTACCTCCTGTGCTAGATGAAATGTCACCTGAGGAATCCATCAAGTTCAAAGCTACTGAGGATATCAACCCTAATGAAGAATCTGCTGAAGAAGTCATTCCGGATCGTGAACAAAATCACACTGGTGCTGCTGAAGAAACTAGTCCTGAAGAAATTGTTGGGCTTAAGCAAAGTCGTCAACCCGCACATCCTTGCGTTGCAAACGAAGTGCAAATCGAGAAGATTATCGATGACATCAATGCACCAGGTCCTCTCATGCTCTCCAAAGTTCACATTTATCTAACTTTTGTGGGCATTTTGTGTTTGTCTCTATCATAGAATCCACAAAAGTTGATGAAGCATTCATGGAATCTGAGTGGATTCAAGGCATGCAAGATGAATTGCATCAATTCGAGCTCAACAATGTGTGGGAGCTTGTCAAGCGACCAGACCCACATAAGCACAACATCATCGGTACCAAATGGATCTACCACAACAAACAAGATGAAAATGGCCTTCTGGTGAGGAATAAGGCTCGTCTTGTAGCTCAAGGCTACACACAGGTTGAAGGAATGATTTCGATGAAACTTTTGCACCTGTTGCTAGACTTGAGGTTATTCGCATATTGCTTGCTTATGCTAACCATCGTAATATCATCTTACATCAAATGGATGTGAAAAGTGCATTCCTCAATGGTAAGCTTGAGGAAGAAGTATATGTTGCTCAACCACCAGGTTTTGAGGATCCAAAATTTCCAGATCACGTCAACAGACTCAACAAGGCCCTCTTTGGCCTCAAGCAAGCACCTCGGGCGTGGTATGACACACGGAAGGAATTCCTCATGAAGAAAGGCTTCAAACCCGGTTCACTTGATCCAACTCTTTTCACCAAAGCAAATGATGATGAATTATTCATGTGCCAAATATATGTTGATGATATTATCTTTGGTTGTACTAACCAACATTACAGTGACGAATTTGCCTATATGATGAGTGAAGAATATCAAATGTCTATGATGGGAGAATTGAAATTCTTTTTAGGTCTTCAAATTCGTCAACACTACAATGGCATATTCATATCTCAGGATAAATACCTCAAGGATGTGTTGAGGAAATTCGGCATGCAAGATTGCAAAGGCGTCAAAATCCCTATGCCCGCAAATGGCCATCTATGCACTGATGAAAATGGTAAAGACTTCGATCAAAAGGTATACCACTCCATGATTGGTTCTTTATTGTAACCATGTGCATATAGGCCGGATATTATGCTTAGTGTTTGCATGTGTGCCCGATTTCAAGCTACACCGAAGGAATCACACCATAAGGCTGTGGAGCATATTCTTTGATATCTAGCTCACACATCAACACGTGTATTATGGTATCCCAAGGGCTCTTCCTTTGATCTCATTGGATATTCAGACTCTGACTATGCTGGTGATTGGGTGGACCGCAAGTCAACGTCAGGCACATGTTATTTCCTCGAACGATCCTTGGTATTTGGTCCTCGAAGAAGCAGAACATCGTATCACTCTCTACTGCTGAAGCTGAGTACATTGCTGCTGGATCTTGTTGTGCTCAATTGCTATGGATGAAGCAAACCCTCAAGAACTATGGCATCAATGTGAAGAATGTGCCACTCTACTGCGACAATGAGAGTGCTATCAAGATTGCACACAACCCAGTTCAGCACTCGAAGACAAAGCACATCCAGATTCGTCATCATTTTCTTCGTGACCATGTGTTGAAGGGCGACATCTCCATCGACCACGAAAATACTGAAGACCAGCTAGCCGATATCTTCACAAAGCCCTTGGATGAGAAGATATTTAGCAAGTTGCGGTGTGAGCTAAATATCTTAGAATCTTCGAATATTCTGTGAAAAGGACACACATCCTAACACTTACGCAAACTTGATGACTTAGATGTGCAACACATGAAGTAACCTCTTTCTTCAATCAATGAAGATTAACCCTCTAAGTGTGAAGAAATTAATGAAGAACTTTATTCTCAGAATCCTACGACAATTGTACATGGTGTCTGAAATCATCATTCTTATACGGTGGGATACGCCACCAACCAAAGTTGAAAATCTTCAATTTCAGTTTTTTTTGAAATTCCTCGGTTTTTTCAAATTCTTCAACTTTGCATTGTATTCACTCTTTCCGCCGTTGTTCCTCATTGACTATACATATATACTTGAGTTTATGTCCTCTACAACATTCACTTATTGCTAATTCTTCAAGTTGATTTCTCTGCTAAGTGAATGTGATCGGACCCGTTCCCCCTCTATGCTAAACTCAACCCAGTCTATTCACAAATTCTTCATATGTGTTCTATTTGAAACCCGTTCAAAATCTTCACTGTGTCCTTGTCAGCTAAAGAAATTGCGAATAAAACTTTAAAATATTCTTATCTGAATTTTCGGCTTTTGCCGCTCAAACTGTTACACTTCCCACGATAAGAGTTATCTATTCACCCATGATCTTACACGATCTCCACCACACTGTACATGGGTGACACATGTTGCTAGGATGAGAAGGGTCAGGGGCACATTTGTCCATTTTCCTCAGGCGATCGGTTTTTTCACTGCGGCTATAAATACCTTTTGAAGCCCGCATTTACCCCGCTCGATCTCACTCCCCTCGCTCGAGCTCTCAAGCCCTAGCGCCGCTGCTACCTTCATCATCACCGGTGAGGAAGAGCTTCACTGCCTCGACCTCATCGCCGTCGTACTCGTGCCGGTCGCGGACATCTTCTCTCCGCCGCTGCCGTAGCCGTCTTCCTCTGCCAAGTTAGGGCGTGGAAGATCTGGACAGACGAACTTCTAAATCTACACTCCCAGTTCGTCGTGTTCTTTGTCAAGGGTAATTAAAAGTTAATTTTACTGCCTTTGTTACTACTGATGATTTTCATCAAATCTTCAAAAGGTGTTTATTCTTCAACTTCCACACTCTAAACACCTCGCACAATCATCTGTTCTTGATCTGTTTCTCTACGTGACGTTTTTCTTCATGATTCCTCAATTGTGTGAATCTCACGATCCGCACAACTCGGGAACCTAAGTCAAAGAACGCTTAGTGAAATTCTTCAAGACACATCTGGTCAATTTCCTCGAACTTGTTCCGTTTTGCAAAAACTTCTGAGAACGCACATGACCTCTCCAAATTCTTCGCACCTATACTCTGTTCACAGGTACACATGTCTGCTGCTGAATCACTAGGTTCTCATCAACTTAACTCATTTGCAGCGTTCCTCGAAGAAAAGTTGCATACTTCCTCAGAGAACTCAATAGTTCAAATTCCTCAGCTGAAGAAAATGGCAAATGGCAAAAGACCTCAGAAGGGAGAAAAGAAACTGGAAGTCAACACTGCTTTTGAGATCCCTGCTGACATTTATGCAGGGTACTGCACGCCTGATGAGGCCACTCATGGGAAGGAAACCAAGAATGAGCGCAAGGTGCGGATACAGAAAATTGAATGAAGATGGGCACGGGAATGGAGGGAGTACATATATGTTACTCGAAAATATATGAAGAAATTCACTCTAAACCCTCCTTGCCCAAACCTCCGTTGGCACCTGGCCAAAGAGTTGATCCCACAAGCGTCAAGCATGGTGAGGATTATGCTGATGAATGGGCCAAGCGGCAAGCCAAGTTGGCCAAGCAGGCCAAAGAAGCGATGAAGAAATTCAATGAAGATTCTGTTGCTGCCGCTGCTGAGGCTACCACAAGCAAGAAGGCTATTCCCAAGAAGCCTGCCTGCTAACCTCAAACCTCAGCAATGCCCTCACGGCCAATCTTATTAGTGCCCTCACAACAAATACCTCAAGTTGCTCCAGTTCCTCAGGTTGCAAAACCCTTAGTTCCTCTGGCAAAGTCCTCGGCACCTGTGCATCTTGCCACTTGCCAAAGGACCACGGGCATTTCAATTGGCTCAGGAGCTTCTGCAAGTTCTTCAGTTCCTCATCTGTCTTCAAAAAGCGCCACTCTGCTGAAGACCAAGGCCACTGCAGGACGAGGCACTAGACCAAGTCCAAACAAGTTGCCTTCCAAGTACCATCTGACGATGATGAGGCTGATGATGAAGAATTAGCCGAACTCATCAAAGATAGACAGCAAAGGGCCGCTAGAGCCAAGGGAAGTGATGTGCCTCTTCTATTGGATCTGAAGAAGATCATGGATTTCATTGACCTCTGGCACAATTACCCGAACACTCCTTGGCCAGAGCTAGACCTCACTCCTGGACAAAGTCACATGCTGATGGCGTTCATCGCTGAAGAAAAATGGAAATATGATCAAGCCATGACTGCAAAGAAAGCCCAGTACAAGAAACAACGCTTTCTGAAGGACAACATTCTGAGGCTATCACCTGAACAACTCGTCACTATGCAATCTGAGATCAAGAAGCTCAGTGATGAATTTGACGCCTACAAGGCAGAATGGCTGGGAGCCAAAGTCAGATTTGTTAAAATGGCGAAGAAATTCACTTCCAATGTTGCCGATCCAATGCACATTGAAATTTCTCCAGCTGAAGCATCTGCTCAGCCAATTGAAGAACATGCCAGCACCGTTGTTGAAAATCAGGCTGCTGATGAAACTGCAAGCACCAGGGCTGAAGAAATTCCAGCCACAGAAGAAACTGCTAGGGCAACCACTAGTGTTGCGCCTGAAGAACAAGTCAGGACAGCTGAATCTTTTGAAGCTGCGCCTGAAGAAGCTGAACAAGATAGGACAACTGCACTGGTTGTGCCTGAAGAAATTGCCCCAATTTCCTCTGCTCCTCCTGCACCAGCACCAAGCCCAGTTCTTCCTTCTGCTCTGGAAGTGAAGAAAACAAAGGATGCGGAGCGAGCTGCTCTGAAGAAAAGGAAAGCATTTGCTTCCTTGGAATCTTCTGCACCCAAGAAGGCAAAGATTTTTGACAAGCTCACTCGAGAATCCAATTGATGATGTTCCTCTCTCAAGCATGCCATCGAAGGAACTCATTCCTTTTGGTGAAGATTATGAGATTCCAAAGAATCTGAAGAAGAAAATCCTTCTGCTGCATTGACAGAGCAGATGGATGAAGAAATTGAAGTGGACACTATCACTTCAACTCCCCTAGTATCATCGCCAATGCCTCAGCTCACAGCTGAAGAGGCAGGCGTTGAAGAAATGGAAGAAGATGAAGATGTGGACATTGGGAGCACCACACCTGCAATGAACGATGATTTTTGGGACAGTCAGCACCCCAACTCTCCTCTGTTCACACCGCTTCAACAAATTCCTCAGTCCCCAGTCTCTACAGAAGTTCACATGTGCTCTAATGAAATTCATACTACCCCTTCCATTCCTGAAAACATTCCATCCACTAGTGCTGATGACAAAGCTGTTGAAGAAATGGAGACCCAGGCTGCTACTGAAGCAGAGACCAAAATTCCTCAGCCTGTAGCTCCAGAGATTGAGATTCCTAAGATTGTGCTGCAATTGACTGATACTCCTCAGCCCAAGCCAAAGAACCCATTCACAAAGACGCCAAAATTCAAGGCTGATGATTTCTTCCATGAGCATGTGTTCTTCACCGACTACAACCCTTATGACGCTGCTCGTCTTAGAAGCAAGCGTTTCTGGACTGCCAGCCAAGCAAACTTCTATTCTTCACTGCTTTTCAATAAGGACAAAGTCTTCGACCATGAGCACATTCCTGATGTGGATATGGAATCGATGTCGTGCTTCACACCAGTCCTCGGTGTTATTCATGATGATGGATTGCTCAACTTCTGCACCGACATCTGTGATTGGAATGATGTAACATCCCAAATTTTCAATTTGGAATGTTATACATTAGATCATCATTGCATATCATATCATATTTTATTGCATTTTGGGTTGATCCTGGAAATTCTTCGCAACTCAAGGACCCACGGAGAGAGTTGGGGATTTCGTTATTTTTCATATTTAAGTTTTCTCAAATTTTGAAAAGAGGATCTTTCGATTTTAATTATTTTTCTCTTCGAATATTTCTTATATGAAAATAAAAGAGAAAGGATAAAATGACTTCCCCAAAATAAAGAAATATTGGAGGTTAAATATTAAAATCAAATAAGAATTTTATTTGGAGTTTTATCGCTATTTTATTTGAATTAGGGGAAAAATGTGTTTTTCAAAATTGCACTAGAGGCCCCAATAAATGTTCACTTTGTCCGCTATATTTTTAGAGGACGGGGAAAATTTATTTCAGGATTTTTGGAGTCCCTTTAGTATTTCTTTTCTTTGTTTTTCTGCACGGAATTATTTTAAAAAAAAGGTCAACTAACCTAGCCGGGCTGTGCTCGACTACGACTCGACCCGGCCGGCATTTACAACTCATGAGGCCCGAGCCTCCATAGCCACCAGCCCACCCTACCGAAACCCTAACCCTAACCTCCCCCCCCCCCCCGTCGCCCGCGCCGCCACCCGCGCCAGCCATCGCCCCGCCGCCCGCGCCACCGCTCGCCACCCTCACGCCGACCCCGCCGCCGTCGGCGGCCACTGCCTCGCCAGAGTTGCCCGCCACCGCCGCTGCCATCATGCGAACCGAGGTAGCCGTCGGTTTTATCCTAAAAACCGTTCGGTTTTTTAGAAACCCTTAGTTATTTTTATATTAGATCGGTTTTATTTTTTTCTTGGTTTAGTTATTTAGTGAATGCCTGTTTGTACGTTCGTTTTAACGAACGGTTTTCACCCGTTAGCCGCAGACAGCGAACATTCATTCGTTAGCCTGTTCGACAGTTTTTCTTTTTCCAGGGTTTTTTCCGATTATTTTCGATCGTGATTTCTGCCCTGATTTTTGTTTTAGTTTATCTTTCCGCTCTTTTATCGGAATCAGGCGATTCAAGCGCCTAGATCTTTGTCTCGAAGCCCTCTTTCTGTTTAAACAATTTGAACAAGATTTTTATAATGTAAAGTTTGACTTAAGTCCAGATTAGTAAACGGATCTTGTTTCTTTTGCAGTTTGAGTTTTGTTGCTTCGTTTGATTTGATTCTTTTTGCAAACCGGAGTTCTTAAGTTGAACTTTTTGGTTAGATCTCTTATTTGAGTTTTACCCGTGCTTGTAGTTGAGTGCTTATTGTATGCTTATTTGTTTGCGATAGAGTACCCGGAGTGCGAAGCGTGTTACTACGAGTCTCTAGGGTTCACGGATCATCAGGAAGGCAAGTAACACATTGATCATACCTATTTACTACCCAGTTTTATTGCATTAGATCAATCCTCAAAAAATTGCATGGTTAGGATCTGATTTAATATGTGGGTTTTGGGAAGTAGATGAGGTAGTACCTATTGCCCTGTTTATTATCTAACCTTTGGGAGTTACTTCTACGATTGCTTATATTGCTATGCTATGCTTGTAGACATGGTTTGGGTGAGTGTATCCATGACAGATGTGAGTATTGTTAATTAATGGTTGACTTAAGGTGGTTACTTAAATACACATCCGGGTGGATTGCTTCAGGCACCCTGAACTACCCAGTGGTTGTCAGGGCACCTGGAGAATCCAGTATTGTCCTAGGATATCCTGGAGTACCTGTGTGATCATCCTACGATCCGCCACCCAGGCTCAAAGAGATCATAAGATTATTCATGCTGGAAACTTCCGTGTGCAGCCACAAGCCATTATGGGCTCTAGCATAGTTGAGTAAGTTGTGTGAAGCTCTTGAAGAGGTAGACTAGCAGATGTAGTGGGTTGTAGGTGGTACTGTCTATCCAGAGTAGAGAGTTAATGCTTTAGAAAGACGGTGTCTCGATTCTTCGACCTTGGATGCATTCGAGTCTTGTGGGGAAAAGTGCGCAAACCTCTGTAGAGTGTACAAACTGATCATGATTAGATGTGTCCCCGGTTATGGACGTTTTGAGTATCTAGTTCTTGGATTATCATGATTGATCTCATCACTCTTAATATAACTTGATTGGGTTTAATGATGATGTTTAATTGGGATTGAGTTGGAGGAACCTTCTCAATGTTTAACAACCACCATGATAGTTAAATAAAATTTATTCCTTTGTTGTAGGGAAAATTGGCTTTTTGCAAAACTGTTAACCATAGAGCTTTCCACCAGCCATATATGGATGTAGTGATAGCAATTATTCTGTTCATTACTCTATGTGTTACATTGCCAGCATATTCCATGTGTTGACCCATTTCGGGCTGCAACGTTCATGTTGCAGACTTTTCAGACGACGAGTAAGGTACCATGGGTCGTTGTCTTTCACTCAGTGATGCCGTTGGAGTTGATGGACTCACTTTATCTTCCAAGCCTTCCGCCGTTATCGATTTTAGATGGCCTTAGGCCATATTTATTGTAATAAGTTCTCTTTTGAGACATTCGTTGTAATAAGTGTGTGATTGCTACTCTGTTATAAATCCTCAAGTACTGTGTGTGTCAGCATTATAGATCCAGGGATGACACTGATGCACAGAGATCAGACTGTTTGAGGTCTGGTCGCTACAAGATGGTATCAGAGCACACGCTAATTGTAGGACACGACCACTAAGCTAAAGCCCTAGATCACTACTCTCTTCTCATTTCTGACTTCTCCCCCTTTTCTACTCATTAGGATGGAGGATGCAAGCACAAGTTCACACAACCGGATGAAGACACACCTTTTGGACGGCACTTGAAGGAAGTTACTAGGTACCTGAACATCGGATACCAAGCTTCGCCGGGACCTACATCGCCACTTTACCTGAATAGGAGCGTTGGATGATTCGAGTTCAAGTTCCAGGAAGGACGTTCATGCCAGTCACAAAGCCCATAGAGTTTTCCTTTGATGCACCAACCTGGAGTCTAGGAAAGAGCATGGCAGCCCACATCACCATGGGACGCATTGGAGAAGTTTACCACAAGGATCTGAAGGATACTATCTACTCGATTTGTGGGCGCTGAGATGAGCAATGGGAGATGATCAGCACCAGGAAGGATAGATCCATTGCAGCTTTCATCCAGGAGTTAAACCAGCACATTCATCGCCAGGAGAACCAGATGTGCGCAGGCATGATAGATCTGAAGAAGGCAATGACCAGGATTGTGACGCCCGGATAATCAAGCCAACAGTAACCTCTGCTAATGATGCCACGTCATCATGTTTATTGTTGCTAATCTCACGTTAGTTTGAAACCTATTCAAATTCAAATCCAAAATCAAGTAAACAATAAAAAAATCAAATATTAAAATTAAAATGTTCGGAGTGAGCCAAATAATGCTTAGGCAATATTGGTGAAGAAACCAAAACTTTAGAAAATGTTTAAGTGCTTAAAATAATTAAAACAGTGGCATTCATAATTAATTAGATGCCTTTTATAATTTCTAAAGTATCAAATTAATTTAATGGGGTACCAAACTTTAGTGGGAGAGGGTTAAACTAAAACATTAATTTAGGTATTGGTCTCATATTTTTATAAAACTAAAATACGCTAATAGTAAAATAAAAGAGTAAATAAAGAAAAAGAAAAGATAAACAAAACGAAATTATAAAAAGATAAAACCTCCCCCTCCCCTGGGCCTTGCCCCAGCAAACTGGCCAGGCCGGCCCACTCCCTCATCCCCTTCCCACTACAGGAACGGGGGGTTGCGTGGCGGCCATCGCCCCGTCGCCGGCCACGCGCCGGCCATCGCCCGACCGGCCTCGCCTATATATCCGGCGACTCCCTCCCCGGCGCCTGGAACCCTAGCTAACCCCCTCTCTCCCCCGTGTTCCGCTCCCCGATCTGGACACCCACGGACCCGAGCCGGCACCCTTCATCGCCATCGCCAGACCTCGCCGTCGTTGCCTCACCTCGCCCCCGAGCCGACCCCGACCTGCGCCGCCCTCCCCTTCTTCCTCTATGCCAATCCACGAGGACCTGGACGCCCCCACGATGCCTCTGCAGCTCCTAAACCCCTCGAAGAGCCTCCTTGAGCTCCGCGTCTTTCCCCTCTCTCTCTCTCTCTCTCTCTCTCTCTCTCTCTCTCTAGCACGACTCCATCGCCGCTACTCCCTCCCCACTGTAGGTCGAGCTCGTCGTTGCCATTACAATCCTCGTCGTCGCCGTTGAAACGCACGAACCCAACAGAGGACGTTGCCGAGCTCCTGGAGCTGTGTAGATGCCACCTACCCCCTCCATTTGGTCGAACCGTGGTCATTTGCTCGGGCTCATCGTGTCCGAGCCGCCCCCATCGCGTGCCCGCCATTGCCGTGTCCGGAGCAACGCTCCCGTGCCCGCCCGCTCCTCCGCTCTCTCGCGCTCGCATGTGCCTTGGCCGCACTCGCGTGCTTGCTGTGCGCATCCACGCCTGCCGGCGCTGCCCCCATGTGATGTTGCGGCACTGCGGCCGCCCCCGCCCGAGCATACCGCCACTCGCCCTGCTTGCCGTGCGTGCCGCTGTTGCTCACTTCTGCTGCTGCTATTTGCCTCTAGCGCCACCACCGTCGCTGCTGCTGCTGCATCCTACTACTTCCCTTACTGTATTTTGTAGTTACTAGCTAGCTTTTCTAGTTTTACAATGACTAACACTCTAGACAGTCCCTAAACGGTGGCTAACCAACTACGAACTTGGGCAAAATTAATATGAATAGAAAGTATATATGACAAACTCCATTTTATTCCACAGGACCAAATCCTTTCGATGCCTGGATTAAATCCTATCAAAATCGCAAAATGCTTTGTTTTGTTAAAAGGGAATAGAAGAAACTCCTGCTACGTGCACTGTGTGTGCATGTGTGTGTGTGGCCGATGTGCCATGTGTGTGGGGCTGCCCCAAAATTAGCTTAGGTCTAATTTAATTAGATGGATTAGTTTTAGGATTATTTCTGCCCCTTAGCTAGTTTTATTAGTGCTAAGTTACTTTAGTAGTAGATGACATGTGGGTCCTCATTTAGATAAGTTAGGTTTATTTATTTGTTTAGGAAAATAGTCTATGACATGTGGGCCACACATGCACTTTTGACTAGTCAAATTGACTTGGTCATTTCGGATTAAACTAAATATAATAAATCTAGAAATTTCAGAAAATACTTAAAACATTGGAAAATCATAGAAAATTAACCATAACTCCGATGAAAAAACTTTGTACATGAAAGTTGCTCAGAATGATGAGACGAATCCAAATACGCAGCCTGTTCGTCCGCCACACACCCCTAGCATATCGAACGTGCAACTTTTCCCCTCCGGTTGATCTGTCCGAAAACGCAAAACACCGGGGATACTTTCCCGGATGTTTCCCCCCCCCCCTTTGTCGGTATCACCTCCTACGGCCTTAGGGCATACCTAGCACCGTGTATTGCCTCATTATGTTTTGTGATGCTTTATTTGCATTATATTTATTGTTTCTCCCCCCTCTTCTCTCCGGTAGACTACGAGGCTGACGCCGCTGCTGGTGCCCCGTTCGACTACGGAGTTGACGACCCCTCTCTCTTGCCAGAGCAACCGGGCAAGCCCCCACCTTGATCACCAGATATCGCCTATTCTTCTCTATACTGTTTGCATTAGAGTAGTGTAGCATGTTACTGCTTTTCTTTAATCCTATCATGATGCATAGCCTGTCCTTGCTACTACTGTTGTTATCTTTACCTGCAATCCTACATGCTTAGTATAGGATGCTAGTGTTTCATCAGTGGCCCTACATTCTTGTCCGTCTGCCATGCTATACTATCGGGCCGTGATCACTAGGGAGGTGATCACGGGTATATACTATATACTTTATACATGACACATGTGGAGACTAAAGTCGGGTCAGCTCGTTGAGTACCATCAAGTGATTCTGATGAGGGGGCTGAAAGGACAGGTGGCTCCATCCCGGTAGAGGTGGGCCTGGGTTCTTGACGGCCCCCGACTATTACTTTGTGGCGGAGCGACAGGGGAGGTTGAGACCACCTAGGAGAGAGGTGGGCCTGGCCCTGTTCAGCGTTCACGGATTCTTAACACGCTTAACGAGATCTTGGTATTTGATTTGAGTCTGGCTACTGTCCTATACGCACTAACCAACTACGCGGGAACAGTTATGGGCACTCGACATCGTGGTATCAGCCGAAACCTTCGTGACGTCAACGACTGAGCGGCGCGCGCCGGATTGGAACGTAATCCTTCTCTTGTATTAAGGGGGCTAGTTCTGCTTCCGACCGCGTACGCAACATGCAGTGTGCTATGGGCGATGGGCCCAGACCCCTGTGCGCTTAGGTTTAGACCGGCGTGCTGACCTCTCTGTTGTGCCTAGGTGGGGTTGCGACGTGTTGATCTTCCGCGGCCGGGCATGACCCAGAAAAGTGTGCCCGGCCAAATGGGACCAAGCGTGTTGGGCTATGTGGTGCACCCCTGCAGGGAAGTTAATCTATTCGAATAGCCGTGATCTTCGGTAACAGGACGACTTGGAGTTGTACCTTGACCTTATGACAACTAGAACCGGATACTTAATAAAACACACCCTTCCAAGTGCCAGATACAACCCGATGATCGCTCTCTAACTGGGCGACGAGGAGGGGATCACCGGGTAGGATTATTGCTATGCGATGCTACTTGGAGGACTTCAGTCTACTCTCTTCTACATGCTGCAAGACAGAGGCTGCCAGAAGCGTAGTCTTCGACAGGATTAGTTATCCCCCTCTTATTCTGGCATTCTGCAGTTAAGTCCACTGATATGGCCCTTTACACATATACCCATGCATATGTAGTGTAGCTCCTTGCTTGCGAGTACTTTGGATGAGTACTCACGGTTGCTTTTCTCCCTCTTTTCCCCCTTTCCCTTCTACCTGGTTGCCGCAACCAGATGTCGGAGCCCAGGAGCCAGACACCACCGTCAACGATGACTCCTACTACACTGGAGGTTCCTACTACTACGTGCAGGCCGCTGACGACGACCAGGAGTGGTTTAGGAGGTTCCCAGGCAGGAGGCCTGCGCCTCTTTCGATCTGTATCCAAGTTTGTGCTAGCCATCTTATGGCAACTTGTTTAACTTATGTCTGTACTCAGATATTGTTGCTTCCGCTGACTCGTCTATGATCGAGCACTTGTATTCGATCCCTCGAGGCCCCTGGCTTGTATTATGATGCTTGTATGACTTATTTATGTTTTAGAGTTGTGTTGTGATATCTTCCCGTGAGTCCCTGATCTTGATCATACACATTTGCGTGCATGATTGGTGTACGATTGAATCGGGGGCGTCACAAGGATCACGGAGCTGGAGGAAGAACTCAAGTCTACATGCGATGGATATGAGGAGGAAATGACGATACTCGTGGAGAAGAATGACAATTTGACGAGGAAGCTAGGAGTATTCATGGGAGACCCCGCGCCAGGAGGAGAAGACGATGATTCCACTTGCCCTGAGAACTACATCATCATCGACGACACCGACTCGGACCCCGACGATAGCAATGATGACTTTGTTGATGAAGCTGGAGCAGATATCATGGGGTCTTCCACCGAGCAATTCTTCTAGTCGACAACCATATCAGTAGTAGTATTCCCCCCATGTATATAGTATAGTTCGAGCACTTTTGTAACGACAGTTAGATCGATGTATACCCTTGTTTGAATTGATTGAAGTGATATGTTTGTGTTTGTCTCATGTGCATATGGGTAGTGTTTTCCCTCTATATCTCTTTCTATTCTGTTTTCTCGTCTTTTCTAAACCCATCAGATGCCTCCGAGACGCAACAATGGATTTGCTTTCCCACCGGAGCTCACTCAGTTGATCCATCAGCAGATTGCATTAATGCAGATACTAGTCCGGAATCAGAACCAGGGGAACAACAACAACCCACCACCACCACCTGTTGATAACTTAGCCCATTTTCTAAGGCTGAATCCGCCGGTGTTCTCTAATAGCATCGAGCCGATTGTTGCAGATGATTGGCTCCGCAAGATTGGAAAGGAGTTGACCACTGCAGGATGCACAGATGCGGAGAGAGTGTGATTTGCCGCAAATCAGCTTGATGGACCCGCAGCATCATGGTGGGAGAATTTCATAGCCACTTACCCCATCGACACTGTCACATGGGACCAGTTTTAGCAGGCTTTTCGCATAGCCCATGTTTCAGTAGGAGCTATGGCCATGAAGAAGCGTGAGTTTCGCAACTTGCTCCAGGGAGGACGCACAGTGGGCCAATATGTGGATGATTTTAGTAAGCTAGCACGTTATGCCCTGGATGACGTTGCTACAGATGCAGCTAAGTAGGAGAAGTTTCTGGAAGGACTGAATGATGAGCTGAGCATACAGTTGATGGTGGAAACCTTCAACAACTACCAAGAGTTGGTAGATAGTGCTCTCATGATTGAAGGGAAGCAGCAGCAGATTGACAACCACAAGAGGAAGTATGGACAAGGGAAGTACAATTATGGAGCTCAGCAGAGACCCCGTTTTACCCCGAACTCGGGAGGACCCCTTCAACATAACCATGGAGGTCACAATCACAATGAAGGGAGTTCGCATAACCATAGTGGCCCCAAGAATGGGAATGGTAATGGAGGAAGCAACGGCCAGAACCGTTCCAACCCAGCAATGCCCGCCAAGAAGGATCTAAGTCACATTACTTGTCTCAAGTGCGGGAAGAATGGACATTACACCACGGAGAGTTCTGAAGCAAAGAATGGAAATGGCAATGGAAGCTCTGGGAAAAAGCCCAACCCTTTCAACAAGGGACAAGTGAACCATGTGAGCGTGGAGGAGGTTGAAGCGCAACTTGATGCAGTAATAGGTAAGTTTTTGGTTAAGTCATTTGCTGCAATTGTTCTTTTTTATACTGGTGCATCGCATTCATACATTTCAAGGGGATTTGTGGATAAGTTTAAAATGCCAACCCAAGCCCTTAGGTCACCCATGTTAGTAACCTCCCCGGGAGCAGAGTATATGGCTAGCCTATGGTGTGATCGGTTACCATTAAGGATTGGTAACTAAGTGTTTCCCCTCGGACCTAATAGTATTGGAGTCACAAGGACTGGATGTGATATTAGGCATGGATTGGTTATCGAAGTATGGAGGGAACATTGACTGCGCCAGTAAGTCGATTTTGCTCACCACCCCAGAAAGAAGAAGGATTAAGTATGTATCCCAGCATGTTGCGAAGAGGACTCAAGTGAATTCCTTATCATGAGTTGTACAGGAGGAAGTACCAGTGGAGAAGGACTTCCCTGATGTATTTCTAGAGGAGTTGCCAGGTATGCCACCGGATAGAGACATTGAGTTTTTGATTGAGCTTTTGCCAGGCACAGGGCCAATATCTAAGAGACCGTACAGGATGCTCGCCAAGGATTTGGAGGAAATTAAGAAGCAGATTAAGGAGTTACTGGATAAAGGCTATATTTGCCCAAGTTTGTCACCCTGGGGATCACCAGTGCTTCTAGTGGAGAAGAAGGACGGATCCTTGAGGATGGTTGTTGATTATCGTGGATTGAATGAGGTGACAATCAAGAACAAGTACCCACTGCCGATGATCAATGATCTATTTGACCAGTTGCAAGGAGCTAAAGTATTTTCCAAGATCGATCTGCGATCAGGATACCACCAGATGAAGATTCGAGAGAAGGATATACCTAAGACAGCTTTTACCACCAGGTACGGGCTATATGAGTATACCGTTATGCCATTCGGTCTGACTAACGCACCTGCCTATTTCATGAACATGATGAACAAGGTGTTTATGGAGTTTTTGGATAAGTTCGTCGTGGTGTTCATTGATGATATTTTGGTTTACTCGAAGAATGAAGAGGAGCATAAGGAGCATTTGCGTTTGGTACTTGGGAAGCTCAGAGAACACCAGTTATATGCCAAGTTCAGCAAGTGTGAATTTTGGCTGAAGGAAGTTGGATTCCTCGGACATGTTATATCCGAAGAAGGAATAGCAGTATACCCCACTAAGGTTGTCACTGTGACAAATTGGGAAGCACCCACATCTATTGGAGGGATCCGGAGTTTTCTTGGACTCGCAGGATACTATAGGAGTTTCATTGAAAATTTCTCGAAGATTGCAAAGCCCATAAAGGAGTTGTTGAAGAAGGACACCAAGTTCAAATGGACTGAGGAATGTGAGGCCAGTTTTCAGGAGTTGAAGAAACATTTGGTTACAGCTCCCGTGTTGATTCTTCCAGATCAACGCAAGGATTATCAAGTGTATTGCAACGCTTCTCATCGAGGACTTGGAGCAGGGCTTATGCAGGAGGGAAGAGTTGTTTCATATGCCTCACGACGGCTTAAACGCCATGAGTTGAATTATGCTACACATGATTTGGAGTTAGCAGCCGTAGTGCATGCGTTGAAGACATGGAGACATTTTCTCATCGGAAACCACTGTGAGGTGTACACGGATCACAAGAGTTTGAAGTATATATTCACGCAGAAGGAGTTGAATCTCAGGCAGAGGATATGGTTGGAGCTCATCAAGGATTATGATATGAGGTTGCATTATCATCCTGGAAAGGCTAATGTAGTAGCCGATGCATTGAGCCGCAAGAGTCATGTCAATACGCTCATGACCGGAGAGTTACCCAAGGAGTTAGCAGAGGATCTTCGTGAGCTATGTTTGGAAATAGTTCCGAGAGGTTATGTAGCAGCATTGGAAATTCAGTCTACTTTGATGGATAAGATCAGAGAAGCTCAGAAGACGGACAAGGAGATTGCCGAGATAAAGGAAAGGATGAGCAAAGAAAAGGCTAAGGGATTTCGTGAGGATGAGCACGATGCCTTATGGTTTGAGGACCGCGTATATGTTCCTAATGACCAAGAGATTAGGAAGTTGATTCTGCAGGAGGCCCATGATTCGCCGTATTCGATTCACCAGGAAATACCAAGACGTATCTGGATTTGAAGGATAGTTTCTGGTGGACCAGAACGAAGAAGGATATTGCGGAGTATGTAGCAGTTTGTGATGTATGTCAAAGAGTGAAGGCAGAGCATCAGAAGCCAGAAGGATTGCTACGGCCATTGCCGATAACCGAATGGAAGTGGGATAAGTTAGGCATGGATTTTATCATGGGATTACCCAGGACTCGTTCAGGCTATGACTCGATATGGGTAGTAGTCGATCATTTGACGAAGGTAGCTCATTTCATCCCAGTGAAGACCACTTACACAAGTGCTAAGTTGTCAAAGATATACATGACCAGGATCGTATGTCTGCATGGAGTTCCGAGGACCATTGTATCAGATAGAGGAACCCAGTTTACCTCAAAGTTTTGGAATCAGTTGCATGAGACTTTGGGTACCAGGCTAGAGTTCAGTACGGCCTTTCATCCACAGACAGATGGACAGACCGAGAGAGTAAATCAGATTCTGGAGGACATGTTGAGATCTTGTGCGCTAGATTATGGATCTAGTTGGGACGACAATTTGCCATATGCGGAGTTCTCTTACAACAACAGTTATCAAGCCAGTTCGAAGATGGCCCCTTTTGAAGCTTTGTACGGAAGGAGGTGCAGGACACCGTTGTTGTGGGATGAAGTTGGAGACCGTCAGTTGTTTGGACCAGATTTGATTAAAGAGTCTGAAGAGAAGGTTAAGCTGATTCGCAATAGACTCAAGGTAGCCTAGTCCAGGCAGAAGAGCTATGCGGATTCTAAATGCAAGGAGACAGTTTACGAAGTCGGAGACAGAGTATTTCTTCGTGTGTCCCCACTTCGAGGAGTTAAACATTTTGGAGTAAAGGGAAAGCTAGCACCATGTTTTGTGGGACCATACAAAGTTTTGGAACGTATGGGAGAAGTTTCTTACAAGTTGAAATTGCCCGAAGGATTGTCAGGAGTTCATGATGTGTTCCACGTTTCCCAGTTGAAGAAGTGCCATGCAGAGATGGCTGATATTCCTCTAAGAGATACAGTGCCACTGGAAGAGATTCAGTTGGATAGTAATTTGACCTACGAGGAGAAACCAGTCAAGATTCTTGAGTTTGCTAGTCGAGTCACACGCAGCAAGGTTATCAAGTTCTGCAAAGTTCAGTGGAGCCACCATACCGAGGATGAAGCCACCTGGGAATGAGAGGAAGACCTACGGAAGGACCACCCACACCTATTTCTAGCCAACCCGAATCTCGAGGGCGAGATTCATCTTAAGGGGGGTAGGTTTGTAACATCCCAAATTTTCAATTTGGAATGTTATACATTAGATCATCATTGCATATCATATTTTATTGCATTTTCGGTTGATCCTGGAAATTCTACGCAACTCAAGGACCCATGAAGAGAGTTGGGGATTTCGTTATTTTCATATTTGAGTTTTCTCAAATTTTGAAAAGAGGATCGTTTGATTAATTATTTTTCTCTTCGAATATTTCTTATATGAAAATAAAAGAGAGGGGATAAAATGACTTCCCCAAATAAAGAAATATTGTAGGTTAAATATTAAAATCAAATAAGAATTTTATTCGGAGTTTTATCGCTATTTTATTTGAATTAGGAAAAAGATGTGTTTTTCCAAATTGCATTAGAGGCCCAAATAAATGTTCACTTTTTCCACTATATTTTTAGAGGACGGGGAAAATTTATTTCAGGATTTTTCGAGTCCGTTTAGTATTTCTTTTCTTTGTTTTTTCTGCGCGGAATTATTTAAAAAAAGTCAACAGACCTAGCCAGGCCGTGCCCGACTAGGACTCGACCCGGCCGGCCTTTATAACTCGCGAGGCCCAAGCCGTCACAGCCACCAGTCCACCCCTCCGAAACCCTAACCCTAACCCGCCGCCGCCACCGCCGCTGTCGGCGGACGTCGCCGGTGCCCGCGCCGCCACCCACGCCAGCCATCGCACTGTCGCTCGCGCCACCGCCCGCCGCCGCCGGACGCCGCCCTCACCGCCGACCCCGCTGCCGTCGCCGGCCGCCGCCTCGCCGGAGTTACCCGCCGCCGCCGCCGCCGTCACACGAACCGAGGTAGCCGTCGGTTTTTTAGAAACCCTCGGTTATTTTTATTTTAGATCGGTTTTATTTTTTCCGGTTTAGTTATTTAGTGAATGCCCGTTCATACGTTCGTTTTAAGGAACGGTTTTCACCCGTTAACCGCAGACAGCGAATGTTCGTTCGTTATCCCGTTCGTCAGTTTTTCTTTTTCTAGGGTTTTCCGCGATTATTTTCGATCACCATTTCTGCCCTGATTTTCGTTTTAGTTTATCTTTTCGCTAGTTTATCGGAATGAGGCGATTCAAGCGCCTAGATCTTCATCTCGGAGCTCTCTTTCTGTTTAAACAATTTGAACAAGATTTTGGTACTGTAAAATTTGACTTAAGTCCAGATTAGTAAACGAATCTTGTTTCATTCGCAGTTTGAGTTTCGTTGCTTCGTTTGATTTGATTCTTTTTGCAAACCGGAGTTCTTAAGTTGAACTTTCTGGTTAGATCTCTTATTTGAGTTTTACCCTTGCTTATAGTTGAGTGCTTATTGTATTCTTTTTTGTTTGCGATAGAGTACCCAGAGTGCGAGGCGTGCTACTACGAGTCTCAAGGGTTCACGGGTCATCAGCAAGGCAAGTAACACTTTGATCATACCTCTTTACTACCCAGTTTCATTGCATTAGATCAATCCCCAAACAATTGCATTGTTAGGATCTGATTTAACATGTGGGTTTTGGGAAGTAGATGAGGTAGTACCTATTACCATGTTTATTATCTAACCTTTGGGAGTTACTTCTGCGATTGCTTATATTGCTATGCTATGCTTGTAGACGTGGTTTGGGTGAGTGTATCCATGACAGATGTGAGTATTGTTAATTAATGGTTGACTTAAGGTGGCTACTTAAATACACATCTGGGTGGATTGCTTGAGACACCCTGGAGTACCTAGTGGTTGTCAGGGCACCTGGAGAATCCAGTGTTATCCTAGGATATCCCGGAGTACCCGTGTGATCATCCTATGGTCCGCCACCTAGGCTCAAAGGGATCATAAGATTATTCATGATGGAGACTTCCGTGTGCAGCCACAAGCCATTATGGGCTCTGGCATAGTTGAGTAAGCTGCGTGAAGCTCTTGAAGAGGTAGACTAGCAGATGTAGTGGGTTGTAGGTGGTATTGTCTATCCAGAGTAGAGAGTTAATGCTTCAGAAAGACTGTGTCTCGATTCTCCAACCATGGATGCATTCGAGTCTTGTGGGGAAAAGTGCGCAAACCTCTGCAGAGTGTACAAATTGGCCGTGTTCCCGGTTATGGATGTTTTGAGTATCTAGTTCTTGGATTATCATGATTGATCTCATCACTCTTCATATAACTTGATTGGGTTTAATGATGATGTTTAATTGGGATTGAGTTGGAGGAACCTTCTCAATGTTTAACTACCACCATTATAGTTAAATAAAATTTATTCCTTTGTTTTAGGGAAAAATTGGCTTTATGCAAAACTGTTAACCATAGAGCTTTCCACCAGCCATATATGCATGTAGTGATAGCAATTATTCTGTTCATTACTCTATGTGTTACATTGCCAGCATATTCCATGTGCTGACCCGTTTCGGGCTGCAATGTTCATGTTGCGGACTTTTCAGACGACGAGTAAGGTGCCATAGGCCATTGTCTTTCATTCAGTGATGCTGTTGGAGTTGATGGACTCACTTTATCTTCCAAGCCTTCCGCTGTTATCGATTTTAGATGGCCTTAAGTCATATTTATTGTAATAAGTTCTCTTTTGAGACATTCGATGTAATAAGTGTGTGATTGCTACTCTATTATAAATCCTCAAGTATTGTGTGTGTCAGCATTACCGATCCAGGGATGACACTGATGCACAGAGATCAGACTGTTTGAGGTCTGGTCGCTACAAATGAAGAACTCATTCTTCAGCTCTATGTGATGTTGCACATCACTGGAAATGTTGACGATGTGAACTCTTGGGTATTGGACTGGATGACAGAAAGCACTCACTTTAAAGCATCGGCCTTTGAATTGCTTCATGCCCTGCCTGTCAGTCCTCCCCTTGAAGGTGCTCGTCTTATCTATCATGAACAGGAGCTAGATGATCATTTCATGCAAGTGTTGATGAAGACACTGAAGCCCGGTCAAGCCTCAAGGACCAAATTCCTCGTGAAGGAACTGTCGTATGTGCCTCGGACTGTCTATCGCATTCTAACCAAGACACTGAGTCCTATCAAAGGCCACGAATCGAATGATGAAGAAGTTGTTGGCATCATGAAGAATTTTCTATTCAACATAATGCATGGTATTCCAGTAAACTACCATGACTTCTTCATGAGGATTCTGGCAAACGTTGCATTGTCTTCCTTTGAATTGAAGCCTTACACTCCCTGGATTATGAGATTCCTCATATCAAGGTCTTCAATCAACTACAAGGCTGACACACTCAACCATGGCAGTTACTTGCCCCCTATTGAAGTCCTCAAGCAGACATTCTCCTCAGCTGATGAAAAGGGCAAGGCCACTGCAATTGTTGATGAGGGCATTCGTCCATTGGATGGACAGTTCCGCAAAGCTACCTCATACTCCACCAATGATGACTCTTCCACTCATGATTCTACCGCCAATGCCTCAAAGCAAAGTCCTCAAGCCACAGCTCCAAGGGTGATGACTGATCTTGAGCTTCTCCTCAGTCTTCATCAGAAGGTCGATCGCAATCACAAATGGGTGAAGCGTCAGTTTTGGTTCAATTCTTTACAACATGACTGCTACATACAATTCTGTGAAGAAAAACCACTACTACCTCCATGAAATCTTTGATCGGACCTGGGCTGTTCTGACTCATCTCTACGGTGATGAAGATCTCAAGCAGATGGGCTTCAAGCAGGACTTCCGCTGGTCTAAGCCTCCAGTGAAGAAATTCAAGAAGGTCGGAGTTCCTCCTTTGGTGCCCAGCTCATATTCTTCATCGCGCGAGACCGATGAAAATGAAGACTTGGACGACACTGTAGCAGGCCCTACTCCAACAACCGACCCCAACAACGCAGGCGCTCCTCCATCAACTTCGTGATGAAATTCTTCAGGGGCGTTAGTCCTCACTTTTCGTCCCTTTTGGTCATTTTATGACAAAGGGGGAGAAATTTGAGTTAGTCTTCAAGAGGGTCTATCTATATGGGCGTTTTTTTGATTAAGTTACAACTCTCGCTCTTCTGAAGTGTTTGTTGATTGAGTTGTAAACTTAAGTCCGGTGGTGATCAGATACTTTTGCCTTGTTTTTCTGCATGCTACTTCCTCATATATGTTATGCATGCATGTTGAATTACATCAGTCACCATATTTCATCATGCATTTCAAATTCTTCATTCGATATGTTAAATGCGTGTATGAATTACAAGATATAGGGGGAGATCTCCATGATTCTACTCTTCAAATGTGCATTGCTTCAAAAGCAAATTCCTCACTATGCACATGTTCAAGGGGAGTTCTTCTATATCTTGAAATCAAATTCCTCAATATCAAGCACTTCCAATTCATATGTTTATCCCCATTGAAAACTTAACCTATATTGTCATCAATCACAAAAAAGGGGGAGATTGTAAGTGCATCTAGTGCCCCTCAGTGATTTTGGTGTATAGAAGACTTATAGGTTAAGGGACTAATATGTTTGTGACTGTACACAGGCTCTATAAGTCGATGAGGAGTTTGATATTTACAGTGAAAGTCGACCCCTAAAAATGAATATCTTCGGCTGAATACTTTGGTTCTCCCGAAGACTTTGAAAGTGAAGAAATTGGTGTGACCTTGAAGACTTGGATATTCATGCGAGAGTTATGAAGCATGAAGACTTTTGTTTTCATAGTTTCATTTTCTCCTTCTTGAGTCATAGGAAACACCATACTATTAAAGGGGGTCGAGGTAATACTAAGGAAACTAATTTCCATGTGATGCTCATCTCAAATCCTACACCTACCCAATCCTTTCGAGTGAAGCCATTGGAAATCTCATATCAGTTCAGTCAATTTCTTCAGTGACAAAGACAAAGATCTTCTGGTTTTTGAGGAATTTGTCCTGACTGAGGAGTTAGGAATTCGCCAGTGCGGATTGCCTACACAGCGAGGAACATGATAGCCCTGAGGAATTCGAACCTCAAATCCGACCGTTGTTGTGCTACGCGCCAGCTGTCCAAAATATCCTACCACCTAAAGTTCATATCCTTTAAGGGCATTTATGTCTTATCATGTCGGGATGCTCCCTAGGCTATAAATAGCCGCCCCCTACAACCAATAGCTGGTTGGCTGCTCCGAGAGAAACTGACACTTGTCAATTGAGAGCATCCCATCCTCCAAGGACTTTGAGCGAAAATCATCAAGTGAGGAAAACCCAATCCCAAACCCAAACCTACAAACCCAAAGTGATTTAGCACCACTAAAGAGATTGTTCCTGTGTGGAACCGACGCTTGTTACCTTTGAGGACTGTGTATCCTCCAGACGGTTAGGCGTCATGGTCTGAGCATCCAAGAGGAATTGTGGATCGCCGAGTGACCAAGTTTGTGAAGGTTTGGAAGTCACATGTGAAGACTTACCACGAGTGTTGAGCGAGGTCTGTGTGATCTTAGCTGAAGGAGAATACGGTGAGGACTATGTGTCCGGGACTGTGTGTACTCGAGTTTAAATACTCAGCCGATCCAACCAAACGTACAACTGTCACAGCAGTTGTAACTGGTCTACCAAATCATTGTCTTCACCAAGCCTACTGGTTCTATTTCCTCAACCCCTTCATTTCCTCATTCATGAGTTGATGAACCTGATCATACTGTTTAAAGACTTTAACTGAAGACTTTCTACATTTTCTCAATCCAATTTCTTCAGTCACATTGTCTTCAGCTTGCTTATCATGTGTTTATGCTTTCTGTACTCTGTGTCTGTCTTACATTTCATCATGATGACTATGCTATTGCTCTGTTATGCTTATACCTGAGTACTTATTCCGTTGCTTGTAGTTCGTGACTTAGAAATTTCCTCACCCTAAAATTCCTCAGTGATGAATTTTGTAAAAATTGCCTATTCACCCCCTCCCCCTCTAGTCGACTTAACGCAATTTCAGTTCCGACTTCTAGATTTACCGTGGACCATAGCCATTTTGCTTGTTTTGCTAATCACACCCTGGACACTTATAGCTAGCTAGATACCACAACCCGGAACATTTTCATGACTTTTGTCGGCTCATATCTGTTACTCATCCCTGTAGTTAAAACTTCACCACAACTGAAATGATGGCTCCTAGGACCAACAAAGCAGTCAGCTGGGCCAAATCTACTTCATCTCGGCTTAAACTTCAGACGCTAGTGGACTCCAAGTTGTTGCCACCGCAAAATGAAATTCACTGGTGTCCACCTGAGGAAGAAATTCATCCTCAGTCGGCTCAAGGCAAAATTATCATTTTCACTGATCACCTGGACAGAGGCTTCCGCCCTCCCGGCTCAATTTTTTTCCAAAATGGCCAAGTTCTATTTGAATCACCAGCCAGAGCACAAAGATGGTCTGGACATAGAGCTCGGGGGAGTCACTATCTAGAGCATGAAGAACTCGGCTTTTCCTGGAGTCAAGCCGGCAAGCCATCCTAAGGGATGGCACAAAACATGATTTTATTGTAAAGACACCTCTCCTGCAGATCAACGCTAGCTGCTGGGTTATAGGCTGGACCGGCTTGATGCCTCATCCATCTTCCCAGGCTTTGCTTCATAGGAAGAAAGGGAGAAGTTGGAACCCTTGTACTCAAATATCAACGCCTTGACAGCCCATGGCCTTACCAGGGCTGATTTGACCCGGTGTTAAATGAGTTGGTGGATCCAGCCCCTCAGTTTAAAGGGCCGGTGTCGGTTGCTACGTCTTGAGCTCGCGTTGGTTTTCCTTGAAGAGGAAAGGGTGATGCAGCAATAGTAGTGTAAGTATTTCCCTCGGTTTTTGAGAACCAAGGTATCAATCCAATAGGAGGCTCCTCAAAAGTCCCACGCACCTACACAAACAAACAAAGAACTCGCAACCAGCGCAATAAAGGGGTTGTCAATCCCTTCACGACCACTTGCGAAAGTGAGATCTGATAGAGATAGTATGATAAGATAAATATATTTTTGGTATTTTATATTATAGATGCAAAAAGTAAAGATGCAAATGAAAGTAGATTGAAATCTTATGTGATAAAAGATAGACCCGGGGGCCATAGGTTTCACTAGAGGCTTCTCTCAAGATAGCATAAGTATTACGATGGGTGAACGAATTACTGTCGAGCAATTGATAGTAAAGCGAATAATTATGAGATTATCTACGCATGATCATGTATATAGGCATCACGTCCGCAACAAGTAGACTGACTCCTGCCTGCATCTACTACTATTACTCCACACATCAACCGACTCCTGCCTGCATCTAGAGTATTAAGTTCATAAGAACAGAGTAACGGCTTGAGCAAGATGACATGATGTAGAGGGATAAACTCATGCAATATGATATAAACCCCATATTTTTATCCTTGATGGCAACAATACAATACGTGCCTTGCAACCCTTTCTGTCACTGGGTAAGGACACCGCAAGGTTGAACCCAAAGCTAAGCACTTCTCCCATGGCAAGAAAGATCAAGCTAGTAGGCCAAACCAAACTGATAAGTCGAAGAGACTTACAAAGATAACTCAATCATACATAAAAGAATTCAGAGGAGATTCAAATATTTCTCACAGATAAACTTGATCATAAACCCACAATTCATCGGATCTCGACAAACACACCGCAAAAAGAGTTTACATCGAATAGATCTCCACAAGAGAGGGGGAGAACATTGTATTGAGATCCAAAAAGAGAGAAGAAGCCATCTAGATAATAACTATGGACCCAAAGGTCTGTGGTAAACTACTCACAACTCATCGGAGGGGCTATGGTGTTGATGTAGAAGCCCTCCATGGTCGATTCCCCCTCCGGCGGATACAGAATGTTACGGTGGTGGAAATTGTGTTTGTTTGGCTCCCCGGATGTTTTTGGGGTACGTAGGCTTATATAGGAGGAAGAAGTATGTCGGTGGCCGCCCAAGGGGCCCACGAGATAGGGGGCGCGCCTAGAGGGGGTGGGCGCGCCCTCCTGTCTCGTGGCCGCCTCGGCTGCTTCTTGACTTGCACTCCAAGTCCTTTGGATCACATTCGTTCCAAAAATCATGCTCCCGAAGGTTTCATTCCGTTTGGACTCCGTTTGATATTCCTTTTCTTCGAAATACTAAAATAGGCAAAAAAAATAGCAATACGGGCTGGGCCTCCGGTTAGTAGGTTAGTCCCAAAAATGATATAAATGTGTAAAATAAAGCCCATAAACATCCAAAAGGGGCAATATAATAGCATGGAACAATCAAAAATTATAGATACGTTGGAGACGTATCAAGCATCCCCAAGCTTAATTCCTGCTCGTCCTCGAGTAGGTAAATGATAAAAACAGAATTTTTGATGTGGAATGCTACCTAGCATAATTCTCAATGTAATTTTCTTTATTGTCGCATGAATGTTCAGATCCAAATGATTCAAGATAAAAGCTTATAAAACATAAAAATAATAATGCTTCAAAGCATACTAACAAATAATCTTGTCCTATCAAAATAGCATAGCCAAAGAAAGTTTATCCCTACAAAATCGTATAGTTAGGCCATGCTTCATTTTCAGTACACAAAATACTCCCATCATGCACAACCCCGATGACGAGCCATGCAATTGTTTCATACTTTTTAACGCGCTCCAGCTTTTTTCAACTCTTACGCAATACATGAGCGCAAGCCATGGACATAGCACTAAGGTGGTATAAGGTGGTGGTTGTGAGGACAAAAAGAGGGAGAAGATAGTCTCACATCGACTAGGCGTATCAACGGGCTATGGAGATGTGCATCAATAGATATAAATGTGAGTGAGTAGGGATTTCCATGCAACGGATGCACTAGAGCTATAAATATATGAAAGCTCAACAAAAGAAACTAAGTGGGTGTGCATTCAACTCGCTTGCTCACGAAGACCTAGGGCATTTTGAGGAAGCCCATCATTGGAATATACAAGCCAAGTTCTATAATGAAAAATTCCCACTTAGTATATGAAAGTGACAACACAGGAGACTCTCTATCATGAAGATCATGGTGCTACTTTGAAGCACAAGTGTGGAAAAGGAGATAGTAGCATTGTCCCTTCTCTCTTTTTCTCTCATTTTATTTTATTTTATTTTCTTTTTTCTTTTTTTTCTTTTCCTTTTTTTTCTTTGGCCCCTTTTTTTTGCCTTTCTCTTTTTTTTAAGTCCAAAGTCTCATCCCGACTTGTGGGGGAATCATAGTCTTCATCATCCTTTCCTCACCAAGACAATGCTCTAATAATGAAGATCATCACACTTTTATGGATTTACAACTCAAGAATTACAACTCAAAGATAGAACAATATATGACTCTATATGAATGCCTCCGGCGGTGTACCGGGATATGCAATGAATCAAGAGCGACATGTATGAAAATTATGAAGGTGGCCTTGCCACAAATACGATGTCAACTACATGATCATGCAAAGAGCAATATGACAATGATGAAACGTGTCATAATAAACGGAATGGTGGAAAGTTGCATAGCAATATATATTGGAATGGCTATGGAAATGCCATAATAGGTAGGTATGGTGGCCGTTTTGAGGAAGGTAAATAAAGGGTTTATGATACCGGCGAAAGTTGCGCGGTAATAATAGAGGCTAGCAAAGTGGAAGGATGAGTGTGCGTATATCCATGGACTCACATTAGTCATAAAGAAATCATATACTTATTGCAAAAGTCTACTTAGCCCTCGAAGCAAAGTACTACTATGCATGCCCCAAGAGGGATAGATTGGTAGGAAAAGACCATCGCTCGTCCCCGACTGCCACTCATAAGGAAGACAATAAAAAGAGCACCTCATGCAACAAATTTGTCACACAACTTTTACCATACGTGCATGCTACGGGACTTGCCAACTTCAACAAAAGTATTTCTCAATTTCATAATTACCACTAGCATGACCCTAACATTACTACCTTTATATCTCAAAACAATTATCAAGCATCAAATTGATCATAGCATCCAATTCACTTCCTATGATAGTTTTTATTATACCCAAATTGGATGCTCATCATTCTAGGACCAAATTTGTAACCATAGCAAATACCATGCTGTTCTAAAAGACTCTCAAAAAGATATAAGTGAAGCATGAGAGACTAGCAATTTCTTCAAAATTAAACCACCGCCGTGCTCTAAAAGATATAAGTGAAGCGCTAGAGCAAAAACTATCAAGCTCAAAAGATATAAGTGAAGCACATAGAGTATTCTAGCAAATTCTAATCAAGTGGGCTTCTCCCAAAAGGTGTGTACAGCAAGGATGATTGTGGTAAACTAAAATGCAAAGACTAATATAATACACGATGCTCCAAACAAAACACATATCATGTGGCGAATAAAAATATAGCTCCAAGTAAAGTTACCAATGAACGAAGACGAAAGAGGGGATGCCTTCCCAGGGCATCCCCAAGCTTAGGCTTTTGGCTATCCTTGAATATCTTGGAGTGCAATGGGCATCCCCAAGCTTAGGCTCTTGCCACTCCTTATTCCATAGTCCACAAAAGCTTTACCCAAAACTCGAAAATTTCACAACACAAAACTGAACAGGAAATCTTATAAACTCCGTTAGTGAAAGACAACAAAACCACCACATAAGGTACTGCAATGAACTCATTGTTTATTTATTTTGGTGTTAAACCTACTATATTCCAACTTCTCTATGGTTTATAAAAACTATTTTACTAGCCATAGATGCATCAAAATAAGCAAACAACACACGAAAAACAGAATCTGTCAAAAACAGAACAGTCTGTAGAAATCTGTAACTAAAGCAAACTTCTAGAACTCTAAAAATCCTACAAAAATAGTAAGTCCTGGAAATTTTGTCTAGTGATCAGAAGAAAAAAGAAGCAACCCAAAATCACGTTTCTGTGAAACAAAACTAAATTCGTGTGTGCAAAGTTTCTGTTTTTCAGCAGAATCAAATCAACTATCATCATAGGTTATCCTATAGGTTCTACTTGGCACAAACACTAATTAAAATATAAAAACACATCTAAACAGAAGCTAGATGCAAAATTTATTACTGAACAGGAACAAAAACAAAAAACACAAATAAAATTGGGTTGCCTCCCAACTAGCGCTATCGTTTAACGCCCCTAGCTAGGCATAAAAGCGAAGATAGACTTAAGTAGTGCCATCTTTGGCACTAAATTCATAAGTAGCTCGCATGATAGATTCATAAGGTAATTTGACTTTCTTTCTTGGAAAGTGCTCCATGCCTTTCTTTAATGGAAATTGGAATCTAATATTCCCTTCCTTCATATCAATAATCGCGCCAATCGTTCTAAGGAAAGGTCTACCAAGAATAATAGGGCAAGAAAGATTGCAATCTATATCAAGAACGATAAAATCTACGGGCACCAAATTTCTATTTGCGACAATGAGAACATCATTGATCCTTCCCATTGGCTTTTTAATGGTGGAATCCGCAAGGTGCAAATTTAAAGAGCAATCATCAAGATCGTGGAAACCTAGAATATCACATAAAGTTTTCAGAATCGTGGAAACACTAGCACCCAAATCACACAAAGCAAAACACTCATGATCTTTAATTCTAATCTTTATAGTAGGTTCCCACTCATCATAAAGTTTTCTAGGTGTATAAACTTCCAAATTAAGTTTTTCATCATAAGATTGCATCAAGGCATCAACAATGTGTTTGGTAAAAGCTTTATTTTGACTATAAGCATGAGGAGAATTAACAATGGATTGCAACAAGGAAATACAACCTTGTAAAGAACAATTATCATAATCAAATTCCTTGAAATTTGAGATAGTGGGTTCAATACTATTTACAGTCATGACCTCTCCAATCCCACTTTTACCAAATTTAGCATCAAGATCTAAAAACCCCGAATTCTTGGGACGCCTGCTAACTAAAGTTGACTCATCTTCAGTCCCATAATTATCAAGATTCATATTGCAAAACAAAGATCTAACAGGAGATGCATCAATAACTTTAAGATCTTCATCATTATTTTCATGGAAACTAGAAGAACACGCTTCTATAAAGCAATCTTTCTTAGCACGCAATCTAGCGGTTCTTTCCTTGCACTCATCAATGGAAATTCTCATTGCTTTGAGAGACTCATTGATATCATGCTTAGGAGGAGAATTTCTAAGTTTAAGAGAATCAACATCAAGCGAAAGTCTATCAACGTTCCTAGCCAAATCATCAACTTTGAGCAATTTTTCTTCAAGCAAAGCATTAAAATTCTTTTGAGAAATCATAAATTCTTTCACACTATTCTCAAAATCAGAGGGCATCTTATTAAAATTACCATAAGAATTATTGTAGGAATTTCCATAATTATTAGAGGAATTACTAGGGAACGGTCTAGACTTAAAGTTTCCTTTATAAGCATTGTTTCCAAAACTATCCCTACCAACAAAATTCACATCCATAGATTCATTATTATTCTCAATCAAAGTAGACAAAGGCATATCATTGGGATCAAGAGGAGTATTTTTAGTAGCAAACTATTTCATAAGTTCATCCATCTTTCCACTCAAAACATTGATTTCTTTTATAGCATGCACTTTTTTACTAGAAGATCCCATTGAGAATAATTAGCCATAATATTATCAAGAAGTTTTGTAGAATCTCCTAGCGTGATTTCCATAAACGTGCCTCCCGTGGCCGAATCTAAAAGATTTCTAGAAGCAAAGTTCAAACCGGCATAAAAATTTTGTATGATCATCCATAAATTCAAACCATGAGTAGGGCAATTGTGAATCATCAATTTCATTCTTTCCCAAGATTGGGCAACATGCTCATGATCATGTTGTTTAAAATTCATAATATCATTCCTAAGAATGATGATCTTAGTGGGAGGAAAATACTTAGAGATAAAAGTATCTTTGCACGTGTTCCAAGAATCAATACTATTTTTAGGCAAAGACGAAAACCAAACTTTAGCATGATCTCTAAGTGAAAACTTAAATAACTTCAATTTAACAATATTGTTATCCGTATCTTTCTTCTTTTGCATATCACACAAATCAACAAAGTTGTTTAGATTAGTAGCGACATCTTCACTAGGAAGGACGGCAAATTGATCTTTCATAACAAGATTCAGCAAAGCAGTATTGATTTCACAAGACTCAACATCATTAAGAGGAGCAATCGGAGTACTAAGGAAATCATTATTATTGGTATTGGAGAAATCACACAATTTGGTATTATCTTGCGCCATGGCAACAAGTAATCCAACACACAAGCAAATAGAAAAAGCCAAGTGAAAGAGAGAAGGAGATTGGGAAAGAGAGGGCGAATAAAACGGCAAGGGTGAAGTGGGGGAGAGGAAAACGAGAGGCAAATGGCAAATAATGTAAATGCGAGGGAGATGAGTTTGTGATGGGTACTTGGTATGTCTTGACTTAAGCGAGACCTCCCCGGCAACGGTGCCAGAAATCCTTCTTGCTACGTCTTGAGCTTGCGTTAGTTTTCCTTGAAGAGGAAAGGGTGATGCAGCAATAGTAGCGTAAGTATTTCCCTTTGTTTTTGAGAACCAAGGTATCAATCCAGTAGGAGGCTCCTCAAAAGTCCCACGCACGTACACAAACAAACAAACAACTCGCAACCAACGCAATAAAGGGGTTGTCAATCCCTTCATGGCCACTTGCCAAAGTGAGATCTGATAGACATAGTACGATAAGATAAATATATTTTTGGTATTTTATAATATAGATGCAAAAAGTAAAGATGCAAATAAAAGTAGATTGAAAGTTTATATGATAAAAGATAGACCCAGGGGCCATAGGTTTCACTAGAGGCTTCTCTCAAGATAGCATAAGTATTATGGTGGGTGAACAAATTACTGTCGAGCAATTGATAGAAAAGCGAATAATTATGAGATTATCTAGGCATGATCATGTATATAGGCATCACGTCCGCAACAAGTAGACTGACTCCTGCCTGCATCTACTACTATTACTCCACACATCGACCGACTCCTGCCTGCATCTAGAGTATTAAGTTCATAAGAACAGAGTAACGCCTTAAGCAAGATGACATGATGTAGAGGGATAAACTCATGCAATATGATATAAACCCCATCTTTTTATCCTCGATGGCAACAATACAATACGTGCCTTACAACCCTTTCTGTCACTGGGTAAGGACACCGCAAGATTGAACCCAAAGCTAAGCACTTCTCCCATGGCAAGAAAGATCAATCTAGTAGGCCAAACCAAACTGATAATTCGAAGAGACTTGCAAAGATAACTCAATCATACATAAAAGAATTCAGAGGCGATTCAAATATTTCTCATAGATGAACTTGATCATAAACCCACAATTCATAGGATCTCGACAAACACACCGCAAAAAGAGTTTACATCGAATAGATCTCCACAAGAGAGGGGAAGAACATTGTATTGAGATCCAAAAAGAGAGAAGGAGCCATCTAGCTAATAACTATGGACCCGAAGGTCTGTGGTAAACTACTCACAACTCATCGGAGGGGCTATGGTGTTGATGCAGAAGCCCTCCATGGTCGATTCCCCCTCCGGCGGAGCGCCGGCGAAGGCTCCAAGATGGGATCTCATGGATACAGAAGGTTACGGTGGTGGAAATTGTGTTTCATTGGCTCCTTGGATGTTTTTGGGGTATGTAGGCTTATATAGGAGGAAGAAGTACGTCGGTGGTCGCCCAAGGGGCCCACGAGATAGGGGGGCGCGCCCTCCTATCTTGTGGCCGCCTCGGCTGCTTCTTGACTTGCACTCCAAGTCCTATGGATCACGTTCGTTCCAAAAATCACGCTCCCGAAGGTTTCATTCCGTTTGGACTCCGTTTGATATTCCTTTTCTTCGAAATACTGAAATAGGCAAAAAACAACAATACGGGTTGGGCCTCCGGTTAGTAGGTTAGTCCCAAAAATGATATAAATGTGTAAAATAAAGCCCATAAACATCCAAAAGGGGTAATATAATAGCATGGAACAATCAAAAATTATAGATACGTTGGAGAAGTGTCATCGTTGTATAAAACATGAGTATTTTATACCTTCACTTATGCATAGACAAGTAGTAGTTTCCCTGTCGGCTAGGTCTTGCCAAAGGTTGCTGAGGGAGTCCTGGACTAAGGGTTCCTCGGGCCGTAGACCCATTACATATGGGCTAGACTGATGGGCCATAATGGGGCCAAGCTAGAGTGCGGATCCTTGGCTGGATAAAGAATCTTCGGAGTCGTGGTGTGCCCTCCAAGCCAAGATTAGACGAGATCTTCCATTCATTGTAACCAATCGCATGTAACCCTAACCCTACTAGTGTCTATATAAACCAGAGGGTTTAGGGCTCTAGGGATAGAGCTATATCCATCACCTCATCATCTTAGGATTTAGCTCGCCTGATCTCGAGGTAGATCTACTCTGTAACCATACCATACATCAAATATAATCAAGCAGGACATAGGGTTTTACCTCTTCAAGAGGGCCCGGACCTGGGTAAAAATCGTGTTCATCGTCCCTTGTTCCCCAATGATCCTAGATCCACAGCTCGGGGCCCCTACCTGAGTTCCGTTGGTTTTGACACCGACATTGATGCTTTCATTGAAAGTTCCGTTGTTGGGTCGCCGAAGGATCAATGGCTCCCCTGTTCATAGGAGAAGGCGTCAGCTCCGGGGACCTCTTTGTCCCCGGCCAACTCTTCGTGTTCGGCAACATCATGCTGCATGCCAAACCAACTGGTCAACTATACCAAATCAACAACTTCGGCCCCGAGCACTGGATTCGATTCGGTAATCTGGCGTACGTTGCGGACGCCCGAGGAGATATGGTATTTGCCGGATTTTTAACCTCTCACCGCACCCCCATGGGCCTTGGCCCACTCTGGGGCTTTTCGCTAACCCAATCTATGAATCGAACCCAATCTTGTAGCCAACCTTGAGCTCGGATGGCTCCACGTTGAACAGAGGTCAGGGATCCCCTTCGACTACGTCTGCAATACTCACCGAAGACCCATCTTTGGGCCTCAGTGCAGAAGTAATGTTCAGACACCGAGAGTCTCTCTTGGCCGAACCCTCTCCCTACGATACGCCTCCGGCCTTGAGCCCCTGCGGCAGATCGACGTTCAGTAGCCAGGATTTATCCCTGGCCGAACTCCCCTTCATTAACTCAGCTTCGAGCCCCAATACGGAAGCAGCGTCAAAAGACCAGATCTTATCTTCGGTCTCTCATGACTGTCCGACCCCGGGCCCTGAGGTTAACTTGGCCCTTGAAGATCAAAGTCTGGCCGAGCCCGGATCATCCCTTGCTCCGGCGACCCTCGCTTTACTAAACGAGGCGTTGGACCGAATCCAGATGATGGCTATTCAGGAGGACCCACCCTCGATCTACGTTCAGCAGCCCTTTGAGGCAGATTTCGAGAATTTTTACGTCCCACCCACCACCCACTTAGTGGCCACTATTGAAGACTTAACTGACATGTTGGATTACACCTTGGAAATGCCGAATACATGGACGAGGATAGCGGATCCACATGATACGTCCATTTTGCATCATGCTTTTATATCAATATTTATTGCATTATGGGTTGTTACTACACATTATGTCACAATACTTGTGCCTTTTCTCTCTTATTTTATAAGGTTTACACGAAGAGGGAGAATGCCGACAGCTGGAATTCTGGGCTGGAAAAGAAGCAAATATTAGAGACCTATTCTGCACAACTCCAAAAGTCCTGAATTTCCATGAAAGTCAGTATTGGAATATATTAAAAATATTGGGCAAAGAAAGCACCAGAGGGGGGCCACCCACCTGCCACAAGGGTGGAGAGCGCGCCCTACCCCCTGGGCACGCCCCTGCCTCGTGGGCCACCTGGCAGGGCCCCGATGTCCATCTTCTGCTATATGGTGTCTTTTGCCCTAGAAAAATCATAAGGAAGCTATCGGGATGAAGTGCCGCCGTCTCGAGGCGGAACCTGGGCAGGACCAATCTAGGGCTCCAGCGGAGCTATTCTGCCGGGGAAACATCCCTCCGGGAGGGGGAATGATCGCCATCGTCATCACCATCGATCCTCTCATCAAGAGGGGGTCAATCTCCATCGAAGTCTTCGCCAGCACCATCTCCTCTCAAATCCTAGTTCATCTCTTGTATCGGATCTTTGTCTCAAAACCTCAGATTGGTACCTGTGGGTTGCTAGTAGTGTTGATTACTCCTTGTAGTTGATGCTAGTTGGTTTATTCGGTGGAAGATCATATGTTCAGATCCTTAATGCATATTAATACCCCTCTGATTTTGAACATGAATATGATTTGTGAGTAGTTACGTTTGTTCCTGAGGAAATGGGACAAGTCTTATTATAAGTAATCATGTGAATTTGGCATTCATTCGATATTTTGATGAGATGTATGTTGTCTTTCCTCTAGTGGTGTTATGTGAACGTCGACTGCATGACATTGCACTATGAGTTTTGGGCCTAGGGGAAGGCATTGGGGAGTAATAAGTAGATGATGGGTTGCTAGAGTGACAGAAGCTTAAACCCTAGTTCATGTGTTGCTTCGTAAGGGGCTGATTTGGATACATATGTTTCATGCTATGCTTAGGTTTACCTTAATTCTTCTTTCATAGTTCCGGATGCTTGCAAGAGGGGTTAATCATAAGTGGGATGTTTGTCCAAGGAAGGGAAGTACCCAAGTACCGGTCCACCCACTTATCAAATTATCAAAGTAACAAACCCGAATCATATGAGCATGATGAAAACTAGCTTGACAGAAATTCCCATGTGTCCTCGGGAGTGCTTTGCTTTATATAAGAGTTTGTCCAGGCTTGTCCTTTTCTACAAAAAGTATTAGGCCACCTTGCTGCACCTTAGTTACTTTTGTTACTTGTTACCCATTACGAATTATCTTATCACAAAACTATCTGTTACCGATAATTTCAGTGCTTGCAAAGAATACCTTACTGAAAACCGCTTGTCATTTCCTTCTGCTCCTCGTTGGGTTCGACACTCTTACTTATCTAAAGGACTATGATAGATACCCTATACTTGTGGGTCATCAAGACTCTTTTCTGGCACCATTGCCGAGGAGTGAAGCGCCTTTGGTAGGTGGAAATTGGTAAGGAAACCTTGTTACTATTGAAAATAATCCCTTGAGGGGCTTGTTCAGGGTATCTTCACCCCGACCAGAAGTGCAAATAGTTGCTCCTCAACCTACTAAACCTACTTAAAATATTTACTTTGAAATTCCTTCGGGTATGATAGAAAAACTGCAAGCTAATCCTTATACAGGGGATGGAACATTACATCCCGATATGCACCTAATCTAAGTGGATGAAGTTTGTGGATTATTTATGCTTGCAGGTATGTCCGAGGATGTTGTCAAGAAGAAGTTCTTCCCTTTATCTTTGAAGGGAAAGGCATTGACATGGTTTAGGCTATGTGATGATATTGGATCATGGAACTACAACTGATTGAAATTGGAATTTCATCAGAAGTTTTATCCTATGCATCTGGTTCATCGTGATCGTAATTATATATATAATTTCTGGCCTCGTGAAGGAGAAAGTATCGCTCAAGCTTGGGGGAGGCTTAAGTCAATGTTATATTCATGCCCTAATCATGAGCTCTCAAGAGAAATTATTATTCAAAAAATTTATGCTCCGCTTTCTCTTGATGATTGCTCCATGCTCGATACTTCTTGTACTGGTTCTTTTATGATGAAGACTATTGAATTCAGATAGGATTTATTGGGAAGAATTAAATGCAACTCTAAAGATTGGGAACTCAACGAAGGTAAGGAGTCAGGTATAACCCCTAAGTTTGATTATGTTAAATCTTTTATGGATACCGATGCTTTTCGTGAATTTAGCACTAAATATGGACTTGACTCTGAGATAGTAGCTTGTTTCTATGAATCATTTGCTACTCATGTTGATCTCCCTAAGGAGAAGTGGTTTAAATATCATCCTCCCATTGAAGTGAAAGTAGTAGAACCTATTAAAGTTGAAGAAAAGACTATTACTTATAATGTTGATCCTATTGTTCCTACCGCTTATATTGAGAAACCACCTTTTCCTGTTAGAATAAAGGATCATGCTAAAGCTTCAACTGTGGTTCGTAAGAGTAATGCTATAACACCTACACCCCCTGAGAAAATTAAAGTTGAACCTAGTATTGCTATGGTTAAAGATCTCTTGGTAGATAATATTCATGGGCATGTTATTTATTTCTGTGATGAAGCTGCTAGAATTGCTAAACCCGATACTAAAGGTAAACATAGACCCGTTGTTGGCATGCATGTTGTTTCGGTTAAAATAGGGGATCATTGTTATCATGGCTTATGTGATATGGGTGCTAGTGTGAGTGCAATACATTATACCTTATATAAAGAAATTATGCATGATATTGCACCTGCTGAAATAGAAGATATTGATGTTACTATTAAGCTTGCCAATAGAGATACTATTTCACCGGTTGGGATTGTTAGAGATGTTGAAGTTTTGTGTGGGAAAATAAAATACCCTACTGATTTTCTTGTTCTTGCTTCCCCACAAGATGACTTTTGTCCCATTATATTTGGTAGACCCTTCTTGAATACTGTTAATGCTACGATAGACTATGATAAGGATATTGTTACTGTTGGTTTAGGGGATATGTCTCATGATTTTAACTTTGTTAAATTTCGTAGACAACCCCATGATAAAGAATTGCCTAGTAAAGATGAAATTATTGGTCTTGCTTCTATTGCCGTACCTCCTAATGATCCTTTAGAACAATATTTGCTCGACCATGAAAATGATATGTTTATGAATGAAAGAAGGGAAATAGATGAAGTATTCTTTAAGCAAGGACCTATTTTGAAACACAACTTGCATGTTGAAATCCTTCGGGATCCTCCTCCACCCAAGGGTGATCCTGTGTTTGAGCTTAAACAATTACCTGATACTCTTAAATATGCTTATCTTGATGAAAAAAGATATATCTTGTTATTATTAATGCTAACCTTTCAGAGCATGAAGAAGAGAAATTGTTGAAAACTCTGAAGAAGCACATTGCTGCTATTGGATATACTCTTGATGATCTGAAGGGCATTAGTCCCACTCTATGCCAGCACAAAATAAAAATGGAGAAAGATGCTAAAACAGTTGTTGATCATCAACAACAGTTAAACCCTAAGATGAAAGAAGTGGTAAGAAATGAAATACTAAAGCTTCTGGAGGCAGGTATAATTTATCCTGTTGCTGACAGTCAGTGGGTAAGTCCTATCCATTGTGTCCCCAAGAAGGGAGGTATCCTAATGATAAGGATGAATTGATCCCACAAAGAATTGTTACAGGTTATAGAATGGTAATTGATTTCCGCAAATTAAATAAAGCTACTAGAAAAGATCATTACCCTCTACCTTTTATTGATCAATGCCAGAAAGATTATCCAAACATACACATTTTTGCTTTCTAGATGGTTATTCTGGTTTCTCTCATATACCTGTGTCAAAAGAGGATCAGGAAAAGACCACTTTTACTTTCCCTTTCGGTACCTTTGCTTATAGATGTATACCTTTTGGTTTATGTAATGCACCTACTACCTTTCAAAGATGTATGACTACTATATTCTCTAACTTTTGTGAAAAGATAGTTGAGGTTTTCATGGATGATTTCTCCGTTTACGGAACTTCTTTTGATGATTGCTTAAGAAACCTTGATCAAGTTTTGCAGAGATGTGAAGAAACTAAATTTGTCTTGAATTGGGAGAAATGCCACTTTATGGTTAATGAAGGTATTGTCTTGGGGCATAAAATTTCTGAAAGAGGTATTGAAGTTGATAAAGCTAAAGTAGATGTTATTGAAAAGATGTCGTGTCCTAAAGACATTAAAGGTATAAGAAGTTTTCTTGGTCATGCTGGTTTTTATAGGAGGTTTATTAAAGACTTCTCTAAATTTCTAGGCCTCTGACTAATCTCTTGCAAAAAGATGTCCCTTTTGTTTTCGATGATGATTGTGTAGAAGAATTTGAAATACTTAAGAAAGCCTTAATTTCTGCACCTATTGTTCAGCCACCTGATTGGAATTTACCCTTTGAAATTATGTGTGATACTAGTGATTATGCTGTAGGTGTTGTTCTAGGACAAAGAGTTGATAAGAACTTAAATGTTATCAAATATGCTAGTAAAACTCTAGACTGTGCCCAGAGAAATTATGCTACTACTGAAAAAGAATTTTTAGCAGTTGTGTTCGCTTGTGATAAGTTCATACCTTATATTGTTGATTCCAAAGTAACTATTCACACTGATCATGCTACTATTAAATACCTTATGGAAAAGAAAGATGCTAAACCTAGCATTATTAGATGGGTTCTCTTGCTACAAGAATTTGATTTGCATATTATTGATAGAAAGGGAGCTGAGAACCCCGCTGCAGACAACTTGTCTAGGTTAGGGAATGTTCTTGATGACCCACTACCTATTGATGATAGCTTTCCTGATGAACAATTAGCTGTCATAAATGCTTCTTATACTGCTCCATGGTATGTTGATTATGCTAATTACATTGTTGCTAAATTTATACCACCTAGTTTCACATATACCAGCAAAAGAAAAAAAATTCTATGATTTAAGACATTACTTCTGGGACGACCCACACCTTTATAAATAAGGAGTAGATGGTGTTATTAGACGTTGTGTACCTGAGCATGAATAGGAACAGATCCTACGCAAGTGTCACTCTAAGGCTTACGGAGGACACCACGCTGGAGATAGAACTGCACATAAGGTATTGCAATCCGGTTTTTATTGGCCTACTCTCTTCAAAGATGCACGTAAGTTTGTCTTGTCTTGCGATGAATGTCCAAGAATTGGTAATATTAGTAGACATCAAGAAATGCATATGAACTATTCACTTGTTATTGAGCCATTCGATGTTTGGGGCTTTGATTATATGGGACCTTTTCCTTCCTCTAATGGGTATACACATGTTTTAATTGATGTTGATTACGTTACTAAGTGGGTAGAAGCTATTCCAACTAGTAGCATTGATCATAACACCTCTATTAAGATGCTTAAAGAAGTTATTTTTCCGAGGTTTGGAGTCCCTAGATATTTAACGACTGTTGGTGGTTCACATTTTATTCATGGTGCTTTTCGTAAAATGCTTGCTAAGTATGATGTTAATCATAGAATTGCATCTCCATACCACCCTCATTCTAGTGGTCAAGTGGAATTCAGTAATAGAGAGATTAAATTGATTTTGCAAAAGACTGTTAATAGATCTAGAAAGAATTGGTCCAAGAAACTTGATGATGCATTATGGGCCTATGGAACTGCATATAAAAATGCTATGGGTATGTCTCCGTATAAAATGGTTTATGGAAAAGCATGTCACTTACCTCTCGAACTAGAACATAAGGCATATTGGGCTACTAAAGAGCTCAATTATGATTTCAAACTTGCCGGTGAGAAGAGGCTATTTGACATTAGCTCACTTGATGAATGGAGAACCCAGGCCTACGAGAATGCCAAATTGTTTAAAGAAAAGGTTAAAAGATGGCATGACAAAAGGATACAAAAGCGTGAGTTTAATGTAGGTGATTATGTTTTGCTATACAACTCTCATTTAAGATTTTTTGTAGGAAAACTTCTCTCTAAATGGGAAGGTCCTTACGTTATCAAGGAGGTCTATCGTTCCGGTGCCATCAAAATCAACAATGTCGAAGGCACAAATCCGAAGGTGGTGAACTGTCAAAGAATCAAACATTATGTCTCACATAATCCCATAAATGTTGAAACCAATGTTATTGACACCGTAACCCCGGAGGAGTACATAAGGGACACTTTCCAGAATGTTTCAGACTCCAAAAAGGAATAGGTATGAGGTACGGTAAGTAAACCGACTCCAAAACTGTTCAAACAGCAATTTTTCTCCGTTTTGGAATATTTAAAAAATTAGGAAATTCAGAAGTAGTCCGAAAGAGACACGAGGCATCCATGAGGGTGGAGGGCGCGCCCTACCCCCCTGGGCATGCCCCCTGCCTCGTGGTCACCTTGTGTGCCTCCGGACTCCATTTTCTTGCATGATACTTCCTTTGGTCGGTAAAAATTCACTATATAATCTCCCGAAGGTTTTGACCACCGTACTACGACAAAATCCTTTGTTTTTGTTTTGAGCTATTTTTTGCTAGAGTTTCTCAAGGTCAGGCATCATGTCGTCCCCCTCCTCCAACAACGTGGGCGGTGATGCTTGGTTAATGAAGATAGAGACGAAGCGAGAAGAACCCATGGAAATCAAGGAAGGTGACAATATCAAGAAAGCTACGAAAGATCAAGTCCCGGTAGTAGAAGAAGAAGACATCCTTCAACCTTACTACAATCATCTCACCTCTACTAAATTGAAGCTTTCAAGATGATTGAAATAGTTTGCATACAAAACAAGTATCTCACGTGTGAAAATATTTTGTTGCAAGAGCATATCACCGCACTCAAGGGCATTATCCGCAAGTTGGAGCATCTCCTATGCTCGATGTGCGACACTACATCATCAAAAACTCCATCATCACCACCTCCGAAGAAAGAGACATAAATACATGGGTATGGGCACTCCCCTTGGTAACTGCCAAGCTTGGGGGAGGTGCCCCGGTATTGTATCACCATCACACTTCTATCTTTACCGTTTTTCTTAGTTCGATCCTTTTGGTTATATCTTGATCTAGTAGAATAAAGTTTTAGTATGATCTAGTTTTGAGTTTTGTTTTGATCCCTATCTATGTAATCGAGTCCGTGCGATATATATAATAAAGATTAGTTTTGAGTTGAGGGCTTTGCTATCTTGCTATGATCTTGAGGGAATAAAAGAAAGAATAAAAGGAAATAAAAAGATCATATTGATCTTATGGAGAGTAATGACTTTACATATATAGAGTATGATGAATAAAAGTTGTTGAGAGTTGACAAACATAGTTTTGGTCATCGTTGCAATTAATAGGAAGTAATAAAGAAAGAGAGGTTTTCACATATAAATATACTATCTTGGACATCTTTTATGATTGTGAGCACTCATTAAAATATGACATGCTAAAAAGTTGATGTTGGACAAGGAGGACAACGTAATGGGTTATGTTTTCTTATATCTGAATAAGTTATATTGTCATGGATCATCCAACATGTGATCTTGCCTTTCTCCCTCATGCTAGCCAAATTCTTTGCACCAAGTAGATATAATACTTGTGCTTACAAACACCCCTAAACCCAGTTTTGCCATGAGAGTCCACCATACCTACCTATGGATTGAGTAAGATCCTTCAAGTAACTTGTCATCGGTGCAAGCAATAAAAATTGCTCTCTAAATATGTATGATCTATTAGTGTGAAGAAAATAATATTTATACAAGCTTGTGATATGGAAGAAATAAAAGCGACGGACTGCATAATAAAGGTCCTTATCACAAGTGGCAATATAAAGTGACGTTCTTTTGCATTAAGATTTTGTGCATCCAACCATAAAAGCGCATGACAACCTCTGCTTCCCTCTGCGAAGGGCCTATCTTTTATTTTTATCATCTACCTTCATACAAGTCATGGTGATCTTCACCTTTCCTTTTTACACTTTATCCTTTGGCAAGCACTATGTGTTGGAAAGATCCTGATATATATATATATATATATATATATATATATATATATATATATATATATATATAGACACACTTGGATGTAGGTTTTCATAAAGTATTATTGTTGACATTACCCTTGAGGTAAAAGGTTGGGAGGCGAAATTATAAGCACATATTTTCTATGTGTATGATTGAAACTTCATACCCATAAGTATCGTGTGAGTGTTAGAAGTTGTGAAAGACTAAATGATAGTTGAGTATGTGGGCTTGCTGAAAAGCTCTTATGTTGACTCTTTCTGATGTTATGATAAATTGCAATTGCTTCAATGACTGAGATTATAGTTTGCTAGTTTTCAATGAAGTTTCTGATTCATACTATACATTGTGAATAGATTGTTACTTTAGCATAAGAAATCATATGACAATATATATGTTGCTATTCTAAAGATGATCATGATGCCCTCATGTCTGTATTTCATTTTATCGACACCTCTATCTCTAAACATCTGGACATATTTTTCGATATCGGCTTTCGCTTAAGGACAAGCGAGGTCTAAGCTTGGAGGAGTTGATACGTCCATTTTGCATCATGCTTTTATATCAATATTTATTGCATTATGGGTTGTTACTACACATTATGTCACAATACTTATGCCTTTTCTCTCTTATTTTATAAGGCTTACACCAGGAGGGAGAATGCCGGCAGCTGGAATTCTGGGCTGGAAAAGGAGCAAATATTAGAGACCAATTCTGCACAACTCCAAAAGTCCTGAAACTCCACGAAAGTCAGTTTTGGAATATATTAAAAATATTGGGCGAAGAAAGCACCAGAGGGGGGCCACCCACCAGCCTCGAGGGTGGAGGGCGCGCCCTACCCCCCTGGACGCGCCCCCTACCTCGTGGGCCACCTGGCAGGCCCCCACGTCCATCTTATGCTATATGGTGTATTTCGCACTGGAAAAAATCATAAGGAAGCTTTCAAGACGAAGCGCCACCGTCTCGAGCAGAACCTGGGCAGGACTAATCTAGGGCTCCGACGGAGCTGTTCTACCGGGGAAACATCCCTCCGGGAGGGGGAAATCATCGCCATCGTCATCACCATCGAACCTCTCATCGAGAGGGGGGTCAATCTCCATCAACATCTTCACCAGCACCATCTCCTCTCAAACCCTAGTTCATCTCTTGTATCCGATCTTTGTCTCAAAACCTCAGATTGGTGCCTGTGGATTGCTAGTAGTGTTGATTACTCCTTGTAGTTGATGCTAGTTGGTTTATTCGGTGGAAGATCTCAGATCCTTAATGCATATTAATACCCCTCTGATTTTGAACATGAATATGATTTGTGAGTAGTTATGTTTATTCCTGAGGACATGGGAGAAGTCTTGTTATAAGTAATCATGTGAATTTGGTATTCATTTGATATTTTGATGAGATGTATGTTGTCTTCCCTCTAGTGGTGTTATGTGAACATTGACTACATGACACTTCACCATGATTTGGGCCTAGGGGAAGGCATTGGGGAGTAATAAGTAGATGATGGGTTGCTAGAGTGACAGAAGCTAAAACCCTAGTTTATGTGTTGCTTCGTAAGGGGTTGATTTGGATCCATATGTTTCATGTTATGGTTAGGTTTACCTTAATTCTTCTTCATAGTTGCGGATGCTTGTGAGAGGGGTTAATCATAAGTGGGATGCTTTTCCAAGGAAGGGCAGTACCCAAGCACCGGTCCACCCACATATCAAATTATCAATGTAAGGAACATGAATCATATGAGCATGATGAAAACTAGCTTGACATAAATTCTCTTGTGTCCTCGGGAGCGCTTTGCTTTATATAAGAGTTTGTCCAGGCTTGTCCTTTGCTACAAAAAGGATTGGGCCACCTTGTTGCACCTTAGTTACTTTTGTTACTTGTTACCCGTTACGAATTACCTTATCACAAAACTATCTGTTACCGATAATTTCAGTGCTTGCAGAGAATACCTTACTGAAACCCACTTGTCATTTCCTTCTGCTCCTTGTTGGGTTCGACACTCTTACTTATCGAAATGACTACAATAGATCCCCTATACTTGTGGGTCATCACCACACCTAACACTGACGTTGCTCCCCCCGCCACTAGCTGCTGGACGGCCACGTCCACCTATGACGTTTATATGGTGACACTCCTAAAGAAGACGACGGCACCCCCGGGAAGGATAACAGCAGGCCCAGCGATGAGCCGCCGAAGCACCACAAACAGTGCCGCCGCTCCAAGGCGTATCGAAGCCATGCGAGCACCACAAACACCGGAGAAAATGCCACCCCAGACAATGCGGACAACCTTGACAACCCCGGTGCCGTCGAAAAACCACAAGTCAATCATGAGGAGCACGAGGAACCGCTCGACCCCAATACCTTGATGACGCCGAAGACAGCAATTACCTGCCCCTTGGAAGAGGAGGTGAGTTTGGGTGATGAAGATTTCATCATCCCCGAAGACCCACTAGATCAAGAGAAGTTCAAGCGGCAGCTCATTGCCACTGCGTGCAGCCTGAAAAAACAGAGGTAGAAAATAAAGGCCAAACGGGATACGCTTAATGAGAGATGGACTAAAGCCCTAGACGCCGAAGAGGAGTACGGCCACAAGCATCAAATGAAAAGCTACCCAAAGTGGAAGCTACTGCCGCAATTCAATGGCATGGCCATAGAGCCAGCACCACCAAGGTATGGTCAGGAAGATCAAGCAGACCGCCGCCCTCAAGGACAGGATCAGATAGTTGAAAAGCCGAACAACCTCCCACTCGCCCTAGCTGACAAGGCAGGGAACCATTACGGTCAGGTTATGAGTACGACCTCCGCCGTGACCTGGATGCTCGGGCAGGCCTGAGTAGGTCCATCTACAGGCCCAAAAGAGATCCTCCTGCCAGACAGGACGGATATAAATCCTGGCTAGACCGAAATGACAGAGCCTCGGAGCTGCAACGAGCCTGGATGACAGATGATCTTTGGTGTAATGTAGCCCGAATCAGGGGTGCCGTTCACCCACTTTGCTTCACAGATAGAGTGATGTAGCACCAATTCCCGGAAGGTTTCAAACCTGTGAACATTGAGCCCTATGATGGGACAACAGATCCTGTAGTATGGATCGAAGATTTTCTGCTACACATCCATATGGCACGAGGAGACGACCTCCATGCCATCAAGTACTTGCAATTGTAACTCAAGGGCCCGGCCAGACACTGGCTAAACAGCCTTCTCGAAGGCTCCATAGGGTGTTGGGAGGAGCTCGGGGAGGCCTTTCGAGCCAACTTCCAAGGCACTTATGTCCGGCCCTTGGACACCGATGACCTGAGCCATATAATCCAGCAGCCCGGTGAATCAGCCTAGCAATTGCGGAATCATTTTTTGATCAAGAAGAACCAGACCATTGACTGTTTGGACGCCGAAGTGATAGCCACCTTTAAGCACAGTATTCGGGATGAACGGCTAGCATGCTAGCTCAGCCAAGACAAGTCGAGAACAATGTCCGTGCTTACCTCCGTGATGACCCGCTTATGCGCTGAAGAGGACAGTTGGCTGGCCCGTAGAAGCACCAACCTTGACACCCCCGGCACCTTACAATCCCGAGATGGGAATGGAAAGCCATGAAGGAACAAGAACAAACGCCGCCATCACGACAGTGAAGCTGAAGAGACGGCAATGAATGTTAGATTCGGCAATCCAAAGTCCGGGTCATGGAAAAATCCCTCTAAAGGCAATCAGGACGGCCCAACCAAGATGGATGCAATCATGGACAGGCCCTACCAGATTCATGTCACTGTCGAAAACCCCTCCAACCACTCTAACCGCAACTGTTGGGTGATAAAGCAAGCCAGCAAGCTTCAAACCAAAGACTCGAGCAAAAGCCCACAAAGCGAGGACAACGAGGAGCCCTGCAGGCCGAACAGTGGAGGCCAAAAGCCCTTCCGAGGTCAAGACGGTGAACATGATCTATGCCACCCATATACCAAGGAATGAGAAGAAGCGCACACTACGGGACGTGTACGCCATCGAGCCCGTGGTGCCGGAATTCAATCCGTGGTCGGCTTGCACGATCACCTTTGACCACAGAGATCACCCGACCAGTATCCGTCACGGAGGATCGGCGGCTCTGGTGCTTGACCCCATTAGTGATGGGTACCACCTCACGAGAGTCTTAATCGTTGGGGCAGTGGCCTCAATCTGGTCTACGTAGACACAGTAAGGAAAATGGGGATTGATCCGTCAAGGATCAAACCCAACAGCACCACCTTCAAGGGGGTTATCCCGGGTGTAGAGGCCCGATGTTCAGGCATGGTTACTCTAGAAGTGGTATTCGGCTCTCCAGATAACTTCCGAAGTGAATACTTGATCTTCAATATCGCCCCCATTCCGCGGTGGCTATCATGCCCTCCTCGGGCAAACAGTGTTTGCTAAAATCAACGCCATCCCGCATTACGCATACCTCAAGCTGAAGATGCCCGGTCCCTCGGGCATCATAACAATCAACGGCAACACAGAGTGATCACTCCGGACCGAGGAGCACAGTGCGGCACTAGCGGCCGAAGACCAGGCCGTCACCAACTGGCCAAAGTATCAGCCCGCCGTAAAGGCTAGAGATACAACTAAAAAGGCTCGAGCCTGATCCCCGCCATGGGAGCCCCCCCTGTGTTTCCTGCAAATAAGTATGAGCTCCCCACGGCATGTCCACCTTCATCGCGCTCTAGGTGCCTTGTTAGCACAACTTTGCGCTCGAGATACAATGGTCGGCCGTGGGGTCTCCTATCAAACGCATATCTCCACATGTTCGGCTTAACCGAACTATGGCATCAGCACGTCCTTGGACGATAACGGGTACGACTCCGGACTCGATTAGCGTCAAGCTATGTTCGGCGGGGCCACACATCAAGGCCCCTATCGAAGGCACCCCTCGCCAGCGTTGGATGTTCATGGGTGACCAACTCATCTCGCAGAAGCAAAGGCGCTGACGTGCAGCAGGGCACAGTTGAGGCTTAGACCCGCAAATCATGGCCATGCGTAAACCTTTCTCTGCAAAAAAAATTCCCTTTTTACTTATCATAAATGCCTCAGCCGTTCAAATTGTACAGATAGACATCTGGAGCTTATGGAAAATATAAACACCTTCTACGGTGTTCGGGCATCTGCATTGTCTAGCCCTCTTCTCTCGTTTTTCTCTTTTTTCGCTCTTCGAACAGTAAGGCATGCACATAGTGTGTAACAAATACAGCTCGGGTAATTGACAGAAGGCTTGATTTTCCCATCATCTCTATGTACCAAAGTACAGCACCACTTCTTGTTGTGTGCTTGGCATCTCGGATATTGCATTATATGCATAGGTTCCAAACTATGTCTCGGGGCAATAGTTGGGTTGCCCTGCTCCTGTGCTTACTGTCTTATGTTCCACACATTCGGCTAAGAAGGTAAATAGAGAACCCCTGTGATTGTGCTTCTAGCTAGTCCGGTCAAGCACCTCAAGGGAGAAAGCCAAAAACTGACCGACATAGTGAGCGAGAACTGGTCAGCGATCCGACAACAAGTGTTGAACTAAGAAACCGTTGATGATTTATCCGTGTCACACGAAGGGTTCGTCCTAGCACAAACCAAGTGGTTCCAAAGGCATGCCACGGCTCCCTTGTACACCGCAAAAATCTGGGAGCTAGTCGCTAGTCCCCACCGTCAAACTCCTATGGTTAAGTGAAAGTAATAAAGCCGCATAGTCTGATTGCCTGGTTTCTCTCATGCACTACCACCTTCCGGCACCAAGACGTTGGCTAAGGGTAACAGTGCAGAGATGAAACACCCCTCGTATTATTTGCTTGGGGGTTGAAACTGAAGACTGGTAACTTTCAGAATAATAAACAGCCATGCATGAGTCAAAATTAAACACCACAATATATAACACACAAGCGGACCACATTATAACGCAAAATCTTTGGGTGACAGCTTGATACAAAATCATTCAATGATTACATCCTTCGAACACTGGCCCTCTATCGCCCAAGCACCTTCCATAACTTGTGCAAAGTACAGTTCGGGGTGGCGGTGCTCCTTCCCAAATGGCGAAGGACCAGTGGCCATATCCATTGGCTTGATCTTCGGCCAATGAACCATGGTCTTCGTGAAGGACAACCTCGCTCCTTCAAGGCATGCGGACCGCTTCACGGTGTCAATCCACCATGATGCATCACGCAGCCTCTGCACCAAGCCAAAATAGTTGTCCGGAATAGGCTCAGTAGGCCACAACCGGACACAAAGATCCTTCAGGGCTGGCTCGGCCATCCGATGCAGCTCCACCAGCTGCTTCATATGGTTACTGAGGAGCGGTGGGTGTTCGGGCGCCTAGTTGTTGGTGTTCGGTGCAGGTAGCGGGACCTCAACTCCCTCCCCATCTAAAAGAGGGATCGGCACCTATGAAGGCCTAGGGGGCTCAGGTGCGGCCGGCTGGGAGGGTCCAGTCCGCCGCATTATCCAGGAGGGACACATCCTCCTAGTCTCTGGTGAACAAGGCATCATCCTTGGCCATGGTGGCATCATCCCCCTCCCCCGTTTTCGAATGGGGAGAGGTCCTTCGGGGCAGCACTTCCCCGACTCCTTCGGGGATCGGGGGAGGTGCGAAGCGCGATGCGGATCCACTGTCTGCCAAATCGGCGGGCGGAGACGTCCCCTCCGATGTCTGCTCGGCAGGGTGGCTGTGCGGTGGCAGTGATGTCGTACAATCAGCTTCCGAGAGTAAGGGACTATTAAAAATAAAGCAACTAAAAATGCCAAAATATGTGCCTGGCAGCAGGGTGCTTAACCCTAGGTTCCCTGTCTGGAACCTTCTCGGACGCAACGGACTCCTCTTCAGAGTCTGAACTGTCGGGCAAGACCAGCTAGGGCCAGCACTGCCTCTTATGGGCCCGAGGAGGCTCTTCCTCCTTGACATCTCCAGACGCCGCCCTCTTCTTGGAGTGGGAAGAGGCACTCTCCTCCTCCTCCTCATCCCCATCTTGGGCAGATGGGCGGCAATGTCTCCGGACTAGGTGTCCGGACGATTTCTTCGGTGGAGGCCCTCTCTGGCCTAAGGTAAATGCTTCTTCTTCCTTTCTTATCTGGCGCCTTGTAAGGCACCACAACCAGCAGCCCCTCCAGTTGTGGCAATCGAGGCCCCTCAGGTAGAGGAGCCAGGCTACTGATCTTCTCGGGCTTTTCGAGCCAGCCCTATAAAAACCACAGACAGATGTTTAGACCGGATTTTGCACAACATGCCCCACGAATATGGACCAGGGAAGGGGTCAATTACCTTCTTCGGCTAGGTTGCGGCGTCGAGGCCAATGTCTTCATTCTCGGCCGGCCAGTCCTCCTAGGACTTGAACAGTTGACCCCACACTTTGTCGTGGTTTGTCCCATAGAGGTACTACACAGTGGTCGAGTCGTCGGGCTTGTAAACCCACATGGGGCTGGCCCTTTACTGGCAAGGAAGGAGCCGGCGCCTGAGCATTATTCGGACCATGTTGGTCAGCTTGGCGTCGGTATCCATCATGCTGACGACGTGCTTCTGCATCATCTTCACCTCAACAGCAGACCCCCAGTTCAGATCTTTCGTGATCCACGAGGTCAATCTCACCGGGGGACTGGATCTGAATTCGGGAGCAGCTGTCCAGGCCGTATCCCTTGGTTCTATGATGTAGAACCACTCCTTTTGCCACACCTTAACGGTGTCAATAAACCGACCCTCCAGCCATTGGACTCGGGTCAACTTACTGATCATGGCTCCGCCATAGTCCGCCTGGGCGCTGCTGACCACCTTGGGCTTGACGTTGAACATCTTCAGCCACAAGCCGAAGTGCGGCTGAACTCGCAGGAGGGCCTCCCGGACGATGATGAAGGCCGAGATGTGGAGGAGAGAGTCGGGGGCTAGATCATGGAAATCTGTCTCGTAGAAGAACATCAACCCCCTCACGAAAGGGTGCAGAGGAAATCCTAGCCCCCGGATAAAATGGGGAAGGCATACCACCCTCTCTCCCGGCTTGGGCGTGGGAATGATCTGGCCCTCCTCGGGGGCCCGATGGGTGATGTCAGCCGATAAGTAGCTAGCCCGCTTCAACTCCAAGGTGTCATTGTTGGTGACGACGGAGGCGTCCAACTTGTCGTTCGCGTCGGATCCGACCATGGCTGGGCTAGGGAGGGGCTGGACGGGATTCACCGCGAAACAGAAAGGCAGGGCGCTAGAGCTCTGGAGATTGTAGACACTACAAAAAAAGACACATCCGTGACATTTTGGGCCGAACTAAAAAAAATTGTCATACATATGACACTTCTATGACGATAATTGTGACAAAACCCGGTATCATCATAGATGTGGTGGGCTCCTACTTCTATGACAAAAAATCATGACAGAAAATGGGCTTTTCGTCCTGGGCGGGCAGGAGACGCAGCTGCATGACATTCTTTGGGCCGTCCATGACGGATAAAACCGTGGTAGAAGCGAGGGGGAGGAAAATTTCGAGGAGTTGCCGGTTACGGTGGGAGGTCGGGGGCCGAGTGATGCACGTTTCTCTCGTACACGTATGCGCGTGTGTGCGAAGCATTGGCTCTAACTGAACCCGAGAGAGGCGTTGGGCTCTAACTGAACCCAAGTGATTGCACTGCAGGCTATGCGTTACTGAACCCAATCGATCGATCGATGGCTGTTAACTGAACCCGATGGAGCGATTCCTTCGCTACTGCTGCTAACTGAAGCTGATCGATTGGATGAACAGTGAGCGTTGCGGGGGGTGGATGAACAGTGAGTGGTAGCGTTGCCTCTGGATGAATAGGACACCGTGGTGTGGAGGGCTAGATGAACAGTAGACGATGGAGGGGTGGCCGTGGAGGGGTGGTTGAATAGGACCCCGTGGTGTGGAGGGCTGGATGAACACTAGACGGTGGAGGGGTGCCCGTGGAGGAGTGGTTGAACAGTAGCCGGTGGAGTAGCGCGCGGTGGAGGCTGGATGAACAGGAGCCCGTGGAGGCTGGAGGAGGTCGACGGTGGACATGAACAGTATCCCGTGGAGTCCCGTTTTGCGGTATGCCACACCCCTCCCGATGAACAGGACCCCCGTTTCGACCGTAGGAGGTCCGTTTTG